>NC_080437.1:32713407-33053407 GCF_028018845.1 Melospiza georgiana | reverse complement strand
TCTGGAGCTGCACATTCCCGTCGCTTCCTCGGGAAGAACAATCCCGGGTGAGTGAACAGCAGCCCTGGGAGGGAGGCCGCTCTCAGGGCCCTGTCCCTTGGCTCAGCACTGCTCTGCAAGTCCCCGGCTCGCGGTGCCACCGGGGCGGCTCCTCGCTGGTTTTTCCCTACAGATCCCACTCCAGAGAGGTGGGACACGACCAGCCCTCCTCTCCAGGGGTAAATTCCCTCCATGCAGGCTTTTGTGACATCCCTGGGCTGCAGGAGGCTTTGGAATGACAAATTCCCACCGGCACATGTAGCCACTTGCCAGTAAAAAACCCCTCTCATACAAGAGCTGCGGTTCCTCTTTTTCCCCCAGCACCTTCCCAGAAGTTATATGAAATGATGGTATAGCTTTGTTAAACAAAAACAAAAACAAAAAAAAAAAAACCAAAAAAAAAAAAAAAAACCAAAAAAAAACAAACCCAAAACACCAAGCCCTAACTTTCAGAGCATTTTTAGAATCCTTTCCAGTGTACCTCATCCTTCATATTTGCTCCAGCCACTGTTTAAACAGTTTGTGTTTGCCCAGGCAAGGAGATTTATATCCCGGATCAGTAAATAAACCTGTCCCTGTGTGCTTTCCTACAGATACTCCTACCTTTGATGATTGCAAAACACAGCAGGCAGGAGAGGATGACATGTGCACAAAGAAAACTGGTGTCTTTAAGGAAAAAGAGCAGGAATTACAGCTCTGATTTGGTGTGTGGAGGCAGACACAGAGGCAGTCGTGGATTTAGCCCAGGATTTAGGTTTAGAAGTGTCTCTCTGAGCAAAAATGATGTCCAAGCTGGATGATAAAATATGAATCCAGAAAGTCTGTGGGTTAGATTTCACTGAGCTTTGGCTGGAGTTGCTGGATTGAGGAGCTCTGTCTCCTCTGGCTTAGACATTACATAGCAAAGCTTGTAATTTTTCATCTCCTCTGGAATGCAATTTTGCAAGAAATACCAATTCTAACTACTAGGTGCAAAGGAATTTTTTTAAAATAAACTTTTACCTTGTCCACCTGTGTTCAGAGTGGGTCAGAGAGTGGAAGGAAGGTGCCCCCCTATCCATGAGAGGTACCTGAGGGGAGCTGGGCTGCACACAGACCCAGCACTGATATTTCAAATCCTTCCATCTGAAAATAGGGGCTGGTGAGGTTTAAATCACAAACACACAATAAAACCCACTTGAAATGAGTCCATGTAAACGAAGGGATTGAAAAACAGCTCTGTATCTCTGTCCTATTTCCCTTTCCAGGAAGGAACATCTCTTGGGTAACCTAAAAACAAAACAAAGTAGCAGAAAACTTTATTTAACCTCCAGCTAATTTCCTATCTGGACTAAATTTAGCAGGTTGGATTTTTTTGGGGGGATGTGCCTCCAGCCCAGTAAATTCAGAGGGATGTTGCCATTCCCCTAAAGCAACTCACGCAGTGCTCTGGTTAAAACTGGCTGGGTTAATTCCACATCACAGCATAAATTTTTAACATGAAATGTCACTTTCGGTTTAAACAGGGCAGCACAGGGGTCTGGTGGAGCTGTGGCTGAATTCTGCTCCCTGGAAAAGCCCAGCAGCAAACACACAGCAGAAAACCCACAGAGCAAACAGCTGCTGGAGCTGCCTTGCAGCCACCTCTGCCTCTCAGAGAGCACGGGAGGACAAAAACTTTGCCATGAAAGCTCCTCCACGCGTGTTTTGAAACAGACAGTCCTTAATTGAAGGAAGATCAAGTCAGGGACCAGCCCAAAACACTTAGATTATTTTTCCATGAGTCAAGGGTTATACTCAAAACAAAAATTAGCCTACAAATACCAAGGCCAGGCTGGTGCACTGAGCATTTCCCAGCACAGGTCACTGCTGCCAGCCTCCTGCTACAGAGAAAAAACCATCTGACAAACGACTTGGAAAGTTTCTGAAACTTTATTCACTCTGTCTGTCTTTGCCTTGCTAAAACCTTTCATTTCAGGGCCTGCAATTATTTGCACTGCTGTCAGCTTGAGGTGTAGAAATTGTGGAAGGAGCATAAAAGGACAACAAATACATTTAAAAACTCTCTGAAACTGGCAGCAAGTGTTTCTACTGTGTGTTTGGGGAAGCTGGAGACCTGGACAAGGTGCTTCTCTTACCTAACTAAGAATTGCATCTTCTTTGTGTTGAGAATCTTTCCAGGGTATGGAGATACCGGGTTACCAAACTGTCCCAAAAACCATGACTAAGAAGTGTCTGCTGCTCACATCAATCCTGAAATGCTGGAGGAAGAAGAGGAAGGGAAAAAACCATTTTTAAGCAAGTGAATAAAAAAAAAAAAAAAAACCACACACAAGAACTTGTACAAATAAAAAGCAGCAACACCTTTATTAAAGTAGTGCTTGAAGTTAATGTTTGAGCAGACAGTGTCTTTGATCCCATCAAAGTGAAATGATTGAAAGGGAATGGCAAATGCACTGGCAGGCTGGCTGGAAAAGGTGATTTCAGGACACTTCCCTGCACCACATCCCCCCAGACCCACCAGAATCCCTGTTCCAGCCCCTGCCCAGCCTCTGCCCTGTGCATGCAGAGCTCCTGGGGCTGGTTGGTTTTCCAGCCTGGCATTCATGGTCCCTGTTTTGCTACAGGGCAGAATCTGAACGCTTGAAATTACATAAAAAACATTTTTGTGCTCATAAATGCAGGGGCAGAGGCTGCAGCCGTGTTTTCCTGCTGTGCTGGAAGCAGCAGCACCTGGCACAGCACTGGGAAGGGGCATCTTGCTCCTGACAGGTCTGTGGTTTTTTTATTTTCCTTTTTATTTTCCTTGTTTGTGAGCAGAAAATAAAATTAAACTGCGTTAAACTGGACCCTTATTTTCGCCATGAACTAAAAGGTGCATTTGAGATTTTACCACTCACAGTAATGAACTGGATGCAAATGAAAAGAAAGCTGTCTTACACACATAATTTAGCCTTCTGTAATCATTAACACTCTTTCCTAAGTCCGTGGTTGATTCACTTTGACGTTTTTTGTGGGATTTACAAAGCCATTTAGCCTCTGTTGGACAAATGAGACTGTGCCAGATGCAAGCCAGGGCTGAAGATGATTTAAGATTGTTTCCACTCTTTCAGCAGCAGTTTCTCCTTCTGTCTCTGGCGTTAACAAATAAACACAATTACAGGCAGAGGAAGAACAAAAAGTTGCTTACTAGCATGAAAGAAACTTTTAGGAAGAAAAAAGAAAAAAATAGTTTTGCAGTAAGGGTTGTATTTTTCATCTGGTGACACTCAGCCCTGTCAGAGACCTGGAAAAGCTGATTCAGGGCAGGTTTGCAGAGCTCAGTGCAGGTGGTGTCAATGCCTTTAAAAAAAAAACCTATGAATAATGAATAATACATAACCAAGCTTTTGTTGAGTAATTATTAATAGGAAACACAGCATTTGAGATAAAGGAGACTCTTTGCTGGCAGAAGGTGGTAGGGATCACCATAACACTGAAGTTGGCCATCCGTGGGGTTTACTTGGCACTCAGCAGAAAAGGAAATGTATTTTCCCTGCTATTTCCCTGAATAGTTGAGAGTGGAGCAAATCACCATCAGCAGAAGGCAGGAGAAAAAAAAATCTGTTCCTGATGCAACTTCCCATGTTTTCAATCAGCATTTTCCATAAACTGCCTTTGGTGATGCATTTAAAAGTGATGTAAATGCCAAAGAGTACACATATATTAAAGAGGCACAGTAATAACATAAATACTAATAAACAGAAAAATATATACATATATAGACATATGCATATACATATTTTTAAATATATATATATAAATGTATATACATATTTATGTGTTGGCTGAAGAGAGCCACTGCCAGGGCTTCTGTATGAAATGGGAGAGAAAAACTAATTATTTGCTTTTTCAAGTAGCTGTGCATTTGTGGGCCCTGGAAACACAGGTACTGTTTTGCAAAGGGCTCATTGCAAATGAGAAATGAGCTCCAACTCCATCACATCTCCTCCCCCTTGCTGTGAAAGGTCACAGTTGGCTGAGCTCCATTGTAGCTCCCCTCAGAAAGTGGGGAAGGAGTTCAGAAGTTGTTTTTCCCACCAGAAATAAAAAAGAAAAAGAAAGAAAAGAACAATTGTACACCATTTCCATTTTCTGAAGAGGAAATGGTGATTTGTCTCAGCTGTGCCATTGCCTGGGAATTCAGCAGCCTTTGGTATTAAAGGAGTTAAGCAGCAGGTTTGCATTAAATCTGGAGGAAAACATGTTGTTTGAATTGCTTTTTTCCATGGTAAGTAAGCACGAGTCCTTCCTAGCACCTTCTCTCTTTCAGGTGCACCCTGCCCCTGGCTTGGCTGGTTTTTGCTGCATCCCACCTCAGCTCTCACCCAAATAATGTGCCACACCTGAGAGGAGCACCCACGCTGGAAAATCTCAGCCTAAGGAAAACAAGTGAGAAATGCACTGAAATGCTCTGAAATTCCATCTCCTGAGCAGACCTGAGTTCCAAGGCACCAATTAATTGTGTTCTGTGGGCTCCCTCATCCTGTGGGTCAGGGTGGAAAGCCAGATGAGGATCCAGCGAATGGATTTTTCACTGTGACCTTTTAAATCATCCCAACAGCACGGGTGCCACTGGAAAAGCCCCAGATCCTCTTTTGTTGTGAACCAAACCCTACTGCAAAATTTCCCTCTGGGTCTCGTGTCCAAACACGAACCTTTTCTGTCTCCTCAGCATGAAATTCTGTATCCCAGCCGTGCTTTGGGGGGAATCTTTCCCATATTTTTTATTTTTTCATATGTGAAACCTGCTGGTTTCCCTCCCTGCAGAGGATGGAGCTTGTCTGGGCACGACCCAGGCTGATTAAGGAATGAGGCTGGGCTGCCTGTGACACTTGGATGGTTTGAGATGATCAATTCCTCACACAGGCACCAGCTATTAATGGGCTGCTTTCTGGAAACTTCTGATTCAGAGCTCCAGAGCTGTCAATAACTCATTCTGACCATTTATTTGCACGTCAAATAAACAAAATGCTGAAAGAACCCCAAGTGGAGCAGCATCTGAGGAGAACTGGGGAGCATTTTGGAACTTTTGATGTTCATTTCCCTCTGTCCTTCTTCCCCATGGGGGTAATTCAGAGGAGCTGAATCTTCACACCTCCAATTCATATAAAATCAGATTATTAATAATTTATGCTCACTGGGTGAGAGTGAGATGAGAATCATGGCAAACCTGAGGGTGACATTTAGTATCACAACTTTGAAAAGCTGTTTTCAACAGCACATTGCAGGGTGCAGTTGCCAACAAGAAGACAGAACATGCAGACACCTCATTTTTGCAGGGTTTTCCACTCTGCATCAGCCTTGTGATGACAGAAGTGGTTCTTATAACTATTTATTTAAGGCTTTATTATAATGCTCATGCCAGAGGGCCCTGGATTAAGATGAATTGCAAGTTTTAATCGTGTCATTTCATTGTTTTTGTGGACCTGCCTCGGCGCTCGCTTTTGGGCAACCGCTGGCTTTACAAAGAAAACTGTGTGAAAAGTCTGTCTTTTTCACTGCACTAACAATGGACAAACCCCCAGCTCGCAGGAGCAGTGTACATCCACTGTTCTGCACATTGTTCGTGCTCTGAAAAGGAAGAGGAACGGGGCTGGACTCCTCCAGAAATGAGACAGAAATGCCATTGAGGTCTCATTTCCTGCGCGGGGCTGGCGAGAGCTGGGCTAAGAGCTGGGCCGTGGTTTGTAGGAGCTGCTGCATCCTCCTGAAATCACTCACCCAGGGTGAAAAGGGCTAAGAAAGGGTCTGCTTTTAATCAGTTTAACATTCTGAGCTGGGGACAGTCCCTGTGAGTGGGGAGCAGAGATCCCCTCATGTGACCTTGTTCACAGGGGTCTGAGGATGAGGGAAGAGGCGAGGATCTGACTCCCTGTTTCAGAAGGCTGATTTATTATTTTATGATATGTATTACATTAAAACTATACTAAAAGAATAGAAGAAAAGGTTTCATCTCAGAAAGCCAGCTAAGCTAAGAATAAAAGGAATGATAACAAAAATTTGTGGCTCAGGCTCTCTGTCTGAGCCAGCTGGCTGTGACTGGCCATTAATTAGAAACAACCACATGAGACCAATCCCAGATGCACCTTTGCATTCCACAGCAGCAGATAATCAATGTTTACATTTTGTCCCTGAGGCATCCCAGCTTCTCAGGAGGAAAAATCCTAAGGAAAGGATTTTTGATAAAAAGATGTCTTCAACACCCTCATCTCCCCCCGGTGAGGAGTGGGAGCGAAGCCCCAGCGACATCTCAGCCTCCAGAGCAGCCCCAGTGTGTCTGGGCATCCAGAGACCATCCCTGACCTGTCCAGTGATGGTCAGCAGGGCCCTGGCCACCAGCAGCACCACATGATGCCCAGCTGGGCTTCAAACCCGCTGAAGTAATTGTTTAAAGTAGTCACAGCCAAGCAGAGTGGAAAATGTTAGAGCTGTTTTAGGTGCTGGTTGTACTCACTGCCACTCACACTCATTAATCAGACTCCAGAAATGATGGATGCCTTCAAATGTTGTTGCTTGTAAGTGAAGGTTTAGGGGCTCTGGTTGTTTGACACTGGCTTTGTGCCATTTGAGGTTTTTTTCGGGTGGTATATGATGATCCTGCTGCTTCCAGGGTGTGGGGCTTTCAAATCCATTCTTCCTCCCAGCTAAAAGTCATGGATTTGTGAAAAAAAAAAATAAATTGCGGTTTAGCAACACTGGGTATGTATTGTGTGGCTTTTATGGGACAAGAAATCATTGGTAGCTTCTCCTTTCCCCTGTGTGCTTGAATGGAGCACGGAGAGGCAGCTTCATCTCTTCATGGCTCTAAGAATATCAGTGAAATTGGAAACACTGCACTGCAAAACCCTTCGTCACTTCCAGGAGCTACCCTGGGAGAACATAATGTTCATCTCAACCAAAAGAAAACATTCTGAACCATATTTTAGTTTATATGTATATTTTAAATATATATTGTGGTTTTTTTCTGGGAAATTAATTTCCTCATCTCATCTTCTTCCTCCTTCCCTTTCACCTGAAGTGATGGACACCATGAAAGACATTTCTTGATCCCAGATGTGTTCCATTTCCTGAAATTGAAATCATTGCCTTCTTCATAAATACCTGCCAGGGATGGAGATGCACTACTTAAGAACTTTCTGCAACTGCTTTGGTTAGAAGCAAATCAATCAGAAGGACTTGAGGAGGTAGCCAGTATTTTCTAATTTGTTTCTACTGGCAGAAGTGCTGCACTGAGGCTACATCCAAACAAATTTGGTGGCAGCATCTGCCTTATAATGACTTAAATGTCTAAATCTAACTTTAGAAAGTGACTTGCAGCAGGTTCAAGCAAGGCTTTCAGAGTTTTATTTCCACTGCTTGAAGTGAAGAGCTGGCCCATGGGGTTTGTGATTTTGGGATCCCTGGAGGGATTCTAAGCCCAGCACAGTCCCCAACTTGTCCAGAGGAGCCCATCAGTGCTGTTTGTGCTGTTCCACAAAGGGTTGGACACACCAAGAGATGGCTCTGGAGGCAGAGAGGATCTGTTTCAATTCCCCACCTGACAGCACTGGACTAAAATGGGCAAATGTGGCTGTTTAACAGAAAAACTTCAGCTGTTTTATGGTCCAGATCCTGCCTCAGTCTTTAACTGGGCTTTAGTGCACAGGACTCCTCTGAGTTTTATATATATATATATATATTAAAAATATATATATAAAAATGCAAAAATCATATATATATATATATGTATAAGATTTTTGCAGCCAGGCTAAATAGATGCTGAAGAAAAAAGCTTTATTATGTCGTATCATACACACATTAAAAAATATAAATGCATAAACAATGCCGCATTTCAGAGCTGCACGAGAAAATTTGCTCTTTAGGGGTATTTTAAATATTTAAGATGCTATTCTGGAATGAAATTAGTCACATTAATAATTCTATTAAAATGTAGGATCAGCGTCCAGAGATGTAAGGGATTATTACTGTACAGGATGTGAAGAAACAATTAAAGAGCTTGTAAATGCCTCCTGTCCTGTGTAGTTTTGGCCTTTCAGGTATTTTATTGCAGGATTTTCTTTTCTCTAAAAGTTAGTGGTAAAAACACATCTCAGGTCAAAATAGTAAATAGTGAATCACCCACAAATTCAGCTCATTTCCTATCTCTCACTGCAAAAATGTTGATTCCAGGCATGGGAGCAGAGCTGTGAGCCAAACAGTAATTTCTTTATGGTGTGGATGACTCAGAGGAAAGAATGCCTCATGGGGATAGCAGGAGAAAAAAACCAAAGAACAAGGAAAAAAAGTAAACTTTCTTTAAAGAAACAGGCAATCAAGTGAAGGGCAAAAGGTCAGAAAAAGCCCTCAGCTGTTTCTGTGATGCTCCTGTGATCCTCTCAGTGCCCTGCAATGCCAGGTTTGTCCCCAAGGCAGGGGCAGCCCAGGCCAGGCTGAGCCCAGCCCCATTTCTGGGTTCAGAGCCCCAAATCCCATCCAAACCAGGACTGGGAACTCGTTTCACACCAGGCACTGGGACAGGAGTTTCCTTCCCAGCCCTGCTCCAGGTGTGAAGCCCTGGGAGCTGATCCTGCCCTGGGTCTCTGCTGGGAGAATGATGCAGAGCCAGCCACCTCTGTTTCTGGGAGGGGGATTTAATGTTTTCAATGTTCAATCCCTCTTTAGTAACTCTACTTAATATTAAGAGTTATTAACTCTACTTAAGGATTTTGGGACCTCCAGCAGCTCTTTTGTTTGTCCCTCTTTCCTTTTTCACAAATGTGAATAAAAGCACTTTAACCTCCTCCATTAATTGCTTTGTGATCTCTTGATGGGCCTTTAATTATTACAAATATTCCTTGCCCTCCCTGGCAAGTGTCTCCTCCCCCAGGCAGATTTATCCAGTGGGGTGAATTGATATTCATCAAGCCCATTTCATGAAGGCTGATTGAGAAATGGAACAGAATTTCAGCTCAGCTTTCAGCAGCAATATCTCATCTCATTGCCATTCCTTTTTTTTTTTCCACGGTGATAATGAATGATTAATTTCAACAAGCATTGCTATCTACATTTACATAATTATTTATGTGCAATTAAAACATCTTGCCTGCTGTTCCAGAGTCAATATCACATGGCCAGGAGCACAAAACAAGATAAGGAGGCAACATTAAAATGTATGGTAGCTTGTCCCTGTGGGGTAACCATGTGCAGCTTTAATGTCACATATTTAAAGCCATGCTCAGGACCAATTAATTTCAGTCTGTGAAGACTGAGAAAATTATTTGTGTTATCTCAGTACAGATCATTACCCTCTCCCACGCATTTTAGGAGCTTTCAAAAAAATGTCATTCAGGTTCCAGCACGATATAATTTGAGGCCTGAGGCAAATTTCCTCTTCAGCACCTTTCCTTCATAGGGATGCTGCAGCAAATGGCCTGACATTTATGTACAGTGATAGCTCTAAGAAATAAACCAGATTTCTCTGATTTTCCATGAACACTTAAAATATGAAATAGAAACGTGTCTTTTGGAAGAATTATTTAAGAGTTAATTCTTGACAGTGTAGGAAAATGCAGTAAAAAATTAAAGTTTCTATTTAAAATAAAAGCTTAGAATTGAATTAACTTCTTTCCACTCAAATTCACTTCCTCACCTGCTAAAATATGGTAGAACTGTTTCAGGAGCTGGATTTATCCCTAGGAGTTGTTTCCAGAAGGTGAAATTCAGAGTGTAAATAATCTGCAGGAAGAAAAGACTTGTTAACAACAGATTGGCATCAATTATTTATTCCCTGTTAGCAGGCCAGGCAGAGCTGGGCCCTGTGACAGTTTCCAACCACAGCAGGTTGGGAAGCTCTGGGTGGGGAGTCAGAGCTTCCACAAACATTTGGGGATAATGAGACTGTCAATCCGGAGTGACCTTTGCTGCTGGGGTGGGATGGACATCAAAGGGCTGAGATTTCCCTCTGCCTGCCCAGGGCTGGGACATCTGAGCTACACCAGGCCCTGAGCAGCTTCTGACACACCACAGGTGAGAGCCAAGTGCTTTCCCTGGCTCTGGGCTGTCCTGTTTTGGTTTGGGTACAGGTGAGAGCCAAGTGCTTTCCCTGGCTCTGGGCTGTCCTGTTTTGGTTTGGGTACAGGTGAGAGCCAAGTGCTTTCCCTGGCTCTGGGCTGTCCTGGTTTTGTTTGGGTTTGGGTGGCGATGGCCCAGGAGGAGCAGGATGACAGAGCTGTCACTTCAGAGGGCACTGCAGCTGTGTCACCTGTGCCAGCCCTTGGTGCCCCAGCAGCTCACTGCCCCTCTCTGTGCTGCATTACAGCTTGCTGGAAGGCTGGGGTTGAGTCCAGCAGGCTGCTTATCAAATGTCCTTATCAAAGGGATAAATGCCATAAATCCATGCTGTGCCCTCCTAACTGGAAACACACCAACCTCCCTCACTTTTTGTGTTTTCTTTCAACATGAGAAATGATTTCTCTGTTGTACAGATCTGCCTGATTAACAGGGAGAGAAATGGCAGGTTGTTTACTCATCGGAAGGGAAACAATGAGTAAAAGAACGGAACACATCCCATGAAGCATGTGGGAATTTCAGAAATCAGTTTTATTTAGAAATCTAGACAGATAGGAACTCAGTGATTAAGGTTTCCTTAAAAGAGGATCCAACTCTTTGCAATTGCCTGTGATTTGTGTCCTGCAAATGATGAAACAGCTGGAGTAGGGATACCCACACCATGACTATCCATGGGCTGTGAGGATTTTGGGACCTCCAGCAGCTGGAGGATGAGTGCAGGCCATGGCTCCCCCATTTTGGCATGGGGAGGATGGAGGAAATTGCACAACAGAGGTTCTGAAACAAGCTCAGGCTGCAGGAGATGGAACACCAGGAGCCCTGTGCTCCACACCCAGCGCTCCCTGCCCAGGATCCCACCTGAACCCCAGCAGGTTCTCCAGGCCACAGAGTGGAAATTGTCCCTGGCTGTCCATGGGGAAAAACCCTGCCAGGGACAAGGTGGGTGTGGAGGAGGCTGCTCTGGAGGCGATCAAATGTGCAGGGATCCACTGCCAGGGGTGTTTGTGATGACAGCTGGGGGGAGGGAAAAGCTCCAGGTTTTCCAGTGGAAAAGGCGACGTCAGGCAGCCTCAGGAGCTGGGAAAGCCCAGCAGGAACAGCTGAGGTCTCCACTCAACACTTGACATGGAAATTGGAAACTTGGTTTGGGAAGGACAAGACAGTCGGTGTCAGTGGTAACCAACACCTCAGGAGCTGAGAGAAAGGGGAGCCCCTGCAGAGGGGATCAGGAGGTGCCCAGCAGGCCGAGGGTGATGGTGCAGATGTGTCCGGCTGAATGAAACATCTGTTCTGAGTTTGTCTGTGGTTCCAGCAGCCCACACTCGGTGCCTCCAGCACTGCAGGGGGTGGTGGGACACCCACACCCCCAAAAACAGCAGAACTGCAGCAAGGAGAGATGGATGAGTGCAGGAGCCAACTCTGCCTCAGCATCAGCCCTCACTGAGGCACCTCTGAGAGATCAATGAGCAGCTCCACCACAGTTAAAGCTTTGCAGGCTACTCTTTCATTTCGAGTTAATTAACAGTAATGAGAATATTGCATGGATTAGGGGGTGGCTCTTGTTTAGCAAAGCATGGACTTTGTTTGTCTATCAGGACTATTCTCATTTTACTGACTCTCAGATCCTCATTAGATATTAAAACCAGGAACCTGCAGGGGAAAAGCCCTTCATCACATTTCTACTCAGTCAGTGTTTGTGTTGTGTAGGCTATGGTGCTCTCTAATTATTTCTAACTTTCATTAAATTTGAGGTTTCTTTCTTATTAAAACATAATTAACTGGATGGGATTGGAGAGAAACTATGCTTAATATAAAAAAATTGAAGGTGGCAGAGCTTAGGAACAAAAGCAGGGAGGTGAGACTGTCAATATTTTGAACCTTCTGACAAATGCCCAGACTGTTTCATTTTAAAAGGGCAGCAACAACAAACCTTCCAGAAAATCTGCTTTCATGTTTTCGTGCCCATCGTCATTTCTTTGCTGTTTGTTTGTTTTAAAATGCTCCACTCCACTGGTGGCCATGGTATGCTGGGTTACAACACAGCGTTTCCAGACATGGAAGAATGTTTATATATCTGTGGGGAAACATTTAGCTATCTTTTAAAAATAAGCTATTTATGTATCTGGGTGTCAAAGACTGATGTTCAGTTCAGAGCCTGGTCCCATCAGCCTTCCCTCTGCTCTGGGTCACTGTGGTCAGATTTACAAGCAAGATCTGGAATTATATTTTATGGTTGTCCCTCTAGCTGGAAGACACCATCATGAACTTCAGAGCCTTCATAACAAGTAAACTCTCAATGATGCCAATATCACATAGAATATTTGCAGGAGTTTGAGATAGATCTGGACAAAACAGCTAAACAAAAAGAGGTTTCAATATTCTTTTTTTAAAGGGATTTTATTACAATTTGTGTTCAGTGTAAGAGTTCTTGCTTAGAGCACAATGCATTACACCAGTCTCACATGTTGATTTTTTTTTTGGGCCATTTCTCAGTGTATTTGCCTGGTTCTGCTTTCTGCATTGGCATAAAGATGCAATCATTCTTTGTGAGTGAAAAGCTAAAGCACAACTAGTCCAGACACCAGCCTGGTGTCTCTGCAGGAAGCAGAAATTCCAAAAGGGAGCAGGACAAAGCTCACAAGTCTGGACTCATCCCCCAGGAAAGGCTGGTGTGTGCTCACAGAGCTGCTCCCGAGTACATCCAGGGACACTCTGTCCTGCCTGTGCTGGGGCAGGGAGTGGCAGACCCAGGGCTGGCACACAGGGACAGATGGCAAGGGAGCAGCTTCTACCTCTGCAGACCCTGACAGGACAAGGGGGGATCATTTTAAACCAGAAAGGAAGAGGTTTATGTTGGATGTTGGGAAGGAATTGTTCCCTGTGAGGGTGGCAGGCCCTGGCACAGGTGCCCAGAGCAGCTGTGGCTGCCCCTGGATGCCTGGCAGTGCCCAAGGCCAGGCTGGACAGGGCTTGGAGCACCTGGGACAGTGGAAGTGTCCCTGCCCTTGTCAGGGGGCTGGGAAAAGACAACCTTTAATGTCCCTTCCAGCCCAAACCATTCTCTGATTCTATGAATAAAACCAAACCTTCAGGCACATGGCTTGGGAGACACATTTTCGATTTAACTTTCACAGGGGTGCTTTACAGGTAAGCTGACCCAAGGACAGCACAAATTTGGCTGCCTTGTGACGTTATTTTCATTGCTAGTGTTATCACCTTCCTCCTAAAGAACATGAACACCTACAAAGGCTCTATCTCCCTCATTCAGCCCTGGTTTGAATTAGAGATTTCTTTCCCGTGCCCGGCTCCCTGGGGCTGGCAATGGCTGCGGTGATTCCTCATCCCCAGCTCCTTCTGCAGCACTCCAGGGACGGAGCTGATGGATGCAGAGGGAAGCACTTTTGGGAGGACGCCAAAATAATGTCACAGCCAAAGAAAGGGACCTGCCATCCTGTCCCACCGGGGCACGGGGGGTTCTGAGGGACACGGGTGGGATGGAGCCGCCTTTGGAAGGGGCTGTTTGCTGCTGGAGCGCAGAGCGGAGCTGTTCCTAAATGCCGGGTACCATCTGCTGGCCAGCGGGAGCAGTGCGGGATGGAGCGGGGACAGGGACAGGGATGGGAAAAGGGACAGGGATGGAGAGGGGACAGGGACAGGGATGGAACAGGGACAGGGATGGAACAGAGACAAGGATGGAACAGGGACAGGGATGGAACAAGCAGATGGATGGAGCAGGGACAGGGATGGAGCAGGGGAAGAGATGGAGCAGGGACAGGGATGGAACAGGGACAGGGATGGAGCAGGGACTAGGAAGGAACAGGGACAAGGATGGGAACATCATCTGTGGCTGGGGAAGTGTTTGGGTCCAGGAGCATCCTCAGAGCCTCTGAGATGGAGCAGGGCTGGCAGCATCACCCGGCTCTCACTCAGGGCATTGCCCACAAACAGAATCCTGGTTAGGATTAACAAACAGGCTGGGTTCAGCACATCATTCATGCCATGCAATTCAAACCCCACAGAGAGTAAATTTATTGTCTGAAAACTTCTACAAGAGAGCTGGAGGACTTTTTGCCAGGGCATGGCGTGACAGGACAAGAAGAAAGGCTTTAAAGTGTCAGAGGACAAAGTTAGATGGGATTTTGGGAAGGAATTGTTCCCTGTGAGGGTGGGAGGCCCTGGCACAGGTGCCCAGAGCAGCTGTGGCTGCCCCTGGATCCCTGGCAGCGCCCAAGGCCAGGTTTGCAGAGGGCTTGGAGCACCTGGGACAGTGGGAGGCATCCCTGGGGCTGGAATGAGATGAGTGTCAGGTCCCTTCCAGCCCAAACCATTCTATGAGCTCATAAATTGACCTCAATGAATGGGCAAATTAATCAGCATCTCAGTTTCGTGCAGGTGCCAGATTTCACCGATTCCAAGCCCAGTTTTTATCACCTAACACAATAAAAGCCATGTGCAGAGATGCTTTACTCAGCTCAGTGCCTGCAGATGTTTTTCCCCAGAGCTCTGGGGTGTCCCCCAGCAGTTTGGAAGTTCCTGAACCAGATCAGCTCAGTCACTTTGAGACCTCCTACCCCCGGGAATGTCCCACGTCTGGCCAGCAGCTACAGATGCAGCTTGGCAAACTCCAGATTTGTTGAAACCTGTGATGCCGAGAAAAAAAAAAATTACATTTATAAATATAATATTTTTAAGCACATAGAAAGAAATATCTCGATTTTGTGACCAAAAGTCAAAGGAAGTGAGTCTAAAAGGCCATTTTAGAGGTTAAGCTGGAGTGGGGGGAGGACTCTGGTTGCTGACAGCTGTTTGCCAACAGAACATTCTCTGGCATTTTCTTTGAGGAAAGCTCAAAAGGTCTTTTCACATTAGCAGTCCCCAGAATGGGTGTTAAGTTTCCTATTATTGTAAGAACGGCCTGGGAATCTCGGTGCCCTGCGTGGGAGCCAAGCACGGGCAGCAGCTGGGGAACAGTGCAGAAGTGCCCAGGAACTGCTGCCAGGCGGGAGAAAGAAAAAAATTCCCAAGGAAAAAGGAGCTCTCAGAAGGAGCTTGAAGTAGAGTTGGGGTGAGGAAACACGAATAAGTGATTATTTTAGTATATGGAGGGGGGAAAAACGGGGGGAAAAATATGATTTAGTGATTGTGGGGAGAGCAGAGCGAGCAGGGATAGCAAGGAGGAGCTGTGGAGAGGGAAGGGCTGCAGAGCTCCAGGGCAGGACAGCTGCTCCTGCCCTCCACAATCCTGGGAAAACGGGAGCTCTGAGCTGGGAGAGACTCTGGATGGATTCCACACCCTCAGAGGAAAAGGATTTTCAGTTTTGTGCAACCTTGTCTCTAAAAAACAAATTGATTTTGGTATCATCAGTAGTGATTCCCTCAATTTCATTTTTATCAGCACGCTCCAGGCCTGTTGGGTGGAATCGGTTTGGAGAACATCAGGCAGCTGTGGAGGAAATTATTGAGCCAAAAAAGTGACTCTGATCCCCCTGATCAGTCAGTTCTCCATTGCTGTTTGAGATCTTACTCCATCACAGGAACAAATCACAGGCACAAATTAAATGTGATTTAAGGACACTTAAATATTAACAGAAGGGGCTGCAGATGAAATTGTAGTGGCTTTGAATCTTCATTTTCAGCATTCCTGTCAATCACTGTCATTACTTTGGATGTGCAAAACCAAGTTTTTTGAACACAAAAGATGAATAAATTGTACACAAACACAGGTGTGTATTCCTGTCTGTAAGAGAAGTTTGGTTGCTGCATGCCAAGAGGTTTCTGTGCTCAGAGAATTCAAGAAAAACTAAAAAGTTTAAATATTTCTGCATTGCTTCAGTTTAAATTGCCAACCAAGAGGAATTTAATATTATTTATATAATATATAATATATATTTATACTTTTATATTATTTATTTTTAATATTTGTAGCAAGATAATAGTTTTTTGCTGTTCTCACTCTGGAGATGCTGTTGGGGAAGGGAAGGGAAGGGAAGGGAAGGGAAGGGAAGGGAAGGGAAGGGAAAGGGAAAGGGAAAGGGAAAGGGAAAGGGAAAGGGAAAGGAAAAGGAAAAGGAAAAGGAAAAGGAAAAGGAAAAGGAAAAGGAAAAGGAAAAGGAAAAGGAAAAGGAAAAGGAAAAGGAAAAGGAAAAGGAAAAGGAAAAGGAAAAGGAAAAGGAAAAGGAAAAGGAGGAAAAGGAAAAGGATACAGAGGGTCATGAGTGTGATAGTGACCAGTTTGCAGCCTCCTGGCTGTATTGCAGTTGGAGGGGCTGGAGAGGGACTGGGGACAGGGATGGAGGGACAGGACAGAGGGAATGGCTCCCAGTGCCAGAGGGCAGGGTTAGATGGGAGATTGGGAACTGGGAATTGTTCCCTGTGAGGGTGTGAGGCCCTGGCACAGGGTGCCCAGAGCAGCTGTGGCTGCCCCTGGATCCCTGGCAGTGCCCAAGGCCAGGCTGGATGGGGCTTGGAGCAGCCTGGGACGGTGGAAGGTGAAATCACCAGCAAAGAAAGGAAGGTGGTTTCTCTGCAGAAGCAATAAAGAACAAGAACACTGATGCTCAATGAGAACACCTCAAATGAGCCCTGATTTGGCTCTGCAGCCTCTTCAGGCTTTTCATGCAGAACCAGGGGAGCATAATCTGATTTTAAATGCATCCAAAAATTCCCAGCAGCAACAGCAGGGGAGTGGGACAGAGCTGACATCCAGACAGGCAGCCCTGAGAGGGGACCTGGAGCTGGGACAGGCTGGGACACCTGAGGGTCAGTGTCTGTCTGTCTGTCTGTCTGTCTGTGTGTCTGTCTGTGTGTCTGTCTGTCTGCAGGCACCTCACCCCAGCCAGGGCAGCTTCCAGGGCCACCAGCATCACTGAGCATTGTCCCACTTGCAGCCACTGGCCCCATCCCAGCTCCTCTGCCTGACTGGGGCTCGCGGCCCCCTCGATCTCAGGTATGGAAACAACAGCAATGAAAAAACTTCTGTAGGAGCTGGGCAAATCTAGAGCAAAAGTGGTTGAGACAAGAAAAATAAATATAAAAAGAGAGCTATTTTAAGGCACTGAGTGACTGAATTTCTTGGGACCAGTGCAGCCCACAGGCCATCTGTCTCCTGTTGGAGAGCTGCTCTGTGAGACTGGGCACACACACTGAGCACCCCAGGGCTCAGAAATCAGCCCCAGGACGGGCAGCAGTGTTTATTTGCTGGCTCAGGACGCCCATCCATGGGCAGTAATCCCCTCTTCATCCTCCTGAGGAAGCAGCTGAAGGAGGGGTCAGCAGGATTTGCCCCGAATAGCCTGGGCTCACAGCGCAGCCCGGAGCCAAGGCTTGGATAAGCATAAAAAGCTTTGGATAAGCCACATTAAAGCAAAGGTCAGATGAGATCACTCCACTCCTGATCATTCATGAGCAAAGTATTGTTCTCAGTTTCCACAAGGGAGCCTGACTTTGAGGAGATGGGTTTTCCAGGGACTGCTTCTGTCTGATGGTAACAGGAGCTGTCAAATCAATGCAGGGCTTTTCCCCCCCTGCTTATCATCATCCTCAGAAGAGTCCCATCGAGGCCAGCTCTGGAAAACTTCCTGGCTGGCACAGTCCCTCATTTATCCCTAATTTATCCCTATTTTATTATTTTTTTATGAAATTGCCAGCAACTGATGAAACTCTGCAAGCCTCTCCTCATTTAAAGAGCACCAGACATCCCTATGCTGCCATTCAGGAGAAAAATCTCCTAAATCAGGGAAAAAATGGGTGGGAAGGTGCTTTAGGAGAAGCTCCTTGTCGGTTTCTCGGCTGTTTTATGGCCTGGAAAGGCCCGGAGTGGCCTTGGGCAGCCCGCGCTCCAAAGGACGAGAAGAGACTTCAGGTTTTTTCTCGGTCTCGGTGTTTATTAATTGTTTATCTAAAAGATTTTCTCTCGGCCCGACAGAGGTCTGCACAGCAGCCAGCCATGAGCACACTGAGAGCCCCCGGGGTGGTCACCTATCTTTATACTCGAAATTACGTGTACAATATTTATCATTTTTCCCCAATACCTTTCACCCTTATTGACCAGTGCACTTCTAGTAATAACCAATCCCAAAGTGCCAACATCACCACAGAAGATGGAGGCCAAGAAGAAGAAGGAGGACAGGACACACCCCAATTCCTCCATCTTACTTCTTTAGACTCCCTGTACAGAAATCCTAAACCCTGTGTTTCACACTCTAATTAACTTATCCCTTCACCATTTATCCCAATCCTCCCATCCTCATACAGGTGTCGTTTCCTGTGTAGGGTCAAAGTCCAGCCACCAGACACTTCTGGCAATGTTCCAGGACTCCCGAGCCCCCCAAGGGTGGTCTCGGTCACTCTGCACATCAGTTCTGAGGTGCTGAGATCCCACAGCTCCTCCTGTCCTAAGCTTTGGGGTGAGTGAACCAAAGCAACCCAGGGACAAACCTCTCCTTTTCAGCTGCTGCACAAAGCACTGCAGAGGAGCCTGGTGGATGTGTCCTGCTCACAGCCCTGATCCCAGGAACGCTGATAAACCTCTGCCAGTGCCCCCAGGCACAGCCCAGCTCCGATGATTTCCCAAGGAACATTTTTTCCTGGCCCAGCTCAGTGCCCCCACTCCTGGATTTGCTTCATCTCAGTTGCTGATCTGCTCTTTGCAGAGCCCCGATCACTGCAACAGAATATTTAACAAAACCAGACGTGTTTATCCAACATGAGGAGTCAGAGCTGGCTGGGAGAATGTGGAAACAAGAGATGGAGACTGCCAAGTGCTCATGAGCACTGATCACAGTACAGTGCAAACAGACAGCTCCGAAAAGTGAAACTTAACCCTTAAGGAGCAAAGGAGAGGAGGGCAGAGCTTGTTCCTTGCTGCTCCTGACACACCTGTGGTGGTGTTTGCAAGAGTCCCAGGATGAGGGAAGAGATGAGGATCTGACTCCGTGTTTCAGAAGGCTGATTCATTATTTTATGATATATATTATATTAAAACTATGCTAAAAGAATAGAAGAAAGGATTTCATCAGAAGGCTAGCTAATAATAGAATAGGAAAGAATGAATAACAAAGGCTTGTGGCTTGGACAGAGTCTGAGCCAGCTGGGCTGTGATTGGCCATTAATTAGAAACAACCACATGAGACCAATCCCAGATGCACCTGTTGCATTCCACAGCAGCAGATAATCAATGTTTACATTTTGTTCCTGAGGCCTCCCAGCTTCTCAGGAGGAAAAATCCTAAGGAAAGGATTTTTTCAGAAAATATCATGGCTACACACACCCAGCTCTCAGGGATGCAGGGCATCACAAGTGAGGCTCCAAACACCACTGGACACTGCAGGGTGCTCATTTATTTCCCTTCTGTGGCTGCAGATTTCTCCACAGGTGTGTCCTGACCATTGGGACTTCAAATGCTCACATAAAGCAAAATTAGAGCACAACTTACCTTGCTGATTAAGGCTGGTAATGAGCAGAGTGTGAGGAGGAAATTCAGAGGTTATCCTCCTATTAGAAATGTCATTCCAGTGACACATAAGGATGAGAATTTGAATTTAATAACTGCACACTTACGGAGATTTTGCTTGCATTGGAAAGCCCTCAAAACATTGTAAAAGGGTTAAAGAAAAGTTGCTAAAAGGAGATGAACATCCTCAGGATCTCAAGGATATGTTGCAAAAGTTCTCTTTAGGTTGAGAGAGCACACAAGCAAATCCACAAATCAAAAGTTTCTTTAGGGAAAATCAGGCTCTGACCTGAAGAGAGAGCAGCCAGTCCCTCTGAGCTCCAGATCAACTGACACTGGGTTTTTTTCACTGAAAATTAGAAATTGAGAATGACTGACATTAAAACATGACATTGAATGTCTCCAGTGAAGGCAGCAGCAATCAGTGATTTGGACACCAGTCTTATTTTTTTGGCTGAGTCTCTGCCAGTGTTCCAATACCTTCTCCCCTTGAGTGTTTAAAGGAAAAAAATTAAAACTATTTTGGTGAGGATGAAAGGCAGGAAGTTCTCAGAGAAGGGAAATAGCTTCAAGAGAGAAATTCCGCTTCACCTGTCAAGCATTACCTCACACTTGCAAATCTTTTGGGCTTGCAGGGTTTTAGGAGGACCTGTGGAGCTAAGTCAGGCTGCTATACAAGTTGTAAGGAATTTAAGGAAAAGTGCACTCCTTAAGGGATTACTAGTGCTAAACATGAAAGAAAGGAGGGCTGGGTGGCTGAAAAGGAGGGCAGGGTTAGGTGGGAATTTGGGAAGGAATTCCTCCCTGGGAGAGGCTGTGGCTGCCCCTGGATCCCTGGCAGTGCCCAAGGCCAGGCTGGACATTGGTCTTGGAGCACCTGGGACAGTGGGAGGTGTCCCTGCCATGGCTGGGGTGGCACTGGGAGGGATTTCAGGTCCCTTCCTGCCCAAACCCTTCTGTGATTCTGGGCTAAAATGCTCAGCCCCATCCTCCCACCCTCATCCCTCTGCTTTAGTTTTGCTCCAGAAAAGTGCATCATCACCTGTCTCCCTTGGAAACCCATCCCTATGGCAACATGCAGGAATGTCTCCATGCAGGCATGGCACAGCTTTGGCAGCTCTGTCACACTCGTCATGGCACCGTCCCGAGGCTGTCGGGAGATGACGGGAGCTCGCCTCTCTCAAGACACCACTTGGAAGGTTTTCCACTGAGAACTTGTTTTCTGCAGTCTTTCACTCCCCTGGCTCTTGAACTCTCAGTCTGTGTATCACAACTGTGATTTTATATGAAATGTGTTGCAAAAAACCCCCATGTATTTGCCTTCATCAGCAAAAAGCCCTAACCCCACATGAGATGTTTTTGACAAGACCTACTTTCCATGGAGCCACCCTGCCAAGCACGAGCTGCTTCTGTGCTTTTTCCAAACTCAGTCCCACACTGGCTTTTCACTTGTGGGGTATTTTTATCAGATGCTAAGAAAGTTCACCTGCACCTACACCACCAACACTGTGAATTTCTTGCTACACTTTTTATGGGATTAACATTGTTACCATTTTCCCCACTCTGTTGTGAGTAAATATGCCACCTCTGAGTACATCACAAATTTTCCAATTAAAAACACCCCTTGCACTGCTGGCTGTGGGTGATAAGAGGGAGTGTTTGAGTATCCTGGGCTCCAGAAATTGCACTCAGGAATTCTGATTTCAGAGGCATGAAATCCTCCCCAAGGGCATGTTACCAACCACAGCCAGCAGTGCCCTCAACATCTGCACGTCCAGAAAGGTTGAGACCCTTTGGAGTGATGCTCACAATGAAATCTGCCACAGCTGGGCTTTCTTTGCACACAAAGACATGGTAACACGGGCTGCAAGGATGGTTCTTGTTTAATCCCTACTGCACAGAAATGCATGACTGAAATTTCACATGAGGAAAAAAAAGGTTAAAAAATAAACTGTGGCTTGTGACAGCAAGATGTACTTGAAACTTCCATCAAATTGCACAGCCAGTATTGAGCTTATCTAGATATTCAAGACCACAAGAATTGCTTATTCCTCACCAAGAACAAGGGACAACTTGGTACCTTGTGCTCACTGTGGAAAAGCCAGGTGTGGAGGAACACTGACACAAATTAAATGGCAAATTCTCACTCTGTTTACCGAGAGCTCAAGGCTCTCTGCTCAGCTGTGCCCTCCTGAGAAGACCAAGAGGCTCTGGCTGCCCTTGACAAGACCAGGAAAATAAAGGAATGCTGTTTGTAGAGCCAAAAACAAGAGGATAGAATGAAATAGTGGAAGTTATGATTTGGGGCTGTAGGTACAACTGAGATTTTCTCTCACTTAGAAATGAATCTTTTTGGACATCCTTCCTGGAGGTGAGAGAGCAGAGTTACACTCAAATACACTTACCCAGCTGAGCCATTACATAAATCCAGCTGATACAAGAGCTGAAAAAGAAGTCCTGTCATTCTAAATTGCAGCAGAAAGCATTTCAGCATCAGATTCTCTGCTGCTGACATTAAGGAAGGGAGAAGGAGCCTGTGGCTGCAGCAGGACTTCACCTCAGAACAACCAACTTTCTATTGCACCTGTGACTGGGAATAGCTCTGCACAGACATGGCAACAAAACCATTAAAATGTTTTCTGCAATTTAATGGAGTTTAAAAAATATTCATCCTATTTTGTTTTTGTTTCTTTGTGCTTGTCTTCCTGTCAACGCTTATGCCAAAAACCATCACGAAACCGCTCTGAAAACACCAATCCACAAACGTGGCTCACCCTTCCCAGATATCCACATGCAGGCACACTTCAGGGTCGTACCTGGGCAGGGAAAATGTATTTTTTTGCTGTAAAAAGCAAAGCAGGGCCTGTGAGGAGCTGGGAGGCAGGGGTGGATGGAGGCGGTGGGAGCTGCCTGAAGATCCCAGCCCTGGCTGCCGTCAGGAATGACAGATGGTGTTTGTCAAGAGGATAGAGATTTACCTTCTTATTTCACCATGGAAATACAGCAGCAAGAACACTACCAACATCCACTATTTTATCCAACAGATTTAAGAAATATATCCCACATTAAAAGAAAAAAAAACAAAACAAAACAACAAAGACCAACAGGATTCCTGCAGGAAAACAGAGCACCAGATGCAGCTGGAAATCCCAATTAAAAGAAGCAGTTGTGTTTACCAAGAGACAATGTCTGCCATTGCATGTAATTTATTTTCTCATTAAGAAAATGCACTGAGCACATACAGAGATTACATTCAATACAGATTTATCATTACAGAACCATAGGAAGATAAAGATACAATCAATACCTGCTTCCTGTAGCAGAAGAGATTGAAGGAACTGCTTCAAGCTGAGAATGAAATGAAAAATACTTACACCAATTTAAATGATTTTTTATACAGATGAGACACTTGAATCCAAATCAACATTCTCAGCCAAGATCTGCTGCATTGTTGCAATCTTTATATTTAACAGCTTTATCAGAGTGGTGCCTAGAGACTAAAAATAGATCAAACTGCCTTGTCTGAGCCCACCTGAACAAACCCAGGAGAATCCAGGCAGTCTGAAGCCACAGCCCACATGAGATGACGGAAGGATCCATGCTGGGGAAAGGGCACAGCAGAACCAGGAGACAGCTCAGCCCCTGTGACAGCTACAAGGCAGGCAGGGTTACACTCTGCAGGGAGGGCTCACTCATTGACCTTGCAGCAGCTCTAGAGTTTGCAACCTGAATAAAATTTTGGTCAGTGTGAAGAATTCTACTACACACTCCCCAGAACTGATTTTTCAAAGAATTGTACTGAAAAAAAGTCACAACACAAAGCTAGAGGAAAAACTACTTTGCCACTTATTTTGTGAGTTCCATAAATTTGATAACCTAACCTTTTTCCCACTAGGCAACTAAAACTAGAACTGGAAAGACCACCTCTACCTCAGCTACACCAGCTGGACTTACAGCCAGTCCTGTGCATGTTGTGTGCCAGGGGTTGGAGCAGATCATCACAGCTGGACATTAAAATCTACAAATTTCACTCATCTGCTTGCCTGGAGCTCCGAGTTTTGGATCAAAGGAGGTAGTGATGCACAATGCCTTCTACTGTGTGACCCCTTCTGGATCATTTACTTGGTAAAACTGCCATGAATGGGTTTATTAAAAATATTGATTTAGTCCCTCTTTATGCCTCTAAAGACCTCCAAGTAATTTCATTCACTTTGCAAAATGAAAAGATCATAAACCACCTCAACTCCATCACATCACTGAAGGGGGAGGCCTGTATAGATATATACACTCTTACTCCCAAAGACTGCAGTTTAGGGCAGTGGAGAATTATTTACATAACTGAAACCTCAAGAATTATAAACTCAAGTTATCATTTGCCTACAAGAAAGGGATTAATCACTTGTTTTTAAAACCAGCAGGAGAGAGGTTGAGCCAATCTTTGGATGGAGTACCAGTTCAAAAACAACTTCCAAACTCTTCTTTTTACTTCCTCTTCTGATGCTGTGGTAAAATTCTCAAGGGATCAGAAAAGAGAAGACTGGAAGGTGTTTTCTTCCAGGGAAATACAGACACAAGCATAGAACCATTGAATGGTTTGGGTTGGAAAGGATCTTAAAGATCATCCAGCCTCCCTGCCAGGAACATATCATAAACAACAGAATATACCTCCATGCATTATTCTCTTAATGACCTTCTCTTACCAGTTTTATTAATACTAAATCATCTGTATTTCAAGTTTCCTTTTGTCCAGCACGCCAATATGCTCTGGAAGATTAACTTCCTTGCTAGAATTTTCAGTCACTTTGTGCTTGAAAATTTTAGCTTGCTTTTGAATATCTGCCAACAGCAAAAAGCATTTGGCAGCCATTTGCCCTTGACCTTACTACCAGGTTACCTGCAGCCAAGATTTCTCCTTATCCAAAATGCAGGAAAATAAGCAGCAGGGCAGCATTCCTTACACAGAGATCAAAACCTATTCAGCAGATGAAACAATTTTTTAATCTAAATATCTGTCAGGTCTTCCTACAGCGTTTTGCCTAGTGAGATAAAATGGTACATGGAGCAACGTGATTAGCAAATATTATCACCCCTTGCTAAGAAGGCAGAGTTGTTGCTTCAGGATACTCTTTTTTTCCTTTCCCCCCTCATGTCAGCTTCAGCAAGGGGAGCCAGAGCAGAGTGAGGATGAGGAGGGGGAGGCTGCAGGAGCTGGTGACCCTGGGAGCCAGGCTCCTGGCGTTGCAGTTGTTGGAGTAGCAGCAGTGGACGCTCACGCCGGGCGCCCTCGATCCGTCGCGCCTCGCCCGCTCGCAGAAGGACCTGAACGAGCAGGACTTCATGATGCCACCTGCAACAGAGCCACGGTGAGCCCCCAGGGGCTGCAAACGGCCTCCTGCACCCCCAGCACCAGCCTGAGCACCCAGCACGGGGCAGCAGCCTCGGGTTGGGCTGCTCCTCACAGGAAAACGAACACGGCCACAACAAGGCAGCGCACCAACAGCTCCCCCTTAAATAACTCTGATTTACCTTAGAGGCAACTGGTGCAGCTTAAATACCTTTGGATGTGCCCAAGTGCTCATTAGCTTCTCTTCCATCCTAATTTCCAGCTAAGTCACTTGAGCAAAAAGTGGGCAATACTTAAAATGCTTCTTCCCAGCTTTCCCACAGAGTGGGTGCAGCTCATTGTGGCGCACCGACAAATCGTTCCCAGTGGGATTTTGTGACAACAAAACCAGGACAGAGATTCCTTAATGGGGTTTATTTTAAGAGGAGACATTTAATTTTGGTTTGCTCCTTAACTTACTATGCAGTCTTCTCTTTCCAACACTGATTATTTATTTCTTTTGTGACAAATGTAACAGGTCTGACACATTTGTGACACTTACTTGCTTGTCCTCTAATGACTGCACAGGCATCTGCATGGCCTGGGCACTGCTGACTTCCTTGTCTGTTGCAGTCATCATCACTAGAACCTACACAGGTGTAACACTGCAGTGCTTCACCTGGGTGGAGGGAGAAGAGACCATTTAGAATTTACAAGAAGTATTTAAAAGTATCAATCTTTCCAGTAAGGTTTCATGCACACATTAAAAAAAATGCAAAAAAAGCTTTGGAAAATCCAAAGAGTCTGTTAATCTTATCAATGTTTATTTTTTTAGAAATGGGTCAAATATTGATAAAAAGATAATAATAAAAAACATCAACCACAGATTACTTAGTTGTTATAATCTGCATTTAAAGTAACACAAGAAACATTTGATATTCTGTAATTGCATCCGTATCTTCTTGTAATGTTTTCAGAGCAGAGCCCACAAATTGGTTTTTTCCCCCCCATCATGATCTTTGGTCCACAGTACCATGAGAAATCACATTGTATACACATAAAATCTTACAACGATCCAATTTTCCTCTTCTCCTGAAGTACCAATTCAGCTGGAAAGCACAGCAATGTATCTTGAGTTTTGCTCTGGTTTAAACACCACAACCACACCTCAATCCTCTTTCTTTTCCTTGCCTCAAACTACATGGCATTTTCAAAGGAAGGCAAGCATGAGTTATGAAGATTTCAAACACCACATTTGAAGCTTGCAGAGCAGAAATCCCATCCCTGCTATCAGTGGGGACATTTGGATCTGTTAGCACACACATTTATCTTTACAGAGGTGCAGTTCCGTGCTGCCAACCACACACACAAAATAACCTGAAAGCATCCAGCCCAGGAGAGGAGCCCAGAACAGCAAAGAGGCTCAGCCATGCCTGAGGCAGGGAATGCAAATGAAGCAAAAAAAGGAAAGAAAAAGGAGCTGACTTACTTTTGAGGACAAAAAGGGAGCTGACAAGAACCAGGCTGAAGACTGTCCACATCATGGAGATCCAAGAGATGCACCATTAGGCAAAGAAAGCAGTTTGTTTGCTATTAGAGCCTTAATGCTTCTCCTCCATCCCTAATCCTGTGCAGAGGATAACTTACAGGATAAAGAGGTGTTCAAGAGTGCTACTTATGGAGAGCTTATTCTGGCTGCACCTCTGATCACACCAACCCCAGCTCCACCAGCCCTGCAGGCAAATTCTGCCAGGAGCAGGAAATTATTCACCTTTCAGTGCCAGACATGCTTAAAAACCATCCTGTCACCACATGGCACAGCCTCTGACTCCTCCAACAGCCTCATTACATTTGCCCATGGGATTTGCTGGATCAGGGTCAGAGCATTAAATATTTTGGAGGATTAAGCCTATGCTTGAGACTTGAGTGGTCCAAATCCAACACATAGACACATATATATGTATATTTAGAGAGACATTAAGATATAGACCTAGATATGTGCACATAAGCAGCAGACTCTTGTGACCCACAAAGTGTTCCAAGCAGTGACCCATGAAGTGCTTTCTGTGGAGGAATTAATTCCCAAGAGCATCTGGTGCTGAAATAAGCAAGTGAAGGACACAAAAGAGAGACATACTTATCTTCAACTTTCAACGAAAAAATTTATTTACAATAGAGAATTTCATTTGTGACATGCATTTTCCTTCTTTTTTTTTTTTTTTTTTGATTTTATTTTACAAATCAGCAAATGCAGATAAAGTTTACATTCCTTAAGGCAAGAGTCCCCATGCAAGTAATACATGTTTATATTAAATCCAAAAGACATCCAACATGGGAACTCATGTACAAAGGGAAGGCTAGGATCAGCAATTTGTATTTTCTTAGAGAACTTGACAATCTCCCTGATACAGGAACTTTGAGATCAACTTGCTATGAATTATACTATGAAAATGCAAACAATAGCAAGAAATTCTGATAGTCATCTTAGTACTGCATACAATTAAATCAACTTTATTTAGAAAGAAAATACAGTAGTGCATACGAAAAAGTGAAAATATAACCTGTCCACATAAATGTATGGACATCAGTGTGCCAATGGTCATATTGCACTCAGTATCGAAGTCCAGAAATTTGGTTAAAAGTTAGCTTTTCCCCATTTTGGCAATCAGTTCATCACAAATCTTTGTTAATTCTTCTATCTCTTTATTCTGGAAAATAAAATATGAAGTATTATGAAAAGGATTGTTGCATTAAGATGAGGGGTTTTTCTAATTTTAATGTTATCTAATCAGTGGGAAAGGTGTGGGAAAATTAACTTTTCTCCAATGCTGAGATCAGGAGATTTATACATACAGATATATGTGCAGATATAGTACAACTAAGTGTTCATATTCATAGCACAGCTACATGCATTCAAACAAATGCTTCCTTTTTTCCAAATTCAGCTCCTCCAGTTTTAATAAATCAAATTTAGCACCAAAGCAGACAGCCTCACAGCACTCATTCCCAGCACTCCACAACAATACAGAGTGGAAATTTGTTTCTGGGCTGCACTTTTCTATTTTTTTTTTTTCATTATTTTCACCCTGCCTTGCAGAGCTGCAAGCAAGGACGAGCTGTTCTATGCCAAAGCAAGCTCCCTTGGCTGAGCTAGAGATATAAATAGGCATTTCCTACAGACACTTTGGAATTAGCATTGGAATTACAGCTAGCACTAAAAAGGGAAACAGAACCTGAGAGAAAAACCTGAGAACTGAAGCAAGCCAAGGCCTGGGCTGCACCCTGAGCTCTGCCCAAGGCTGAGCCAGCCCCAAACACTTGGGCTCACATCAAACCTGGCTCCAGCTGGTGCTCACAGGGGTTCTGCCTTAAAATTTGGGGAGTGCTGCTGTCCCCAAACCTGCAGGACAATCCTCAGGCAGGGCTTGGCTCCTGGTTTATTTACCTTTTGTTCCAGTGTTCTCTCCAAGGCATCCACTTTGAGCTGCTCCTTGCGAAGGCTGGCCTGGTACGCTGCCTGCTCCTGCTGGGCCTTGCCTCTCACTTGTGCAATTTCAGCATTGGCTCTGCAAAAAACACAGGGCTTGGTCACAGCAGGGTCTCCACAGGAAAGGGCAGAGGGTGCCCAAGGGTGGACAGCACCTTAACAAATGGGGGAGAGGGCAGAGCTGCCTTCTGCACATCCTGGGTATGTTGTGAGACTTGTCCCTGAACACTTTCCACAACTCCCTCTCTTGCTCAGCAGAGCCTTTTCTTACTGTCTGTGTTGCTCCCTTTGTGCTTCTCTCAGATATCTCCGCTGGGTTCACAAATATGACTCAGGTAGAAGTGTTTTATGGCAGTTTCCAAACTTGCTCTCCAGCTCAGGGCACTGTAACTATGAGCCCTGAACATGATCCCTAGAAAGGCTTAAGTGGTCATTATGTGGAGATCTAGAAAAAAGAATCTGTCTAAGATCCTCTCATGATAATACATTAACAAATATAAAGACATTAGCTAAATATAGACATTTAAGGTGTTCTGTATGGTCAGGAGCTGGAAGAAACACCAGCACATTGCAGAAATTCTCATTATTACATTTCTTTCCACCTCTATCCCAGAGCAGCCTGTGCTTTGCATATTGCAGGATCAGTTTGGGATGTGAGGTCCAGCCATGGGAATCCTTCTGCAGCATGAACTCCTGAAAAAATGTGTACAGTCCATGCACCAGCCCTGGAAGTGTCCAAGGCCAGGCTGGACAGGGCTTGGAGCAACCTGGACCAGTGGAAGGTCCCTGCCCATGGCAGGGGGTGGAACAAGATGGTTTTAGGATCTCTTCCAACCCAAACCATTCTGTGAATCCATGACTCAATTACCTGTCCAGTTTTTCCTCAGCATGAATTTTGAGTGCCTGGTACCTCTGCTCCTCCTTCTTCACTCGTGACAAATATTCCTGCGCACATTTCTTCAACACTTCTTCATTCTTAAAAGAGAAGATGACATCAAATTTAAACCAAGAGGTTAAAATGCAGGACAGGGAGTCACATACACAGCTGTTTGAAGGGCTGCAGTCCAACACTGACACCCCCTGAAAGAGAATATTTCACAATGCAAAGAGTTTTACAATTTTTCTGTTTGCATTTGATAGCTGGCTGCAATCCTTCACCTGAAGATTATGGTTTGGCATGCAGAACATCAGCATCAGCTGGAAACAAAAGTCCTGCCTTCTGTCCAGCAGCACAGCACATTCTGGTCCACAGAATCCGCTCAGCTCTGCTCTTTAAAGGAGATGTTAAGGTGACTCACCTTCCGAAACCCCTCCAGGACTTCCTTCATCTTCTCGTATCTCCTGAAAAGATCTGCCAGGGATTTCTCCACTGAGTTCAGATCGGCCAGAGCTTGCTCCTTCTCCACTATGAGCTGCTGAACAGTGTGGTGGGAGACAGATTTCTCTCTCTGTTCATCCTCTGAAAGAAGAGAGGAGTAGAGAAAAGACAGGTTTTCAGAAGGGTAACAGGAGTAAGTCCACTGAGTTCACTATCATCTACAGTTTCTATCATACTCTGCCCTATTTGTGTATTAGTAAGCTTACAGGATCCAGAAAAGTCAGATTTATATA
This sequence comes from Melospiza georgiana, assembly GCF_028018845.1. Taxonomy (NCBI): domain Eukaryota; kingdom Metazoa; phylum Chordata; class Aves; order Passeriformes; family Passerellidae; genus Melospiza; species Melospiza georgiana. The sequence continues at coordinate 33,023,428 of NC_080437.1, read as the reverse complement.
AAGACACAAGCCTGGTTTTGAAAACAGTTGCTAAATACAGTGATATTTAAATATTTTGATGTTGGGGGAAAATGTGAATGTATCTCTGTACTGATGATTTCTTCACTCTGAACTCGAAAAGGCAGGTGCTGGATTTCCCCTGAAGATGCATTAACTTAAAGAAAGGACATTTATGCACATTCCTAGCACTGGCCACAAGCTATCTGCCACTGTTGATAAATGCCTGTCATCTCCTGGCACCTTCTAGTCCTGCACAAACAAGGCACTTTGTTCAGTGCAATTCAATTATTCCCTTGGAAAAGCAACGTTTTACCAGCTCTCAGGATTGCTGGAGCAAGTGGCAGAAAGGAAATCTAACATCAGACAGACTTCCTAAGTGTAAAAAAACTGCAAAAAACATCTGCCAAGCTCCTCCTGTTTATAGCTAAATTTGAGCCAGGGGTGGTGGGAAGACCATAACAGGAATACAAATCCATATGGAGGAGGAATTTTCAAGGGATTTGACCTCATAATAAGTTGGAATATTCACATAACACTGGAAGAAAAGATCTGGCATTGTCTTCCAAAATGCTGCATTTTTTCCTTCACATCCTAAACTATGATTCTTGTGCCCATGTTTTAAGGGGTACTTTGCATGATACTGAAAGGAAAACCCAGCCACAAAACATAACAGTTTTATATTACCATTTTCCTTGGTTTATGATAGAAACTAAAATAAGGTCAAAAGTTCTCCTGTGGAAAAAGCATGGGGCATTTCAAAGTGTACAACTTTTCATTTGGGCCTTTATATCTGGAAACATAAAGAACTCAACAAATTTGTTGGTTTTATTTGAATAGAAGATTTCATCTGAATTATTTACAGTGCCGGTCAGCTCCAAAATGCCAAAGCTGATACTGTCAATCCCCGAGATTCATCTCTTCCTTTTGCATATTCCATCCAAAAAATGCAATTTTTGTTGGCCTGACCAAGGCTAGAGCAGAGATGATGCCACACTATGCATCAGCTCCTGGGCTCCTCTGCTCACCCCTGACAGCACCTGGCTGGGGCAGAGCCTGACCTTATCTTGCTCTGTGTGATACAGAAGATGAAAAGAACCAGAGAAGCTCTCAGGACCTGCTTGTAACACCTTTATTTTACTGGTGAACAAACACCTTTGACATGGCAGAGAAACCCAACAACATAACTTGGATACATTTAACACTTTATTAAAAAGAAACATTCTTTTCTATTTTGCTTTCTCAGAGACACCCTGTATTCCTCTCTAATGTCAAAATTATTGTGTTCTCAATTAAAACAAAAAAAAATTTGTTGTCTTTTGTTTATTTTTCTAAAGCTCAGAGGCTGTCTCCTTGTGTTCCAGCACTAAATCTGTTTAATCATGCTGGAGATTACACCCTGCCTAGATAATTCCAAACCCTTTCCTGGCAGGATCCTGCTCTCTGGCAACACTTCTGTCACTGCAACTCCATGGGCAAGAGATCCATGTGCATCCTCATCCAAAATATTTTAATGTATTTAATATCACATCCATACTTTTTGTGAGACTGCTGTCTGAGGTATTTTAGCCACTTCCTTACTTGTTTCCAGGGCGATCAGGAAGTTAATAAAATTCATGTCACACTCCCTCACAACTACTGAGCTCCTCCTCTTCCTCCCAGCACATTGTGGGCCCTCCTCTCTCCTCAGCTGGATCAGCTCCTCCAACACTCAACGCCAAGCAACATTTAAACCATTTAAACTCATGGGAAATGGGCAAATGCTACAGAATCCCAGAATGGTTTGGGTTGGAAGATCCTTTAAAACTCATTTAATTCCACCCCCCTGCCAAGGGCAGGGAGACACTTCCCACTGCACTAGGCTGATCCAAGCCCATCCAAGTGATGCTCCCAAACCAAAGTGGTTAAATACAACAAAAGGCAGAAACTTGGCTGGAGGGAAACTAGAGTTTTATGTGATACTTTCATAAAATCACAGAATGGTTTGGGTTGGAAAGGACCTTCTATTTTCTAAGACTATGATTTAGTTTCAATAAAATGTGCTAAGTCAAATCTTAGATAAGCAGCCACACATCCTTAATTCTAAATATGTTTATGAGGTCATGTGATCAAAATATTTGAATTAAATGACTTCCACATCTGCAACACAGCCTGCCCAGGGCTCACCAACAATCACAGCAGTATGCTCAGGACTAGCACTATCCAAATTGACAGAATCAGAGCAGCACCACGGCAGATCCGCTTTCAGGCTCAGCTCACTACTACTCACACGACTTCATGGGAATGCAGCAAACAGAGAACAAAAGCAAAAGAAACTAAAGATGCAAAATGCTGGTGTGAAAGTTGGTGAAAAGCTTTACTTACCAGGCTTGCCTGTTTTGTTTTTGCAAGCAAATAGCAAGAAGCAACGAAAACGGAAGCAAAATAGAAAAATCGGGAATTGTTAGGAAAGCAGCAAATAAGTAATGCAACAACCTGTAATGCACAAAGCATAACATCTGTTTGTTTTTCACAAGGAGAATCTCATCATCTATTCAAATGTAAAGTAATAAAAAAATCCTCATAATGTAAATCTCATAATGTAAAATCTCATAAATCTCATCATGTATTCAAATGTAAAAAAAAAGGACACATTTTTAAGAGGGAAAAAAAGACCAACAAACCAACATTAGAAACTTGTCAGTGAAAAGGAATTGGGGTGGGGATTTTGGCTGTGAGCCAGGTGTGTGGAGGGTGCAGGAACACTGGGGTCACCCAGGCTCTGCTCCCTGGCTGTCAGAGCAAACAGCACCAAGCACAAAGCAGCAGCACAGCCCGAAAGCCTGCTCTGTCCTCTCCCCACTCCTCAGAGTAAACTAAAATGTGTTAGAGGCAAGTGTAAGAAAAGAAAGGGAAAAAAGGATAAAAGCACAAGTAAAAAAAATACACCAAGTGACACTACACACTGGCAGCATGTACAGTGTGGCATGAAGTAATCACAGCAGCTAAGCTGGGTAATTTTGGGTTCCATATAAGTGAGACAGCAAATACTGAACCTTCCACAGCCCTTGGAATCAAAGGCAATTGTTTGCAATGCACATTTTTCAGTGCCTTTAGAAGCAAACATGGGCAGTCATATATTGTTAATATGGGACATTTTCAGTATTCATTATGCACACACCAGCCTGCAAAAAGCTCAGCAGGACCTATCAACCTCACTGAATATTCATCAAAGGGATTGGTGAAATTGGTTTATGTGCAGTGCCCTTCTAACAGGGCTGTATAAATAGTTCAGAAGGGTTAAATGATGAACAGAAACAGCACAGGCATTTCTTTTGTTAAGATGCATATTCTGCTTCAGCACTGAGGCATCACTAACAGGTCACTGAAGTACATGCAAATAACAAACACACATTTTCCTCCACATGTGGCATTCGGATGAGCGAATTCCTTTATCGGAAGGGACAGCAATTTACAAGAAATGGCATGACAAAGTGGGACAATTAGATCAAAAATTTACATTAAATGCAGGGAGAAGCCTCACATTTAACGTTTTACCATGCTGTAGGATTTGCATACTGCTCTAATTAACACAGAAAGGATGTTTTCTGTGTAGCTGTTGTTGGTTCAGTTCCTTTGCAAACAGACAGCAAATTAAATTACTTATAGCCACAGCCCTTAAATACTCACCACAGAGCATCTGAGAGGCCCTGATACTCTGAGTCTGAAGTTTAAAGAACTATTATATTACAGTCAGTGGCCCAATACTTACTGAACCTTCCTTTCTTTGCAACAAGAGGAAGTGGCAATGGTGGAATGCACCATGTACACCAAGGCCTCTGCCTCAGGATTCCTATTCTGTATATTACTGTTGCACTGCAGTCTCAAAATCTAATTTTTTTTTTTTAATCTGTTTCTCAAAAATAGAATTCTGATTTATCTCTTGTTAACTGCACGCATAGCTTGGGGAAAAAAGGACAAGTCTTTTGTGTGTCTGTAGTACTGGTCAGGTTCACGGTGGAAGCCACACCAGGGTATGTAAACCAAAATGAAATAAGTTCTTTGCACACTCTGGTCACTCCTGCTTGAACATTTGCATGATGACAATGACACACACCATGTCAGAAGGCAGCACATTGGCTCAGCTGCGCATACAAAAGGCAATGGAGGCATAATACCAGAGAGAATGAAGCCTGGCATATTATTATCATTATTATATGTATTTCATTAATTTATTAGTTATAGTTGTCATTACCATAAAACTTTGCAGGTGCATTTTACCCTTCACTTGAAATGAGGCTGGGATGCCTCCCAATGGCCAAGAAATCCAGGAAGGCAGCAAAAGCACCAGACACTGGTGCTCTTCTAAGCACCTCTGGCCTTGGAGACCCCAAAATTCCCCTCAACCATTTGCCTTTCTGGGAAACAGCTGGAGCTGAAGCAGTACAAGGCAGCACAAGCCACTGGTGCTTGTGCCTGCTATAGCCAGACTAATACAAAGAGCTTTAGAAATCTTAGAGGAGGCTTTAAAATCACATCCCAGGGGCCAGACCTCACGTGCTCAGGAACCACACGAGCCCTGCAACCTTTGGGTTTGGAGTGCTACTGAGGGTAGAGGTTTTTATCTGTGAGACATGCTGTTAGCAAAGGTTTTTTAATTACTGAGAGGCAAAGCTTGTCACAATTTAGACTTGAAAGGAGACCCCTGTGTCAGTAAGTTAACTGGGGGGGTGGACTGGGCACTTGTAAAGTCCCAGCTGGGATTGGAGTTAATCTTGGTTTTGGTCTGATCAATGCACTTAGCACAGATAATCCCAGTTGCTGTGAAGAGCTAACTTTGGTATCTGCCTTTAAACAGCTGTGAGCTGATGCCTAAGGGGTTTTTAGGTCACTGAAAGTCTCTCCTGGAGAAACCCATGAATCTGAACCTGTTTCCTAGGGAAAGCCCTGAGCTCTCTGTGTTACCTGAACTGCCCGGGGGCTGCTGGCTGTGAGACGAGGCCCTGACTTTTCCTTTCCTGGTGTCCTCAGATGCATTCACAATTCCCTGCAGCATCAGCAGATGCAGCCAGCATCAAAATGAAGCCCACAGACTTCAACCAGGGAGCACCTTTCACAGCAGGAACACCTACCTATCATCTGAGCAATCGTCTTCTCATATTCCGAAACTATTTTTCTGTAAGAGGGGAAAACAAAAAAAAAAAACTTTTGGCAAACAACATCATTACTCATGCTTACTTAGCAAATGACACTATCAGAAACTGAACTGTGGTGCTTTAAAGAGATACAGAATCCCGTCACACTTTTATATGTTCTTTATTGCCCAAATAACAAATAAAACAGAATTTTAACACTGCACCTGATTTTTAACTCTCCATAGGAATCCATAAAGGTGAGAGGAGCAAGGATTGCTTTGAAACAGATTCTGCTTTTTGAAACATCACCCATCATGATTATAATCACTGCCGTAACTCAAGAATTACAAAGAGCCTGATGTTTCCATTACTTTCTCCCCTCTTCTCCAAATTTGTGTTGGTTTCTTTTTAATATAAACTTCAAGTAAACTTATAATTGGCAGCAAGTAAACCTAACAGTAGTGTTGGCTATCATCCAAATTGTATCTCATCTTCTAAATTAATCTTCTCATGATTAAATGATTCACTACCACTTAAAAGAACAAGATCAAAATACTCAACTATGTAGCACAAAATCCATCATGTCCCATTTCCCAAATCTGTTTTTGAAGCAGAGTTGGCAAAATTTTACTTTTAAGACCATTTTATTTCATATACTCACAGTAGGCTTTGAATTTCCTTCTTGAAAAGAGGTTAGCCAAAATAAGCAGATTAAATGTGATTTAGAAAGATGATCCATCCCTTCCCAGAGCCAAATAAAGCTAATGAAATGAGACTAGCTTGATCTGTGCTTTGATTCATGAGCCACGCAGGACCGTCTACAAAAAACAAAATTACCCCACACTTCATCAGAAGTGGATATTCCAAACAGCTCACTGGAGTTGGAATACACCTCTTTTGAAACACTTTCACTTGCTCCATTTTCAAAGCTCTGCTGCAGTTGGTAAGATTACAGAAAGGGTATGGGAATAAAAGTCAGTAGGGAAAGGAGAAACTTGCTGAGCTCCCAAAAATCAACGATAGCAACTCCAGAAGTGCCTCAAATCTGAATCACAGACAGAGCCCAGAGGCCTGAGAAGGTCACCTGGCCCTAAAGGCAGCAGCATCTCCCCTGCCCTGGTCCTGCAGAGCACTCAGAGAGCAGGGCTCTAACCCCAGCACTGGGATTTTTCCTTTCAACCATAAATGACGCTTTGGAGAGCAAAGATAACAGCAAGGATTCTGCCCTAAAAGGAAGGGTTTGGTTTCATGTCCAAAGCAGATTACCTCAAAAGCCTGCTGTAAGCAATGAGGATTTTAAAGCTCTGTCATGTCCTTGTGACACAAGGCACCTTTGGGAAGTTTTATCATCCAAGAAGGAGAAGCCAAGGACTCAGGGTACTCAGGGTAAGGAACACGACATTACAACACTGCAGCACTTCCCAGGGAAGGATTTGCTCCAGATTCATGTCAAAGGACCCTTTCAGTCCAGCAGCCTAAATAATGGCCATTAGAGCTGGGGAACCAAAGGATGCTGCCACATCATCCCTCTTTGGGAGGGCACATCTTAACCCCAGGCTGACACATTACACAGGCCCAAATGTTGCTGTCTGAGACACTCAGTCCATTCACTGACTGCACATTTGTAAGGCATAAAACCATCAGAATCTAAGGCTACAAAGGGCCTCAGAGGTCATCTGCCTGACTCCCCTTACAGAGTCATGATCAATCAGACCTCCAAATAACTATAATTAAGTATTTCTTGCCTGCCTCTGGTTAGACTCCTGGATTATGGTACAGCCACTGTGGTTCAGCTCTTTGACAGCTACTGCATTATTAAACCTCTCATTCTGCCTTCTGTTCTCTGGAGTGGAATTTCCTCCAAGTGATCTTTTCCTGGTAATTTAGATGAATTCAGGATGTTCCAGCTACACTATGCAGTACATGGGTAGAGGAGCATTGCTTCTCCTTCTCTGGGAAGTGATGCTTTTGTGCCTGCAGCTCTAAATAATCCCTTCACTCCCTGCTTATCATTATGTCATATCTCATTGCTGCATCTCTAATTTACCACACATGGACTGCTTGAACATTTCAACTTCCAAGAGAAATCTTATCTTGGTGCACATATGTGTATTTATCATTTTGTGACAATATTAGCCAGATTTTTTTTCTTTTCATCCACATGTTCCAGGCATGTGCCTGTGGGAAATCTGGCTTGGTTATTGTGGGCTTTTTTTTTTTTTTTTTTTTTTTTTTCAAATCAGACTTTATTGAGGGTGGAGACACACACAAGCAAATTACTGTGTGGAAGATGAAGGTGCAGCTGCTCTGTGTCACCCCTGGCTCTGCTTCCATGAGGGAAAAGGCTGGCAGTGCCCACTGGCAGCCAGCAGCCACGTGCACCCCGGCACAGAGCAGACCCAGCACCACACTCGAGTGTGAGCTGCACACTGAGACATTCCTCACAATCCCTCCTTCTGCTCCCTCCCTGTTTGGCTCCCTGGGTCTGACTGCTCACAGCCACTCCGTTCTGTTGCTCCTCATTAAGCATTTCAGGGCTATGCCAGGGCTTTGTTCCCCATCCCAGCAGAGCACAAGGGAGGTGAGAGAACTCAGCTGGGCACTGGGAGGCGGCAAAAAAGAAATAAAGAGGCTGCCCTTGCCTTTTGCAGATGCTTCTCTTAAGATGCCTTGGCTCAGAGCCCCATGCTGCTGCTATTCCAATCTGCCATGTGCAATTCCTGGCATCCATGCAAGCGTTTGTGGAGCTCTGCACTGCAGCTCCCTTCTACTCTCCCTCCCTAAGCACAGTTTTCCTGGATATAAGTGATTGATTATGTAGGTCATCACTAGATACAGAGTTTAGCTTTAAAATCACTGAAACTCTGCATTTTTGGAAGAAGCTGGTGCTAGTACAGAAGGGATTTTGAAGAAAATACAGTCTCAGAAGTGATTTGTATAAATTATTATTTAAAGGAGGGATGCTAAAATAATGTGACAGTTTCCTTTTTTTTTTTGTTACTTAAGAGGGGGGACCATTTTTTCTGGTTTTGGAAGGTAGAAAATAATAAGCTTTAAAGACTCCATGAAGTATTTTATACACTCTCTTCTGCAGTTGATGGCTTTCTCAGATTCAGATCAATGAGCAAGCCAAGCTCATTGTTTTGTCCTCCTTATGGTCCTACCAACTGAAAAAAAAAAAAAAAAAAAAAGCAAAGCTGAAAGCTTGAAAGGTTTTTAACTGACTGAATGGAAGGCATCAGTTTCTTTGAGCAGCACTGCTCACATCATCCACTACAGGGATTTTGCTGTCATTCTTGCACGTGGTAGGACCTGGGCTAGAGAGGAGGATCAAACCATGTCCCAGTGTACAGATATTTAATGTAACAGAGGCAGGCTGGCACAGAAATAGAACAGATACAACCAGAACAAACTAAAAAGCTCCAGGTCCTTCTGTCAGCTCTCAAAGGGAACAAGAGAGCAAAAGCCAAGAGAACTATTGCTTTACTAAAATCAACCTTAGTGTGTGCAGCAATTAAAAAATCATCTTAGTTCAAAGAAAAGGGTGTAGAATCTCCCTAAAAGCCAACATTGATAGTTCAGAATGGTTCCTGTACAGGAAATGCTTTTCTACTGACACTGGTTTGATTTCTATTGTTGAACAACTTTACAATGATGTCCTGGAGGCAGCCTGTACTACTGCAAACCTGCATGTTCTTCCCTACCTTCCTTCTTTTTTCCAAGTAGAACTAGAAGTGAATTTAATGTGCATTTAATGTGCACCCTCCTGCCAGCTCTGCAGCAACTCATCCAGTCTGCAACAGGAAACTCACCATGCAATCCTAGTGAGAATTCACACACAAACCAGAGGAACTCCTTCCCTGGCATTAACCTGGAGTAAAACCTTCCTTATCTCAGTATTCTGAGGGTGTGAATGAGATCAGCAACACAGAAGTTTTCAGTGATTACCCTGAACAGTGGTGCACCCCATACAAAGTAAAAAGACAAAGTATCAGTTCAGGATCAGTGCAAAGCCTTAAGTTAAAAATAATGAAGCAAATTCAGCTAAGCAAAACAACTGTATGAGCCTGGTACTCTGTTGTCAGGCTGAGATGAAGCCTCATCTCTGACAGACTGATCAAGTTAATAACCCACCTCATTTCCATCACTTCCCTTCTGCTTTCTTCATATTTCTCTTTCCACTCAGATACTTCCCTGTCCTTGGCCACAATCTGAAACAGAAAACAAAGGGAATAAACCCCCCTGGATTATATCCATTTTTTCATTGCTATTGCTAGCCACACTAATATGATACATAGCTTTGTAAAATACATCATTTTATTCCTATTTCAAGCAGCATATATTTTTATATAATTATATAGCAATGTCAAGATGCACAGTGCACACCTGAGGTTTAAAACCATAAAGATTTGTGTTTACATCACATCTGCTTTTCACATCTGTAAAACAAGCAAAACTTGCAGTGTGGCACCTTTTGCTTTAGTGTGGCTGAGGACGGCTCCAAGAACAGAACAAGTGATCACTTTTGGCAGAAAACAGGCAAGGAAGGAATAACAAGGGGCAGGTTTTTCCTTTCCCAAGTTGTGCAGACAGTTACCTCTGCCCTGGCCAACCGTAGTGCAGAGTCCAGGTCCTGCTGGGGGTAGAGCAGAGCCGTGGTGCTTTCTGCATCTGAGGCGCCGATGCGGGAGTACAGAGCACTTTTGGAGATGGAAACATCTGCTGGGACAGCAGGTTCTCTCTGTGGGTTTGTTTTTTTAAATACAAAGAAATAAACCATTAAAAAGGTGTTTAGCTCATGGGTTTTCTGGGTGTGGTGCTAGGACTTCTAGTCTAAATTACAACACAAACAAGGAGCTCTGAATTCAGCAATCATGAAATATACATTGAAGATCCATAAGAAGCACCATGAGTCATATTACCTTTACAGAGAGGAAACAAAGACAGCACTTTGCTATCAATATTTTAAAGTCTTATTTTAGAAAATATACTGTTTTTCACCACAACATCCACAAGAAATGCACGTCAGCAGGAAGAATCAGATTTGAAGGCAGAAAGCTTGTTAAGGGGAATTCTGCTTCCATAAAAATAAATCAAGAAACCAGAAGCAAGAGGACAGCTCACTTTCTCAGGTCTGGCCTGTCAATACATGGCATCTATCATAAAGAATAACAGAAAAAGTGTGACTATGCAGGTGGCACTGCTGCCCCACTGGTGTCCAGCATGCAATTAGTCAGTTAAATGAGGCTTTTTTTGCAGCTGTCAATTCTGCTCATGTCAGCAGCCCAGATTAAATAAGGGAGAGCAGCATGTGAAATGAGGAGAGCAAAGAGCAGGAATGTGACACTGAGATGCAGGAGATGTCTCACAAACAACCCCTGATGCAAACAACCCAAGCTACAGCACATGAAAACTGAGGAGATTCCAAAGGATAGTCCATAGAATGGTTTGGGATGGAAGAGACCTTAAATCCCATCCAGTGCCACCCCTGCCAGGGCAGGGACACCTCCCACTGTCCCAGGTGCTCCCAGCCTGGCCTTGGGCACTGCCAGGGATCCAGGGGCAGCCACAGCTGCTCTGGGCACTGCCAAGCCCCCACCACAAGGGCTGGACCATGAGTGGGGAGGAAAGTCAGAGTGATCAATGCCTTTTTCCATCCACTGATGGAAATAGATATTCAAATCCTGTTTTCCTTGCTGCTGAAAAGGGGATAATGTATTTTCCCAGTTTACCTGTTAACTTTGTACATTAAAACAATGTATTCTGTTCATTCAGGTTCACTAATGCTGTTCCTAAGTCTTTAGGCTTTATCTGCAATAATTAAGAGTAGCAATCAAGAGTATTTCAAATATTTTTTTACATAAAAGAGAAAATAATTATTTTCTTGTATTTTCTTGTAAAAGAGGGTGGTGCGGTTTTGTTTTAGTTGTTTTGTTTGTATTTTTTAAAAGAAAATAGCAGAATCACGCTCTAGTGACTGAAGCACAGGGATGTGAAAGGAGTAGATAATGTCTGGATCAAGGTTCAGTCCTCATTAATTTCAACATCACATATTCTTGTCTCAGCACTGGTAAAGGAAACTTTGCCAGATGCTATTCCATAAAACATTCACCTCCTCACAGTTCTTCTCACACTGCCCAGCATCACAGAAAGCATCCAAACCCACTGCTAATTTTGTTGGAATCCCTTGTGAGTTCTTGTATCACACCTGAGTGAAGAAGCTGTATTTAAAACTGTACACAATGCACCCAGGACCAGATGTTCTGGATATCACATCTGTAAAGAACACAAAGAAACACTAACAACATTAAAAGACTAGGCAAGAAAACTGAATTAGAACAAGAATAACCCAAACAGTACTTACAGAACACCTCACTGCATTTTCATTTACAGGAGACCCTCACTAATTTACTGGTATTTTTTGTTTTTACACCTAGGAGTCAATTGACTCTCCTAGGATTTATGGAGCAGGCTATCCCTTCTCTGTTTTTGCTACCTTTAACATGAACACCTAAAATAATGATCAATTCCAGCAGAATTAGGAGGTGCAAGCTCAAACTTGGTGGATTTTCCTAGCAGAAGAAAAACCATTCCAAGATCTGTCAAAACTGCATAGCCTGTGCTCTTAAAAGTATCTCCCAATGTAAAATAACTACATAGGAAAAAAATCCACCTGGGACACAAGCTCAGACACCTCTGTAAATGCATAAATTAAAAAAAAAAAAGGTTCTTTACTCCCTCCTTAATCACAAAGTAGAAATAACTGAGAGATAAAAGAAAGCCATTAGATCATCAAAGCTGTCCTCCAAAGAAAGGCCACCCCTCAGATCGATCTGTTGAACTGCATCTGCCACATTTCAAAAGCCTCCTGCAGCTTAATTTGCTGGATCTCATAAAGAGATTGCTGGAAAATATTCATTGTGCCAAGAAGAAACACAAACGTTTTTCAAGCTCATATAAAAACAAGTCAAAGTAACTGCTGGGAGGATGACAATTTTTAAAGAAAAAGATGTTTAGAGCATTTAATATGTACTTAGAGGTATTTTTATATAGTGCAGAACAGATCATTAATACAGTTATGTTTTCTCTAGCTCTCTTTGCATTTGAGGAAATTGTACAAAACAACAGCAATAATGACATGCAGAACAGCTTGAAATTTCAAAAAAATGACCATAAAAACTCTTGGAACTTAACCACTGAGCAGAAATGCTTGTAGCAGTGGTCCAAGCAGTGTTGCCCTAACTCTGCAAACACCCTGCACAAGTCACAGCTGGGCTCTCTGGCAGGAGTAACCAGTAAAAGTCATCATGGTTTTACTTCAAAAGCCAATTTTACACAGCTCCTAACTGATGCATATGACTCAGTAACTGTTATTTGCTGCCTGCAAAATATTCCTGCCCTGAGAAAATAACAGCACCTGACCAACAGGATGATGGTGTTACCCAAAATAACCCAATAATAATGCTTTAACACTTAATTGCTAAGAAGGTAAGCAGTTAATTGGGGTAATAATCATCACAGGGATTTGTAAGTCACTAAACCTCGCACAGAAAGATTAGAGTCTTCAGGGGAATTACTACAAAATGTAGGTCACTGCAATCTTACTGTAAATATTTGAGAGCCCAACATGCTTCTCTTCCCAGCACCTTTCACAGAAACCAGGTATCTGACCAGAAGGGAAACAAATGCACATCTATTAACCAGCTGCAGCTATCTCACTTCCAGGAGGTCAGAGAGGGAGAAAATAGAGAAATGGAAGGAAAATGAAAAGTAGTTTTTATCCCAGCAGTTAGAGGAATGTGTGTTTAGCCCTGCTGGAAATGAGGCTGCCCTTTCCAAACCCCTGAAATGCTGCCTGGGTGTGCATGGAATGATGGATTCTTCTGATGGATATGTGAGCAGACAGGTCAATGCAGGCAAAGTGAGACCTACTTGTGCTTGCAAATACATGGAAAGGCAAGGAAAACCCAAGCAGAAGTTTTCTGCCTGTAAAGTTTTGCTAAAATCAATGGCATTGCTGTTTGTAGGAAATAATTCTCCTCCCGCCATGAGAGGCCCACAGAGCTGTAATGCACAAATCTCATTTTTGCCCGTGCCTTTTCTTCCAGTTTTTATTTTCCTTGGATCCTATCTCAGCACCCACAGGTGCTGGACACAAAAAATTAGCTCACAACATCCAAATGGAGACTGTTCAACAGAAAATAGTTAATTCATCTCAACACTGGAAGACAGAAATACTTGGCAATGTAAAAGTAGGTGACTGGGCCTGCTGTTGTTTAAGTCTGTGACAAGAAATTTGGGAGTGGTCAAATAACTCCTCTCTGCCTGAGAACAACAAACTGCACATCCTTATTCTCACTCCTAGTGCTAGCACAAAGTGCTTATATTTAATCTTCATTTTAGGTGATCTAATCATAACAAGTGCTTCTGTCTTTATTTATCATCCTATTCTTGTTACCCACTCAGTCATCATTTAGCAAATGTTAAATGTAATTATATAGCATTCAGAAAATAACAGAGGCCAGCCATCCAGAAGGGAATTCTGCCAGCAGCATCCAAATTTAAGTCACTGCAGTCATCTGCTGGTTTCTGTTCTACTTAATCCAGGCCATCAGTCACTGTAGGTCACAAGGGGTGTCATCACAGGCTAATTTAACACTGAAATAGCAAAGCCATGCAAGGACAAAAGTCCTTCCCAGCCTAACATGACACCCATGGTGCTGGCCTTCAAGCATTGCTGTGCTTGGACCAACATGGGGCACTGTCACCATCAGTAACTGCTGCCAGTTCTCTGTCAGAGGGGGGAGTTCTGCCTGTTTTTCTCTCCTCACCTCTGCTTATCATTTTGTTATCTTTATTACACATATTAGTGACATTTTCTAAAAAGTCACGTGAAATCCGTTCCATATTTCTTGTTCCAACAAAACTTGTTCCAACAAAACAAGGTGCTGTGATGATGCTGAACAACATCTTTAAAATGTAACCCCACATTCTGTAAAAATTCTGCAGCTCTCAATCTCCCATAGGTAACTCACAAGTACTCACAAACACACAAATGCATTCTCTTCAGTCTAAAAGAGTGCAACTTGAGAGTTTCTGAACAGCTGGCTGGTTGCAAAAATGCAGATTTTAAACAGAACAACATCTATGTAATATTATGTGTTTCATCTCAGGTGTTTCCTGATGCTGGAGGTCCTGAATCCTTCATGTTACAGCAAAGTGTTGGGAGGACAAGGAATTTGAGAGAGAATAAGGAGGTAGAGAGCATCTCACCTTATTCTCTTCCAACACCTAAAACTCAGGGCAGCAGAGCAAGGGGACACAGTCACACAAAGGAAAATTATTTTGGGTTTTCCTCCTTTGCTCTTTAAGTTCCTCATTACAGGTTTCAGCTTGGTTAGTCCTTCTAATGAAGACAACACCATGTTTTTCTTAATTAAATAAAAGATTATAACCACATACTCTAAAATACTCTTAAATCCGTGAGGAATGTGTTTACCTTAGTAAATATATGTGCACAGGAGAAACAAGGTGACTTATGGGCTTTAAGGTGTGTGAGATAAATCAAATATGATCATTGTTTTTCCAGAGGAGTACAGGTAGCCTTAAAAAAATCTTTACTTTTATGATGTAGCTGATCTTTAAAGCACAAAGAAATTCTACCCTGAAACCAGCCCAAATGCTGTTGTGATGCAATGAACTCCAGACAATCTAGGATTGGGCAAAGACTTTGGGCTGACCTATTAATGGACAGTACAAGAGGAAGGTTACTGGAGAAGGGCATGTCAGAAGCACATTCTCCTCATTTGGAATGAGATGTCTCACTGCAGCAGGACACTGCCATCCATTCAGCTGATACCCTTTCCCAAGACAGCCACCAACATTTATGGAATTACTTTTTTGGCTTTCCAAACACAGTGAGCTCCACGTGCCTCCCTACAGAAGAGCAAAGCATCACTGTGAGGCACAATTAACCAGCAGGACCTGCAAGTAGCAATGAAAAAAAAATAAGATTTAGATCTTTATGAATAAAGACACATTGTGATGTAAGGCTTTTTTTCCTTGGGAGCTCTGTAGCCCTTCCAACCCTGCTGCAGTCCCTTTCTTCAGATGCCTGAGGGCAAGGTTGACTGATTTCTTCCCTTCCAAACATTGAGGGTCAAAGGTGTCTGACTTCAAGCTGAAAATACTATCAGAAGACAGAATGTCCTTATGGCCAAACCAGCCTTGGTACTCTTCACCATCAAACAATTCAGGACAAATCTTGCTTCAGAGAAATGACAACCACTACCTGGGCTGCAGAATCCATCTCCTGCTGCAGGAACGCTGCTGCTTCTTGCCTGTTGTTAATTGGGGTGTGAGTGGGGTGACAGCACTTCTGTGTCAGCTCTGCTGCCAGCATGCTCCTGGTGTCCCCCCAGGACAAGCAGCACTCGGGCTGTGCACACTCACACACACAGGGCAGGCACAAAGCAGGTACCTTGGAGCGCAGGGAGGACAGGGCAATCTGCCTGGCTAACTTCAGAGCTTCTATCCTCATGGCAGCAAACTCTAGCTCCTCCTGTCACGGGGTTTGGTGGGGGAGTCCCCCACAGGGAAAAAAATGTGGTGAGAACATGGTAAGAAAAGTCTGACACACTCAAAAATGGGTTGTTAACTTTTAACGTGTAACTCAGACAATTCCTGGGTGACAAACACCCCAAATTCCTCTCATGGTGAGGACTGTGATGCAAAACTCCAGGGCTTGGTTAGTTTTGAGGTAGCTGTGCAGAAAAATAGTTTGTATTAGGTAATCAGTATGACTTCATGTGAAAGAAATGTTTTTTGAAGTTAAAGCTGTTTTATCACAGACTCCTCTCCCTTTCATTTCCATTTTATGTGAATTTATGCCACATGTCAATCTTAGTTCAACCTTTGCTTTTTTAAAAATTTCACTGTAAATATTCCAGAAAATAGTCCTGACATACAGAACTGCTCTGCAGATCCATTTGCTTTTCCTAGAAGAAACCATGCCAAATTCTGCATTAGAGAAATTACAAGAAAAACAAAGCCTGATTTTCATTTCAGCAGAATTAGGTCCTGAATCTCAAAAAATGAATCTATACATACACTAAGGCCACGTGACAAGACAACTCTCCACACATCAAGTCCTGTGCTCAAGCTTAAAATAATTTGCTTTGAAAAGACTTCTGGAAAATACATACATTAGAGGTACATAGGATAGGTGTTGATGAAATGTAAGGTTATGTGTTATATGAATTACATGATTTAAATGAAAATATCTTTGTTCCTCAAGTCTTTGAAAGGGGAGAGTTACTTTGGAAAGAATTAAATAATTATTTTAATTCTTTTCCACATGCCCTCCAAACCTCCCTCGACCCCTTTTAGATGAGGCAAAGCATTCCTTTGCCTGTGTATGGACAATGAGAAACAAAAGGACATTTATATTTCTGCTACAAACCTGAAGTTTCTGAGCAAATACTGGGGGGTTCTTTTCTGCTAGGTCAGGATCTAGGTATTCAGGCTGATCACATATTGAGGCTTTCTTAGATATCCTATTGAGAAGAGCATCAGCAGAGACAAAGGAGTCTTCAGGAGAAGCCTTAAAGGTAAAGAGGAGGCTGAATAAGCAACAGAGACTTTGCCCGAGTTGTTCGGGCCAAAAGCAAAACGCAGAATTTCTGGAGGAAGAGATTCCCAAACCATTATCATACAGGACTCACGATTTCAATGGCCTCTGGAGTTGTTCCCAGAGTCATGGGCTCCAGGTCCTTCTGCTTGGCCTTGTCAGGGGACGGCAGGTGTGCCTCCTGGCTGGCAGCGAGGACTCGGGACGCTGGGTGTGGGATTTTCATGCCCGAGGACTGCTGCGCTTCGGGGTCTTCAAAACTCGACCTGGAAAAAGATTGTGCACATGTTTTCAGCTTCACAATTCTGCTTCTGGTAGCAGCTGGGCAAGTCCTCTTCATCACTTTCATGTGTAGGTGTATATATAAAAATATATTTATACACACATTGTTTCAGCTCAAATTTACATCCTTATATCTCGTAACAATTTGAAATATCCTTTCAAAACAATGCACTGGAGACATCAAAATAAAACCAGTTCTATCAGAAAGGTCACTTTTCTTCAGTATTTCTCACTTGCCTTTTTACCCCTTTCTCACTGTGACCTACCTCTGTCCCAAAACACAACTCTTACTCACAAGAACAGATGTCCATGACAAGCAAAATTATTGGAAGTAAACACAATTCCCACATCCTGGTCTTATGAACAAGAGCCCTTGTTCAGAAAATGTATCCAGGGAAAACCAAGTGTAAAACTGCAATTAACAGATTTCTAGATTAATGTGGAAATTACCTCAGTATCTGAGGAAAAAGCTTTAAGTAGGAGGCCACCACTCAGTAAAACAGTTGCCACTGTGATTATTTAGTCAGAATGTGAAGGAGAAATCCATGCCCTTATTCCACCATGAAACTTGTGTCTCTTTGCCCTCTGTTCTCTATCATATGTGTACACAGATGGGGATCTATTTTTAAACAAATAACTTGGCAGCACAGAGGCAGAGAGAGGAAGAAGTTCCTGTGTGTGTGCTCTGAGGGGAACCCAGTCCCCTGACAGGCTCTGCACTGCTCACTGTCACCTACCCTGAGCAGGGAGTTGTGGAGTCAGACAATCTGATGGGAGGTGATTTCACTGGGCTCTCCTGCTGGGCATCAAACATTAGGTACAAGGACTGCTTCTTCTGGGTGCTGTCATCCTGCTGGCCACAGGGAAAGAGAAACTCATTAAGCAATTCAACCATTCTCCATTAAAGATAATTCAGGTCACTGAAGCCTTTAGTGAGCAAATGAGTTGACAGAAAACTAATAATACAGGGTTGTAATGCTGATACTGAGATGGATGCTCCCAGGAAGAAACCATTAAAGGACAAAACCTAAACTGTTCACTCTTTGTAGTGGCTCTTCTTCTCCCAGTTTGGGGTTAATCAGATTTCTGGTTCTGTCAGGCAGGAGGCACCCCTTGGCTGAGGGTGTTACTAAAACATCCACTGAATATTCCCATTGCTTTAAGCACCACCTGAGTGATTTTCCTAATGTCCCCAGTGGATATCCCCTCATTGGATCCAGTCAGGTTATGAAATCCATTATTAAAAAGGTGAAAAAAGTGATAATGTACAGTGCAGCATTCCAGACCTCACACTAATTCTGTTTCTCTCCTGATTCCCTCCAGCTTCTTCAAACTTTTACTCCCAATTTCTTAAAAAGTTCAGCAGTTGGTGTAGACAGCTCTGCACTCTGAACTGCTGGAAATACTGATTGGCTTTGAATCTTCAGAGAAAACTACTATGATGCTAGCTTAGAAATAAAAACATGAAATGGAACAAGCTTTACAGGACACAGGACAACAAAGCACAGGCAATTTACCCCAGTTATGCCAATTTCAAGGAACTGGCTTTGCAAATCAGCTGCAGGCACATTATGATTAATTTAAAGGGTGGTGAGGCTGAGGGCATTACTAGGGTAGTATATTCTGACAGGGGAATGCAAATGAATGGAAATAGAGGTGAGAACTTACAGGCACAGAGGAGCCTATTTTCTCCATATATTCTATTTCATATGAGTTGCCATATTCCAATTCTGCAACAGAAACAAAAAAAGAGGTGTTAATACATGCCATGACATGATTTTTTTTCAGAAGTAAATGAAAGATCTTCTCATTGACAGGGGCCACTCCCACTCTGCTCAATACTTTCCAATGACATATTAAAAATAGATTATACAGAGAGAAAGTAAAAGGTGTTAATATTCACTCATTTTCAACAATGAACCTGACACATTTCAGGCAAATCAGTTTGCCAGAAAAAAAATCAGCTTTTTAATTTGCCCCAGGGACCAGAATATTGAGAAGGTTTCAGAGTAATTTCAGAGTACAGGCAACTTTCCCCTATCATGTTATCACAGAAAACACATTTTTTCAATAAATGGCAATGCTGATGCCAATTTCTTTTAAACATATTTTAACAGCTGTTGAGAAAAAATAATTTCTATTTTTCATGTTTATCACGCTCTTAATTCAGAACAACTACTGGGCTATCACTGAAGAAAAAGGAACCTAAAATACCTGAGTGCTTATGAACCAGGAGTGAGGCACCAGCCCAGCTTATGGGGCTGTTCTCACATTTTGTTTTCAGAGAAAGAGTCTAAGGCAAGAAGATTTACAAAGAACCCTAAGTCTAAAATTTAATAAAAATGCAAATCTTTACTGCTCCTCTGCTTCTAATCTCCCAGTTACACTGGGGGGGATAACCAGCATTTCTCCCCAGTCTGTGGTCACGCAGTAGTTGATACAGAAGCAGACAAATCTAACACAGGAAAAGAGATCATATCCTCCTGCACTCAAATAAAAGCAAACTTCCTACAATGACAACTTAATTTAAAATTAAATGCATAATTAATTTGTCCAAATGCTGTGCTTTGTTCTGTTTCCATTATTTAATCCAATAAACCACTTGCATAATTTGATTCCCACTCCAAATAAATCCTAAGGAAATGCACACTAGCATTTGCATTATCATAAAATCATGTGCTAAAATCCTGCTAGATTTGGGCAGCTTTAGAAAAATAGAGCTTGCATTAAGAAGATGATAACCACCATTAAAATGTTTGATGTTTAAAAACAAACAATCCTGAAGAGAATCTCTAGCCTGATTTGTTGATGAAGAAAGTTTTAGAGGGTTCAATGTCATGTTACAATGCTTGATTTGCTTTTTTAGTAATAAAAAACACTGCACAAGGACTTTAATTCCACAAACTACACATTTTGTCAAACGACCACTGAAGAGGAGGAGCCACATGCCCTCAGTACTGGTTGGGAATGTTCACAGTAAAATCTGTAAGTGAAGAGAAAAGCTGTAATAGCAGGCTCCTCACGTTGAAATTCCTAGCACCACATGTTTTTAATGGTAATAAGGAGCCAGGCAAGATGGACAACCTCCTGGTGTCAGATACCAGCAACAGCCTTTCTCATTCACTTCTTTTCCCAGCGAAAGCAAAACCCAAACTGGAAGGATGAATTCAAACCCTCTGCGAGGAGCTGAACTGCAGGAGAAAGCCTGAAATCCCAGGTAAGAGCAGCAAGTGTTTAGAAACTGCCTCTCTGAGCCCCATTTATGCACAGACAGCCCACTGAGGTGCATCAGGAGCATTCATGGAGCAGCTTTGTGCTCCAGAGAGCAGCCCTGAGTGTCCAGGCAGCCTCAGGGGCAGCAGACGCTCCGGCACTGTCCTCTGCTGGCACAGCCACAGGGATCCTCCACCTGCCTGCAGCACTGCCAGCAGCCCTGCAATCCCAATCCAAACTGACTGCTGGGACAACACACATTTAACTTCACTGCTGACAAAAAAAACAAAAACCAAAAACCAGGCAGGACACAGATGGAAACAGCCCAAGTAGAAACAAAAGAAATAACGCGGCTGGCTAAACGCAGTTTGTTTCGTCTCACTGCTCTCAGGAGTCTCCAGCACAATTCCTCTCTCTCTCTCCTCTCAGACATCATCTCCCCTCCAAAATCTTAGGCTCGAGTTATCTCTGTACATTCAAAATCAGACAAGCCCAGGATATCCCACTAAGCAAGATAATTTTCTTTTATAAACACGTACAACAGACTTACTAAGTGATGTCCTCCAACTCCTCCTACAAATAGCTGCAAGATTACATCAGAATTTTCTGCTAATAATTAGAGCTTATTTCAGGTCTGTGCAACAGGAAAATGGCAGCAGCTACAGGCAGTGCCTGACACAGATAAGGGCTGGATGCCCTGGCTGGCTCAGGAGCTGGGCTGTATCTGTACAGAAGCAGTGTTAGGTTACAGGGTAACACACAGGTGTCTGGGAGAGGTAAAAATATCTACACTGAGAAACAGCCCTCAAATTACTCGGAAATTTCTCAAAGCTGCAGGAGTAAGACTGTCAAAGAGAAAAAATTATTATTTTTAAGAGATATGAAAAACAGAAGCATTGTTGATTATAATGAGTGTGTAATCTGAAACCCTGACTGTACCATGCAGCACACATGAGACAAGACAATTACCATTTAATTAGGAGCTTTGCTCACTTTCTTCTACCCACTTTGAAAGCTAAAATGATTGTTTCAGAGTGTCTTTCACTATTCTTTTGTTCCATTTTCTTTCATATAGTTCCCATCTTCCCAGATTTAGGGGTGCTTATTTTCTAAAAAGTGTTTTTTAAGTTATTTTTTAAAATTCAAATAAGGGAAGTCAATGTCTAAAATTTATGATTTGACAATAAAGGCCAATGAATTCATCCAGACTGAAATACTGATCTGTTTAGAATACTCAACAGATTTCAGAAAAGCCCAGGGCATGCAAGCATGTGCATATCAACAAAAGCACTGTGACTGTTGTTGCTTTTTGATGTCTGACACCTTGACCTAAAAGTTTTTAATCAGGCACAAATTTAGAGCCAGCCTAAAATGGCAGAAAGTGGATTTGATTGTTGATTGGGACAGGGACTGAAAGGCTGGGGGGAAAAAATGAATTCTAATCAAGAAGAAAAAGTTTAAGCCAAGTTAAACTCAAACATGTTTCCCACCCACAAAGCTGAACATCTGCCTTTGGAGCGGATGTTGCAAAGCAGAATTCCCTCTGGTAGCCCCAAGGAAGGCCACACACAAATTTTCTTAATTCTGTCCCTTCCAAATTTCACAGACCTGGAATGACAGTTCTCTAAACAGAAACTTCCAGCTTTAGCTCCCAGCTGCTTATAGGAAAGTATGGAAGGAAAAACTTTTATAGTTGACCTAGTAGGGAATTTTATCTGGAAATATGAATGGCAACTATCTTATAGAGGGGATATCCTGGACACTTTTATGCATGAAGATACTTGGAGCCCAGGAAGCTGGAAGAGAGATAGCATGGTATGGGTATTACTGCAATACAAAAGATTTGAGCAGAATTTTAACATGGGACCTTTCCCCATGCAGGTTAAGGAACAGGCTCAGGCAGAATCAGTAGTTCAGTGACTCTGGAGCAGTATCACTCCCCATTCTCCAGTAGAGAGAACACACTGCTCACAGAGAAGAACAATCAATCACAAAGGAAACAAACAAACACAAGGAAACAAAACCTTTCTCTGAAGGCCCTCTCATTTCCCTTTAAGTATCTTTTCTTTCCTGAAAACTCAAGGCTGGACTGTTGGGGTTTTACATTCAGCTCCCCATAATTGCCATGCTCCCCAGAATGGCCCAGAGAGCACAGCACCATTTTTAGGGTTCCCTAGTAAGAGTCTGCATTCAGCAGAGAACATCCCTGGCCAAAGCAAGCCCTGTCTCTCAGCAAACCCCCCTGGCTGGAGCAGTACCCTCTGTGGGAGAGCTGAACTTGGTCTCATTGACAAAGGTGGACAGGTCAGAGGGCTGAGGGTAGTCCTGCTTGTCCGTGTTCAGGTCCACAGTCATGCAGGTCCATTTCTGCCCCGTCACAGAGGACGCCAGCTTCTCCTCATCCGTGGCGTGAACCACCGTGGAGATGACAGGAGGTGTTTCTGGAGTTGGCAGTGGAGTGGGATCCTGCAGCAAACAAGAGCCAGTTAATTCCATTATCTTTCACTAACACATGGAACAGCTCCATCTCTGAATTCCCCTGCACCACCAGAGCCATCTCTTTAATTCCATAATCTCTGCTGCAGTGCTGTATAAAATACTTAATTGAAAATACTGACTCTACCAGCAGCAAGTTTTCCCAGTATAACTCAGCTCTTTGATGATAAACACTTGCATTGCAAAGCTGCTTTGATAACAGGGAAGAAAGAAGATCCAGAGCTGTTAAAATC
Organism: Melospiza georgiana; assembly: GCF_028018845.1. NCBI lineage: Eukaryota > Metazoa > Chordata > Aves > Passeriformes > Passerellidae > Melospiza > Melospiza georgiana. The sequence goes on along the minus strand of NC_080437.1, from coordinate 33,000,464 downwards.
TGTTATGCACTTGACACAAGTGGCACACATCACCCACCACTGAAATCCCTGACTATCAAAACTGACTTTTCAGGCTTCCTTCATAGGAGCAAACCCTTGTAGGGCCACGAGGTCACGAACCCTTTCCCCTCTCTTCACTTCTACACTGCCAAGCAGCACAAACAAAAGGGCAGGATGGAGAGCAGGAAGAGGAGCAGCAGCATGGAAGGAGCTGTGCCACATCAAAGCAGTCAGGCCTCTGTGCAAGAGCAGCTTTTGTCAACTTCTCTTCCAAGAAAACCACCTGCCAGCATTTTACAACGTGGAATCAAGCTATCCAAGCACATGCTCCTGGGAGATCAGCCCACTTGGTTTATTTCTATTTCCCTTCCAACCCACCAATTTGATGCATTTAGTTTCTGACTTCCTAATCTAAAAATTCCACGGTGGATAGTGATGGTCTTGTTTTTCAGACTGAAGATATTTACTCATATCCTTGCTCCATCTTAACAGAGGACTTCCCAAAGTACATTAGATAATACTCCAGCTGGAATTCCCAGAGAAAATACTAGATCTACTATATATTGTATTTAGAGGACAAAAGGTTAATGCTTTATGGTAATAGCCTAATGTCCTATACTTGGGACTTATGCACATTTTTTACAAAAAATCTCCTCTATTACTGAAACTACAGGTCTACAACAAAAATATCTTCTGTTATTAAACATACAATTCTAATTAAATTAATAAAATTTCCTATTTTTAATCCCTTCAAGGACACAAATTACATGCATCAAAATAAGGCAGCAATTTACCTGAGAAGGAGGATCAGATAGTGGAGATCTTTTTGGTGATTTTTTCACCCTAAATGTATCACTGAAAATAAAGTTCAAACTGTTAATATGGTAACAGCAGCAAGAATCAGGTCATTTCACACTTAGCAAGAGACAGCCACAGACAATGCAACCTCTGTAAGCCCTTCTGCATCAAAATCCCATCCATTTGGAAGCAGCACCACAGAGAACCATGCCATGGGTACATATTTTGTCATGCATTTGGAACAGGCCTCCATCCCTCCAAAGCTGAGAGCAGCAGGATTGCCATATTTTTCATGCTAGCTCCTGACACATTCACAGAGCAGGCTGCATTTCAAATTCAGCTGCAATTCAAATCCCTGCTCCACCACAGGCTCCCTCCAGGGCCCTGTGGAAATGATTCAGCTTCTGTCTGCTTCAGTTTCACATCCCAAAATTAGGTCTAACCCACACCTTCACCTGAGAATTCAAACTGGGATAAACTTGGGCTCCAATGACCCCAAAAACCAGGAAGAAAAAACCTGGTTTGCTTTAGATGAACTATATAAAACCATCTGAGGCAGATGCCGCTCCCCAGATGCAAGAATGAGCTCTGTCATTACAAATGGGCAGAACAGACCTTTTTAAAAACAAATAAACCAAGAAATATGGCAATTCTGCTTCCAGTTCCCCTGACACCTCACAGTGCAGAAGGAGCACAGACATTGTAGCCCTCCAAAACCCCACAGGTTTCAGTCAAGCAAAATGAATGAAGAATATAAATTATGTCATGATGGTATATAATTATTAATGTTGCCTTTACTCATAATTGGCTGAAAATATTTTCTAACCAAGAATAAACTAATTATTTGTCTATTTTCTTGATGCACATTGCTAGAGTTATTCAAAACTATTGATGTTACTAGCTACAAAAGGGAGAAAAATACTCTAGCAAACTCACTGATAAAGACTTTATGTTTGAACTGAGATGCAGTGGCAAAAATTACTGAGCCCACCAGCTCATCCCTGATCAATGACGGCAAGGCTGACACCAGAAATTCTAATGGTGGCTTTCCATGGGCAGAGGGTAAATCAATGCCACATCTAGAGAGGAAAATAAATTGGGCAGCTGAATATTGGTGTGTTCAATGCCATTAATTATCCAGTTATGATGACAGAATTAATTAGGATAACTTTTTCCTTCAAGAAAGATAAGCGTTTTATGTAGTATTTACAGGGAATTGATTGCACAATGTTGTTCAGTGGTAGAAATAAAACTTCCACATTTTAGCTCAAGGATACAAAATTTCTATAGGTTTTAAATGAGGATCTTCTTTGATAGGCAACAGATAATGAGGCAAACTCAATCACAGTCAGGCATCTTACTTAAAATAGCTTTCATATGTGCAAGTGAAGTGAAATCATTAACATAAAAGCTGCATGCTGAATAATAACTGATCATGCTGCAAAATAAATAAGTAAAATTAAAAAGCCCATAAATCAAAGAGGAAATTTGAATTGTTAGCTTAGAATTACTTACAACAGAGAACATACAGACATCACATCTTCTACCATCCTAAGACAAAGAAGACAAAGAAAAGAGAGACAGACAGAAGGAACTGACAAAAAAGATTAACCTACAAATACTGTTAATGTGTTAAGGCAATCTGATCATGCAGATTTTCTACCTGTATAATCTTAACCCCTATTTTTTATTTTGAAATACACAAGGAGAAAATAAAAATATTCATCAAGTCCTTCAATGTTTTCTAGCTCAATGTTATACTTTTAACACGTTTTCATCTCACAAAACACATTTTTCAAAGCTGACACCTGAAGTTAATTCCTCTCAACACACTAACTGTCCTTGCCTGCCCTGATGGAGGCCACCTGCTTGCTTTTCAGAGCACAGTATTTGTTATTATATGAGATGCAAAACTGTTCTTGAATGGCAGCTAAGCCTAAGGAGAGGGCACAGTTATCCCAGGTTTTGTCATGTTGGCTGATGTGTTGTGACAGCACAGAAAAAGCCACTTGACCATTTCAAGCCACTGACCCAGGTCAGGATAGAAAATGACATTTCTTTAAATCTCAGCTGGTTTGGTTCTCTCCAAAACCTAACCTGGTGTTCTAACACAGCAAATTAGTTACCCCCAAAGCAGAACCAAACCTGGCCAAACATCTTAAACTTAAGAGAAGTTTTCATTTACTTATAAGCTTGGCAGCTTCTGCTCATCTCTCCTCACGTGCAATGCTCATGACAGCTGGCACCTTCCCTTTGCAAACAGCCTCCAGCCATCCAAGGGCTGCCAGAGCAATGCCTGCACAAGCAATATCTCCACAAACCACTCATTTTTACTCATCACTGTGAGCTGGCTCTGGGGAGGCATCAGCTGCTCCTGCTCAGCATCACCTGAGCAGTGAGATTGTCCCCAAGCAGCTCAGCACTCGGGGAGATGAGAGCGGTTTGTGTCAAGCTCACATCTCTTGTAAAATCCTCATTTTTCATAGGGAGGTCAGCGCTTAAATTCTTGCAGTTTCATTCAAGAACAAAAATTGATTATTTTTACTGATTTAGCACATGTTAGACAGAGCACATGGCTCAGATTCAAGGCAGTACAAGCTCAGCAAAGGCTTGAACTCATGCCTGGCTTCTCCACTCTAATCTAGAACTCACTGCCTTTCCACATGAGGAACTTGCTTCCAAACAGGGTTTGATTTTTCTACACCCCTCAACAGGGCTAATAAAACCTCCTGCCACTGCCTACCCTGGCATCCCCTCTCAACCCTGAAGGTAATTTTCTTCTAGAAAGTACCACAGCTGCAGGCTGCAATGGGTTATTAATATTCAGCCTCATCTTTGTTTAAAAAAAAAAAAAAATCATTTGCAAAAGTAGGTTACAGGGCTGCAGTGAGAAATACACAACACAACCAGTGAAAGCAGAGCCAAGCACGGGCTGGGAATTGCTGCAGCCCTCCTGACCCAAGAACTTGTGAGCCCTGAGCTGGGGGAGCTTCGCCTCCCCACCCTGATAAACACCAGCACTGAACTTTGTGATTCCAAGACAGAATTCTCCTGTGATGGATTTTCTCAAGGACAAAAATGGCTTAGTAAACTCTCTGTAAACTCATTTTCCCCCTAAATTAATAACTTTGGAATTCTTTCCAGTATTCAAAGCAGATGGGAGAACCCAAGAGGCCACTCTGGGGGTCTGTGAGCTCCAGCTACTGGAAGACACAAGGACACACTGGCTGGCTGCAAAATCTTAAAGATCTGGTGATATTAAAATTTCCCTCTGCATATCCCTAGTAACATTCAAATTGTTCCTCCCTTGCCGTCAGACTTTTAAATCTTCTTGGTTTGGACCAAATTAGTTTGGACTGCAGGCATGGAGAAATGGCATTTACCACTAAATTTCAGGTAAACCTCAAAATGTAGCAACACCAGAAAAACCAGGCTCCTCTCCCAAAGAAAACAACTCAACTACAAAACTAAACTATCAATAAGTCAGAAACACCCCTAGAAACAAAATAAAATAAAGGCACAAGCTTCCTCAAATCTGACAAGGGACTTGACTTACAAGCTCAGAAGGCAGGAGGCTATTCAGAAAAATCTGAATAATCTCCATCTCACCCTGTACAGGAGATCAGCTTTTGTACTGCTTTACATTAACCACGTTATCTTCTTATCTTAAATTGGCATTTAAAAAATTTGCTCCCATGTTTGTTAGTCAGCTGAGACATTTAAACCATAAAGGAACACGAACTGAGATACTTTCTTACAGATATACACAGGAGATAAATTTCAGATATATGGGACACTTAAACTCAGTGGTCACCAACTCAAAATAACCATATCTGTGTAGATAAAGCAACATACAAATCAGCAACCAGCCATAGGGGTTTTTAACCAAATATCTAACAGCAACATAGAATATTTATCCTGGAATTTGTCACCCATGTCTAAAAGCTGGATATTTCCCTAACATATAGTAGTTTTGGATATTTTAAACTCTGCACAATTGTAAGCTTTTTCATAAAAAGGAATTTTTTCACATCTCTTAGTAGTGTATATATTTTTAAAAAATGTATTTATTTCCATACTCCACTCTTCTGCTCCATGCAATTTTCTTTTAAATACCATAAGTCACTGGATGAAACCATCTTCCTGCTGTTTGCAGTACGAGATTGACACTGCCTTTCACTGTCACTATTTCACATCCCACGCTCAAAAACAATGATTCATAAAATAGTTGTGCTGGTGTGATTACTTTGATCATCTTAAACAGCATCAACTTCCCAGAACGAGGTCACAGAAAATTGGGTACATAACTGATAAAATTGGGTACATAACCAATAAAATTGGGTATATAACTGATAAAACTGGGTACATAACCAATAAAATTTGGTATATAACTGATAAAATTTAACCAGGTTCAGAACTATGCTGAGCCCAAAGACTTGAAAAATGCAGTTGCCTAATGTGGCTTGGTAGTTCTGGAAATACCAAATTATTGAGGAAGCAGGTTGAGCGCAGGAAGAGCTCAGCATGGCTCCAGTTGTGGCCACCAACACCCAAAGTGACCTCCCTCTCTCTATTCAGCTATAAATCCTGTGTAACTTTGCTAAGGGATGTGCTGCTTCTATTTTAGAAACATCTTTGCCCTTTAACTTACGTTTTTAATGGCGTCTTCTTCTTCTTGGCAGGTTTGTTCAGGCTGTCTCCTTCTGTCCCATTTGTTTCGTTGGCACTGGCTGGTATCTCAAAGGAAGCTGGAGATTTGGAAGGCGAGCTGGCAATCTTAGAAGAAGTCTTGAAAGGATCAATGGAGTCCTCACACATGTCCGGCTCGAAGCTGTACGTTTGTTGAGGCAGTTTGGGAGACTCCTGCATTTTTGAACTGGACGAGAAGGGGTTAAAATTGGGATCGTCCCACTTGTCGATATCAAAAGTGTAAGAGCCTTTAGTGATGGGGATTTCGTTTGGATCAGTGGGCGACTTGGTCGGGGTGGTGGGAGCATTGTCAAGCTTCTCCACCGCCTTTTTAGTCTTTGGCCTCCGGAGCGGCATTTTAGCACCAGGCTTTTTCCCTGCCTTTTTGGGAGGAGGAGCGCTCTCCTGCTGCTCTTCACTCCCCCCTTTCTCCTCGGAATAGTCAAACTCCAGCCTCACTGCTTTGATGGGAGGGTCCTCCTGTCCCCCGGTGTCTGGCGGAGTCACCTCCACAGCCTCGGGGGCCGTGGTTAGAGGCAGCGTTTTCCTGCTGCCAGGGGGGGAGTTCTGCACCTTGCTGCCTCCGGAGCCGAACGCACCAACCCCTTCCAAACGGTCCAGATCCGAGGGCTCGGACCCTTCAGGCACAGACGGGGCCTCCTCTTTCTCAGCAGAGATTTTGGAAGGTTCAGTACATTCAGGCTTTGCTGAGTCAGCCTTCACCTCAGGTGCTTTGTCCTCACAAGCTGCTTGGCCAAGCTCGGGCGGTTCTTGTGGGGTTTCCTTCACCAGTGGAGCATCCAGAGGTTTTTTGGCCGACTGCTTCTTTTTTAAGGAAGCTGGTCTGGGTTTTTTTGTTCTCTTGAGGGTACTGGAAGCGCTGCTGGAGCCAGTACCGTAGGCATCTGCTGAGGGTGCTAATGTCTCACTGTTGCCAAGGTAAGATGCTCCATCAAAATCGCTGGCCTGCAGGCTGAGGGACCGAGACAACGTGGATTTGGACACTGGGACCGAATCCGTGGATTTTCTCCGGACATTTGCTTTGGGGTCACGATTCTTGGGCTCTGCAGAGCTCGGTCCTAAGGCATGGAGAGAATCAACCAGCTCAATGTTATCAAAATCCAAGTTGTAGGTTCCACTGCTGGCTATGGGCTTGTCCTCGTCGAAGACAGTGGAGAAGGAGTGGCAGGGGGGACGGAAGGGGCTCTCCTGAACTGGCTCGCTGTGTGACACATCGGTTACGGGCTCCGCTTCTGCACACAGCCCTGTGGGGGCAAACAGAAAAATCAGGGCACTTCAAACACCTCACCACAACTGGGGCTCAGGAGGTTTCATTGCAATCTAATATTACTACAAGCAAAAGGCATTAAAAATCATACAAATTAGCAAACCAAAGTGATTTTCCAATATATGAACCAGATTAGGGAAAAAATAGATCTGTTCTCCCCGGAACAGGATTCAAGGCAAGTTTCACAAAAAACCAAAATATGTATTTGCAATAGCCTCTAAAGCACCCCCTCTAAACTACCACTTGTAGAGATGGATATTATCATAATACACTAAATATTGCCAATACCAGAAAAACTGCACATAAAGCACTTTTTTCTCCCATTTTCTACTACTATAAAGAGGTCACACAATTGTGTCAGAGCTCTTATGAGGTAAATCTCCTGTAAATTGACTGGTGCTTCAGTAACTACATGCTGACCTTAAGTTTTGTTCTCCATGTGCTATTTTTACCAATTTACCCAGAGGAAAATGGCTTCCTCTCCACAACCCATCAATGCTGCTCCTCTGTCTGCCCCAAGCAGTCAATAATTACAAGTTTATAATAAGACATGAATAATTGAGAACTTGATATGAAATAAATTATGGTAAAGGTAAAAGAAGAAAAGGTCATTTAGAGAACTCCACAAATATTTTCAGTTGAAAATTCTTCCTTTAAAAAGCTGGAAGCCCCTACTGGTTATTTAAACCATGTTTTTCCAAGTGTAGTTCTAACTTGTTGATGAAAAGAAAATTTTGTAGAGAGATTTATGTCAAGACTCTTAATCCAAGCAGCTTTCCACTGCAATTAAAGGTTCTCTTATTGAATAGAATCCTAAAATGATTTATAGAAGTCTCTTCACTTGGGATAAAACAACTGTTGGACAAAGTAGGGAAACGGCACTTAACAAAAAAATTAGAAAACAGAGAGGTAGAAAAGCATGAAGGTGATGGTCCTTGCTGCCTTGTAGCTCATTAAGTTGATTATGCAAATGTTTTACAAATCCTGCATATGTTTTGCTCCTGCTGGGTCTGCACTACTCTGACCTGAATGACCCAGGGCCACCTCTGTCCCTGTGTGTCCCTGTGTGTCCCCCAAGGCTGGGACAGCTCTCTCCAGCTCCCAGCTCAGGCTGGGCTCAGCCAGCTGCTCTCAGCTCTCACAGAGGAGCAAAATCCCCCATGGCTCCTGTTGAAGCAACACAGCCTTCTTCACACTGTCATCTTTTTTTAATTATGCAATTATAAAGAAAAACAGTCAAACGAAAAGAGTGTTTTGCTCAACCCTAAACGATTTCAGAGACATTTCTGCTCATCCTTTTCATTCCAATCCTGACATGTTTTGCAGAATAACTCTCATTTGGCCCTGCTACATTCATTAACACTGTTCATAAAAGCAATACAGACAATCAATTATTATGTTAGTGAGAAGCTATGAATGGATTAAGAAAATGGAAAAAAATATTTCCTTAGTTTCAGAAGAAATTGTGTGTCTGCAAGGATTATTATTTATGGGTGTAGAGCACAGGAAAGGATTTAAGGGAATTGGACACATTTCCCAAAGTGGCACCATGTACTTCCAGAGACTGTCAAAGGGATGACAGCCACGCAGCTTTTCTTTTAAGACTGTGGAAGTTCACTAGGATACATCAATTAAAATAATATTCTAATGTGTTTTTTTTCTGCTAAATGAATGCTAATGGTGTAGCAGTACTTCAGAACAGTTTATTTTCTCCTAATCCCCACTGGTTTGGGTTGGTTGCAGCCTGGCTGAGGGGTCATTAATTAGGCTGGTGCTCACTTCACAGACACATCACTTGGTGACACTGATGGGACTCCTGTAAAGGGCACCCAGAGAGTGACACAGACCTCCAGCATCAGCCTCATCTGTCCCTTCCACCCTGAGAGGAGACTGGGAGGCACTTCAGGGGAATACATCACAATAAACATTGGGATGCCACTGGAGTACAAATGTAGGTCAGCAAGAAATCAAAGTGGGATCTGAACGAGGAGTCATCTGCAGTTATGCCCTGTTTTCATTCCTGCCTACGTCAAAACCCTCAACAGCATCGAGGCCCTTGTTCCAAGTGGTTATAAACATGCATTAAAACAAAGTAAAATATAATAAAATGAAACATTGCCTTGCAGGACTTGGACTGTAAATAGGAGGCTGAGGTTTGGGATGCATCATGCAAAGGGAACGTCCAAGGCTTTGCAGCTACTCCCAACAAAGCAGCATTTCAATTCTGTGTGCTCCACACACTGCAAGGCTTTCATCTTCTTTAACTGCTTATTTCATGACTTCCTCCTCATCAAATCCCTTTTACTCAAGAGTACGGATTTCTGCAGAGCGCTGCTCGATATTTTCATTGTTTCTTTATGAAACAAGATGTGAAACTGTCTCAGCAAACAGCTCTTGGCAGAAGAGAAATGCTGCTGTCAGCCTCTTCTGGCTTTACAACAGGCCTGGCTCGCTCCTGGCAGCAGCAGAATTGCTGGGGCAGGAGGCATAAATGGTACTCAAGGCTTTATTACCACAAAGCCATGAAGACCACACTTTCCTGACATTAACAGCCTGTTCAGAGAGCAGGGACATTTGTCCTTTTACAACACAAAATCCAAGCCAATCAGTATCACTACAGTAGTTTATTAAAATGCAGTTTGAGCACAAAGGAACATACTACAGGAATGCTCCTTTGGGATTTAAGGCAGGATTTACCTGCCCTAGAGAGAGACCAGCACAACATTTTAAATCAGGTTTATGCCTTCTATTGGTACTTGAGTCACCCACAGTTTATACTGGTAAGAGCTGCCCACAAGAAGATATTAAATTTTATAAAGCTCTCCAAGAACGTGGAGGATAGCTGGGGAACTTACACTGCAATAAAAAAGCCAGGCAAGCTCCTCAAACCCCCAATTTCATTAATTAAAAAAGAAGGTCCAAGTTCTGCTCCTTCCACTGGGAAATTCCTCTGATTCCAACCACATTTTCACTGGATCAACTATAAAAAATTCCCAAACCCAAACTCAACAACATAAACCTCAGACTTCTTGTATCCAGGTGATGAGACCTAAATATCAGAGTTACCTGGCATATTTAACACTTGGCATTTTCACCTGGCACCTGCTAGGGAAGAACCAGAAGCTGATAGAAAGTCACAGAATCACAGAATATCCTGAGTTGGAAGGAACCCACAAAGATCACTGAAGTCCAGCTCCTGGCCCTGCACAGGACAAACCCAAGAATCCCACCCTGTGCCTGAGAACATGAATAAAATATTGTAACACTGTATTAATAAACAAAACAAATTTCTGCTGCTTTTTTACAGAAGTAGCCAAGGCAAGGGGCTACTTTGCTGAAGCATCTCTAAAGCAGAAATAAACTGGAAATAGGTCTCAAGACTGCTGAGCTGGAAACAAAATGAAACACTCTTCTGACAGGCTTAGCAATAACATTTTAACAGATGTAATAAGCAAATATAGAAGAAATTGAATATCAGTTCTGTTTTCTAGAGAAAAAGCAAACAAAGGCAAACCTCTGGAAAATACATACAACACGCACCCAGTTACTATGTTATGAGGAAAAAATGCCAAAAGCATAGAGGAACTGGAATTGCCTTACACCAGAAATTTTGAAATACGGTTTATTTCAAGTCCCTTCTTGTTATGCAAACCCTTTGATGTGAGAAAATCAATTAGTACCACTTGTTTGAAGTTCTGTAAAAATACTTTTGTCATTTATTCTAAGATGTATTCTAACATTTTATATAAAAGTTTCTTTTCAAATTTTCCATATCAGGCTTCAAGAGGAAAAACTCTAAAGAAGAATGCTTCCCATACCAAAAATTTAATTTGCTTTTGTCTGGACCATAATGTCTCTTTTGGAAAGCTTGACATTAAATTTGCCTGGCACCAGAAGGACTCAAAAATAGGATCTGCCCCATATCCTGATTGTTGGGCTGTAATGCACACAGGGGACTCCAGCTCTCACTTTTCCCCCTGTGAATACAATCTGAATTCAGTAATCATCTGGGGAAGGCAGTGGGAGTGACAGAAAGTTCCTGAGCAGGAATTCCTGGCCAAGACCAGAGTATTTGGGAGAATGGGCTTGGGGGACATTCTGGTGCTCAGATGGATGAAACAAGGGACGAGAGGACACTGCTATGGGGAGCTGAGGAGACAAGTGACAATAATTTAAAACAATGACAATAATAATTGCAACCTCAAACACTCCAATTAGATTATAACCCGTGTTTCCCAGAATTATTCAGGGAGGAATGGAAGGGCTCACTGGAGGCAATTCCTGGGGCTCAGGGGGAGTTTCCATACTTGCTCTGCTGCTCCTCTTCCCCTCCAGACCTGCCCTCAGACTGACTCCCTCCTCTGCTCTGCTCTGATGGACCAGAGCCATGCAGCAGGTTTCACCCCACCAGGAGCTGGCACAAACCCAGCACCAGTCCAGCTTTGCTCACTTTCATCATATTCACTAAAGGACCACTGAAGTCAACCTAATTAAAACCTCTCCTCTTCCCTTTCCAGCAGTGGGGTCCAGCTGCTGTGCTAATGATATCATGCAACACAACTGCAGCCATCTGCATAAGTAATTATTGTCAGCTAGAGATGAAAGAATCCTTTAAACACTTACTGTGCTCCCTCCTTCCACCCAAACACGCTCTGCCACCCATCCCTTGTGCAGACAAAGCCATGTGGCTGCTGAACCAGGAGCCCAGCAGGACACTGCTCCTCTCCCTGTGCCTGTGCCAGGCTCTCCAGCTGCCCATATTCCTCACTCCTCCTGCAGTGAATCCTGGTTTTCAGCTGTATGGTGCCATCCAGGAGCTCTGCTTCAATGCCCCTGAGGAAGGGGCTACAATTCTCTTTGTGAGCAGCCACATGCATAACTTATGAAATAAATAAACTATCAGACACTCAAGTGGTTTATACAGTACAAAATGTTTAACTTTTCTCATTTCTAAACACCTAAACTATAGTCTTAGTATTATTTATTTCTTCTAAAGATTTCCAAAACAAATGAATGCTTTGTGCTGCCCTCCTACATTTGGATTTTTTCTGCATTACGCATCTTCTTCCCCTCCAATAAATTCCCCTGTTGTATAACTGTGTTTTGTGTCATTTTGGATCACTGAACAGATCTCTGTCATTTTGCTGTAACTTGCCTCCCATGGACAATCTGATTTGCAAATGAACTGGTTTCCCTCTGCCATCCAATGGCCTCCAATAAAGTTCACACTGGCTGTGAATAGCTAAATTCAGTTTCCCACTTTTCTTAAGAAAGATCTGAAAAAAAAAGGAGGGGGAGAACTGGGATGGAAGAAGACAAGAATCACATGTGCCAGGGAAGCACATGTGTAACCAGGGGCTTGAAGATAATCTACTGCAGTAATTAAAAGCACACTCCAGCCCTGTTCAGCATGTGTGTTCCTTTTGTTCTCTGAGCACTTATTTTGTAATCATTGGATTGCTAAAGATTTAAAAAAAGGAAAAAAAGATGCAAAATGAGTAACTTTTGCTACAATGAAGAGGGAACTCTAACAGCAGAAAGGAAAAAGCATCAGGGTGCCTCAGTATTTAGTTTTTATTTTGTGGAATCAGTTTGTAGAAAATCTTTGAAGGTTCTTAAAAACCTATCATAAATCGAGATCCTAAACAGCATTGCTTAATGAGTAACTCCCTTTGGTGGGATGCTACAACTCTTCCCAAACACAAGTGTTTAGCAGCTTTAGACTGCTGGGAGAAATATTATCTGCATACAATTTAGCCAGGTGATCAAGATGACTTGACTTTCAGATGGTAAAAAGACAGCATAATGGGGAATTCAGTCTCAAGCTGTTGAGCTGTCATCTGACAGCCCAAACAAAGCTATTTTGGGCTAATAGCATGCTTTCTACTCCCTCATATTCCATTACTCAATCTGGAGAACAAAGAACACTTTTAGGGGGAAAGAATTTCTTTGGGTTTTAAAGACATTTCTACCTTTTCAAAGATTTTAGTTTCCCAGTATGTAGCAATTTTCACATATGTATACCATACATACATTCATATGCAGCTCCACGTTCCTCTCCTATAAAATCAGTAATTCTGTTTTCTGACTACCTCCTGTTCCAGTAACACATTTGAAAATGGCATTTTGTTACTTGTCATAGCTAATAGTGCTCACACAGGTACCTGCATCTGCAACCCACATCTCTTTTTTCTACTCAACTGACTCTGTAAAGATCCTAGAAAAAGAAGCTTGGTACAAAAGGAAGAAAGTTTTTTCTAGAGAGCTCCTCTTTTCTTTAATATTTTTGAAATGTTATGGACAGATTCTCCATTACTTTATTCCAGGAGGCAACAGGGTTTTTCCTCTCTGCATGGGTAATTAATTAATATTCCAGAAGCCAATTTATTAGCATAATTCCTTGTCAGTGCTCAGAGAAACAGCTCCCTGCATATTCACCTCCCCCAGTGACGTGTACCACTCTTTACCTGTATCTTCCACGGGCAGCTGAGGTTTTATTTCTTGCTCTGCTACGTCTGCAACAACTTCTGCTGCTGCTGCTGCTGCTGCTCCAGGGGGAGGCTGTGGAGGTGAAGGTGGTGCCTTGACAGGTGTAGTGGACTCTGGGGTCTCAAATGCTTCTTCAGAGTCAGAGCTCCTGGGGAAAAATCAAAGCAGAGACTGGTGAGCAGAGGGAGGGCTCGTGTTTGCAGGTCAGGCTTGGCAGCACTGGGATTGCTGAGCTGGTGGCACAGACCTCAGCTCTCAGGCTATCCCTGTGTTTCCCAAAGGAGAGCTGACATCCCAGGATGGCTTCCAGAGCAGGATGTCATGGCTGTGGTTTTCTCCCTAGACAAGGATTTATGTCATTTGTGTTACAGAAGCGAACACACACTTGGAAATTAATCCATCCTGGAAATCCTGCTTCACTGTGTGAGGGAGGCCCAGCCCTCTCTGTGCACATCCCTGCGCTACTCCTTTCCACAAGCACACCTAAATAAACTAAAAAATACAAATAAAAAGACTATTATGATGAGAATTTCCAAACATATAAAACAGCAGCAAGTTTCTTTGTGTGCCCTCAAGGGTGAGAGAGCAGACATGAAGGTATCTGAGGTGCAGCCAACTCCTGTGCATCCTCCTCCTGTGGAAATACTGCATCCTATTTCCAGCAGAATTTTACCAGAGCCCTTTTCAAACAGACCTTGTGACACAAGGGAAGACAGCCTGTAAAATGCATGGAATCCTGGTATTACCAATAATCCTTTTGTGGCACCATGTGCTCACAGGGACACAAAAACACAGAGACCACCATGGGTTGGTGCCAGCTCAGGAATGTGTCAGCAGCACCCAAAATGGAGTCATTCAGGTGAAACACAAGCTTGAAAGGGAGCAACTCTACAAAATGATGAGTAACATAAAGATTAAGTGAAGATCTAAACCATTCAAGGACACATCACTTGCTCTTGGAGGTATACAGCCATAAGAAAGTGTCCTAGGTCTGGAAACTATAGATCATACTTAAACTGAGCCCAAATGATAAACATTTCATCCTTTGTTTGGGAGCAAGGAATGCAGTAACAACGGTGTCATGTTCAATATGCACTGAACATATGCTCAGTATACATTCAATAAGCACTTCTGTTAGTCAGATGCAGTTTTGGACTGTTGGTCTGTAATGAAGTAAATTGAACACAGCAGTTTGCTGAAGGACAGGACAGATTTGCCTCTTCCCAGTAGCTCTGCGTTGCCATAAAATGAGAAGCCATTTCATCCCCCAGGAGCACTCCACAACCCAGCCCAAATGAAGGACTCCTCTCATTTTGCTTGAGTTAGAAGGTAACTCAGAGCTGCCAGACTCTGTTTGGTTTCCTAGACCCATGATTATTTTAAGCAGCTCCATGTCAGAAGAACAAATACAGGATTTACATTCATTTGCCTAATTCTATCACAGCATAAAGCCTTAGGAGAGTTGGGGAAGAAGAGACCCCAGTGTCACTCCTGACACCTCAAGGAGCACAGTGGTCCCAATTTTCCCCCTCTCTCTTCTCTGCAGAATCCCAGAGAGAGCTCCCATCCCATCAGGATGCACATCATGACCCTGCACCAACCAAATCCTGGCTCATCACCCCTACTCCTGAAACAAAAAGAGCTCTACTAGGTTATAACTTTGGGTGTTTGGAGATTTCTTTATTTCCTCCCCAAACTTACACAGCTCAAAACCACTGTGTCTGGCTTTCCATTATATCTGCTCCTCAAAATCCCTTTGTGCCACTTCTTTAACCATCCTCATTCCTCAGGCCACAGAAGAGTCAAACTGGAACAGGCACACTGCATCATTTCAAACCATATCCCCCCAAAGATGCACCATGTTTTATGTTCTACATATTTCAAGCCTAAAGAACAGCTGCAAACAAAGGGCTTCTATAAATAAAGCTTCACAATAGGTATTCAACAACAACAACAAATAAGCTTTCTCCTCCCTCCATGGAGCTGGTTCAGGAAACTTTAAAGTTGAAGAATCAAAGAGAAAGAGAGTTGTGTGATATTTTCCCAGTGTCATAAAAATAAACCCAGGAAGTTATCATCTAAACCAACAAAACGAGAAGTAATTCATATCTCTCAGGCTTTCATGTAGTTCTTCATTGTGCTGCATTTAATTAATGTTTCACCCTTTACAACTTGAACTCCAAGTCTAGCTCTGTAACACTCAAACAATAATGTTTAGACTCCTTTTTCCCAAACTGTCTGTACAGCCTTGTAACATATACAGAAACTGGAATGGAAAAACCTCTATTTTCATATCCTACTCAAAGGAGGATTTGTTAAACTGCCTTGAGGGAGGAGTTCTGTGTCCTCCTTACTTAAATTATGTACAGAATTGGTGCCTGTTTATCTACCTTTTAAAGGAGGTCCCTTTGTTTACTTGGTCTCTTCCTTGGATGAATTGGGCATAACCATTTGAAGTAAATAGAAATATTTGCTCTTTTTTTTGTTCCCTGCTTGAGTTTCCACTCTGGAAAACCTCTTGAGTCTGTGGACAGACAGTTGAGGTGCCTGAGCTCCAGAAAATGGCTTTGTTTTGCCAATATTTAATAATTCCCAAAAGATTCTGATGCAACACTCCTGATTTTCAGCTAGTACAATCAAGTTAAGAACTGTCCTAACCATAACTCAAATCCTTGTTATGAGAAGCAGTTGTGCTCACAAAGAAAATTCTATTTAACAAAGAAACATGAAGGGAAGCTTAATACCAGAAAAACCTTCTTTATCATGGCCTGGGATCTGGGCAAGGGCATAAAGCCTGGAAGCACATTCCAGTACTGTGCTCCAAAGTCAACATGCATCCTGGAAATATTAAATATTGTGTTCAGTTTTCCTTAGTGAAAATACAGATGATCTGTCTTACATGAGGTATTTTTTCAAGACCACAGTCCTACGTTCAAATGGTAAGAAAAGATTTTCCCAGAACAACAGGATTTTCTGTGAAAAGGAAATTATGTATTTCAGCCAGTTCAATTCACAATGCCTTTTCTCTGAGAAACTCAGGGAATACATGGAACAGAAAGAAATAATGCTGCTGCTGTACAGTTCTTGGTGCAAAGCAAGATTGCCAAATTGTGATATACCCTGAGAGTTGGCACCAACTCAAAGCTGCACAAGGAGCAGCCACCACAGGTCCAGCTGTGGGCAGGCTCTCAGCAAAGGAAGAGTCTTGTACCTTCTAGAATATCATCCTGAAGCTCCAGCCAAGGATGCAGCAGAGTTTGAGCCTGCAGGACTTGTTTGTGGGGCAGTGATGAAGTGGGAACTACAGGAAGGAGCCTGGAAATTAGTGGGTGCTTACCTTCAGAACATGTCATACATATCATTCCACCTGTATCCTTTGGATTATGTACGTAACAGGTGAAAAAATACAGATCACAGAAGTATCAAAACATTCTTTCAGTCTGTCTCTTTCATGTCCCTTCTTGAAAGACACCAGTGAACAGTAAATCTAGCACATACAGATGGGGTCCCACAGTAGGGGAGAACAGGGAAATCCAAGAATCAGACCAGACCAACCAAATCTGGCAACTCCACATCAACGTGTGGAGCCTGAGCACCCCCACTCTCACCTGGGAAGTCTGAGCTCTTGCCCAGCCTGTTACATAAATCCCTGGAGGAAATAATGCAGGCAGAACCAGGGCTGACCTCTCTTCCTCACCTCTGGCCATGTGGAAACCCAGCCTCAAAAGTTACAGTACCTTTTTTTATAAACCACAGGTTCTTACAACTTAAATCCTCCCCGATTTCAGAAGGAAAATTTGCCTTTTTGTCAGTGTAGCTGGAAAGCAAGAATGAGATTTCTTCATTCCCCTGCCTCTCCTCCCTGCCTGCCCTTGCCAGGCAGACACAGCTCTGGAGTGAGGTCACCCCGGTTGCCACCAGAAAACTCAATTCATTAAAAAGTGGCTTTCAACAGAGCTGTGGCCTTGGGCTGTGGTGGGAATGCTGCCATCTGCCTTGGGTTCCTCCAATATTGACACTGCAGCAGCACAGCCAGTGCCACCCTGCTCCCTGCTCTCATTCCATAGCAGGGAAAGAGAATTTAAAACAAAATTAAAAGCAGGACTTTGACAGGAGGACTGAGCTCAGCAGCACCACCTCCCATGGAGGTGCTCAAGGGAGCAAAACTGGAAGTGGGATGTGCCAAGGGAGCTCCATGGGCTTTTGTGGGGTTACTTCATTTAATGCTAAATCTATATAGAATTTCTCTTTAGTGCATAGCCTGCTTCAGGAAACAAGACAAACAAACAAGCCTGACTGCTTTATGGAGTACTGATGTACTGATGTGCAATAGGAACAATCTGAAGAGGAAATAGGGGCTGATATTATGAATTTTTGAAGCCAGGAGCTGGAGCTGCATTACTGAGAAGTGCCGCCTGTGCTAGGAGTGAGGAGAGAGAGATGGAGCCAAAGGAGCTGCTCTCCATCAGCCAGGGTTGTGGATTCACAGCTAACAACAAGACTGGCTTCAGGGGGATCTGCACCACAAAAACAAAGGTGAACAGATTCTATTTCAATTTGTACATTTCCTTCCAAACTTTGCAATTAGGAAAATGTATGGTTTATCTCCCTAATTAGCAGAACGCGTCCTGGACTAATTGAGGTCTCTCCTACCGGTCAGCAACATCACTGAAGCCCTGCCAGCACTCCATAAACTCAACCTTCTCCCTGTTACCCAAAAAACTCTGTTCACCAATTGTTTTTCCCCTATATTTTATTGACATGACAATTTCATTCTCATGGTGTATTTAGAAATAGGACACATTGGGAGGAAATAAACCAGGCAATCTTACAACACACACACACAACACCAAAACCAAACTGTGCTTCACTGCCACCCAAGAGTGCTCGGAGGGAGATGCAATGAAAGCAAGGACTGCAAAGGTTTATGTGGATGTTTGCAGATTGCCCTCTCATTGCAGTGTGAGTGACATTTGGAGGTGTACAGAGAGACTGAGACTCTGAAGATGAGCAATCCCTCCCTCCCTGACCAGTTTTAACTGGCAATAACCCCTGCAGTCTTTTCCTGAGGTACAGCTGGACCCCCTGAGGGAGAGGAGATAGAAATGGACATTTTGTCTTTTTTTTCTCCATCTCATCTTTAGATCCCCATGTTCTTTACAACTGGCTAGAGCTGCAGCTCAAGGGGAAAATGTCTGTCCAAGTACATCCATCCCTCTAGGAAATGTAAACCCTCATTAAAGCTCTCTGCAGACCTGTCCCTGAGCCTCAGGACTCAAACAAGGAATTTGGCACCATGGGATCACCTCAGCTCCTGCACCAGGTACTGGCAGGGACCTGAGGCAAACAGAATCCAAGGCCATGGCATGAAGGACCCAGATGAGCAAACACTGCAGTGCTAATGCAAAAGCACCATCTGTGGCAAGAGCTAAAGGAAACAGATTCCATCAGGCCTGGCCCTGCAAAGCATTTGCAGCTGTTATATCATAAATTTAAGGTATAAATTTCACATGAGTATTTACTGAACAATTTATCATGCACCATGAGAGGAAACTCAATCAGAGAGAAAAGGAGAAAAAAGAAACCCAACCAACTTTTTAGATTGTTCAATTTAGTATTGAAGATTAATTTTGGCTTTCATTCTGGGTATCTCCCACTGGGAGATGAGCTGGAAATAAAAAGGAGGAATGAGTTCTGTAGTTTCACCTCCATCGATCATTTTCAGAGATGATCCTCATAAAGCCAGCATGAATAATTCAGGTGTGGTTTACTGATGAGCCCAGATCCAAGATAAGAGGAGTGGCTGCATCCTTCTGAGGTCAATCTGGCTGTGTGTGTTACTTAAGCAGGCACCTTCACTGCAGTGGCAAGGCCCACACAGGCTGACAGATCTGGAAAGACACTCAGTAACTCCAACTTCAGAGTTTCTAAAGCCAGAGAGACAAGGCACTCAGAGAGATGCATTAATTTCAGTCAAAGCTCATTCACTGTAAAAATCTGATAAAACCCTTTCAGATTTCCAGGTGTCATTTTCAGTGGTTAAAATGATCTTCTCCTAAAAATCCCCCAAACCCAAGTAAGCTACAACACAAAAAGAACACTGAGGCACGATGTTCCAGCAATACATCTCTCCAGATGAAGATCAATCCTGCTCTCAGCTTTGCCTCTGAACTGCTGCACATACACAGAATCATAAAACAAGTTTGGATTGGAAGGGACCTTTGAAATTCATCATGTTTAGTGCTCTTGGTGAGTTCAGTTCAAATTTGCCTTACCCACCCAGGCTGGGACCTTTAAACAGCAAGGACAGCTTCTTGTAATAAATGTATGCAGAGTCCAGAGGGGGCAAATGACTGCTCATGACATTTTACATTTGAGGGCTTTTCCCTTTTGTTTATATAAAATTAAATAACTGACAATCTCTCATAATTCATCTTGTGGCATCACTTGTGGTTCAGTTACACAAATCTAATACAGAGACATATACAGTCTTTACTCTTCTTTTTTTTTTTCTTCAGACTCTTACAAACACAGCTCTGCATCACAATTCAAGAACATCAGGAGAGCCCAAATGGTAATTCCTTTCCTGGAGATGAAGTTACCACTTCAGGTCAGCAGCCATTAGCTGACCCAAGGGCCTACTCAAGAGGACCAAGAATGTTCCACAGCTACAAGAAAAGGTCATTTTCTTAACCCCAGCACTAGGTTAGGATAATATCAGAGATGTGCCAACTTTCTATGCTGTGATTTTTACATAATATTTGCCTACCCAGTGACTTCCAGCTAACATGACATTCCCCAATAATTAGCTTCTTTTTACATCATGTTAGCTATTACATGCTTTGAATATGAAATATCCCTACTGATTTTTAATTTTGATTTAAATTTGTACAGCAACCCACAGAAAATAAAGATAGAATGGTGCAGTTATCTGGTTATTTTAGGTATTGATTTTTGGCATCTACCAAATTGGAATTAGTCTCCCTATCAAACCCAGCACCCACAGATCTGCTGAATACATGGTTTTAGAAAACAATGCAAATATATGTGTGAGTGACATAAACCTCACAAACCATTTTCCCTTTCTCTAATAAAACATACCTTTGGAATTATAGGGTGTCTCAAAAGAATTCAGTGCCCCTCTGGGGTTTGGAGCAGATGATCTCCAGAGGTCCATTCCAACTCCAACCCCTCTGATTCTGTGGAAACCTTTAGCCTGCAACCTCAGCCCAGCCTGCTGGAGATGAAAGATGGGTGACACTGCAGGGACCATGGAAAGCCATCTGTCCTGCTGCCTCTGACCCCTGGGAATGCTCTCAGAGCTGGATCTGATGCTTAAATTAAATCAGGAGCTGGGGGAGGTACCAACAAGTCACTTGGTGTCACCACACTCCATTTACAAGACAGCTCCTTCAGGGACACATTTCTGGCCATTAACTATTAATGGGCCTCTCTCACACTACTCCAGGGAAAAGTGACCAGATCACCCATCCTAGGATTGAATAAATTCACAACAAACCCATACTGTGAGGAGACCAACCACAAGAGAAGATGATGTTGAGAAGGAAACAGATCACCAAGCTTTCCTTCAGCTCCCATAGGCATGATACCATGGTCCCACATGATGAGAATAAAGCCTGGAGAATGTAATAAAATGATGTTTGGTACCTGCAAGGTGGACACAGGAAAACCACAGGGTACTGGTCTCTGAGGGTCTGCTCCAGTCACGTGCACAATGCCCCAGACCTCTGAGCAGAAGCCAGTGGGAATTCAGATTTCCAGTGCTGAGTCTGCACTGAAAAGTGCATCACCTTACAGGGGAATCCCTCAGTCTGCTGGCTGCTGTGTGGGGCACACATAGAGAATATATATCCTATATATCATATATATAATGTGTGCACAGAAAAGGCAATCACACTTTGGGCTACTCACCTGCAACACTCTACAGGTTCCCTCCTGCCTTGCAAAGTCTGACCATCAAAACAAAGCCATAATTTCATCACAGGATTATTTCAGCTTAAACAATAAAGCTGGAAAATAAGTCTAGTCCTACTTTATATAAATCCTATATTTAAGTCCTACTTTATAGCAAGAAGTTCCCCATATTGCTTTAAATCATGTTAAATTTTTCATTTGCATTTTATAACAGTCACCACCGCTGAGTTACCATATCTCTTTTATTTTTACTTTAAAACTGGATATGGCTCAATGAAAAGTACAACTCCAGCTCCTTTTACCACAGCAATTTCAAATAATTTTATAGAAGAAATCTATGAACTGGGATGAGGTTAATTTCTTTGGTATCTTCATTATTTATTCTGCTGTTTTTCTGATGCATTAAAGCAATAATTAAAAACAATACTGGAGGACAGACAGAATGAGGGCCATTTAAAAAAAATGTTTTTGTAAAAGAACACAATCAAAGCTGATTAAACAGAAATCATGTTTTGCATTCAGAGTAATATTCCACAAAATCCTCTGCAGTTTCTTTCTCAGCAGAGCCTTTCTGCTCAACCCGAGAGCAGGATAACATCACGTGTTCATTTTATGGCCTGAGCTATGGAGCAGAGAGAAGCATCCTTTGCAATTCTCACTTAAAATGAGAATCCAATTCTCACTTCAAATGTCAAATAAATCCCATTCCACCGAAACCACAATTGCACAAGAGCTCATATTGACAGGGATGTGTGCAGAAAGCAGGGCAGCCGCTCCTCTCCAGAGGAAGATTTTAATATTATTTCAGCTTAAACACTCCTACAGAAAACACAGCTCCCCAGTAAAATAACCACTATTACAACAAAGATGGCCCTTGCCAGCCCACAAGGATGTGTGGTGAGAGGCATAAAGCTGAATTTTGGGACACAAGGAGGAGGGTGATCCTGCAGCCAGGTGAGAGGGGCAAGGCTGAATTTTGGGACACAAGGAGGAGGGTGATCCTGCAAATAGAGGCAGGTGAGAGGCACAAGCCTGAATTTTGGGACACAAGGAGGAGGATCCTGCAGCCAGAGCCAGGTGAGGCACAGGGCTGAATTTTGGGGCACAAGGAGGAGGATCCTGCAGCCAGAGCCAGGTGAGGCACAGGGCTGAAATTTGGGACACAAGGAGAAAGGTGACCCTGCAGCCGGGTGAGGCACAGGGCTGAAATTTGGGGCACAAGGAGAAAGGTGACCCTGCAGCCAGAGCCATCCCCTGCCCTCAGCAGTTCTGTGCCTCCCCTCACCCTCAGCCCAACGGGTGCCAAACCCTCTGAAGCTGCCCCAGAGCACCTCAGCTGAGGTGTCATTGATGGACACCGGGGTGGATTTGCTGTGAACGGGTGAACACGGTCACACACTGCTGCTCTGATGGCACTGAGTCACTTCCCAGCTCTTCCAGCAACGGGGGTTCCAAGCTGAAGTGCTGGGATAACTCAGTGTCTGAGTTCAGACATGAGAATCTGCATTTTCTCTTTTAACACAGGTGAGATAACAGAAATAAAATGCTATGGCTTCCCCTTTCAGATCATTATGTGGGACTTCAGCAACGGAAGGTAAGACCTTGTGTGTTATCCAAGCCACAGAGATGGGTTTGGAAATGTGTCTGCTATAATAGATTGCAAAAAGAAAACTATGAATACCTTAAACATTAATCACTTGCTATAAAAAGGCTCGTTTTTCCTCACAGGATGGTTATATTTAGAGAACAGGATTAGAACTGCAGTGGAGGAGAACTAAAAGGGCATAATCATCTTAAAATAATGTTGAATTTTGGGTTTTAGCCTATTGTCTTATAAGCAGTCTTCCTACCATAAATGAAATGGGAAGAAGGAATTATTTTTTCCTGCTTTTTCTCCTTGTTTATTCAGCAATTTTGAGCACATTTTGTGCAGAAGCCAAATTCCCACTCCCCCAACAAAAGCCATTTCCTGCTTTCACACAGCAATGCTAGAGAAATGTCTCAAGCTGTGGGAAACCACATCTGAAGGAAAAAAGACTGCGGGATATAACATGGCACACTTACAGCAGCACTTCAATCTACTTAAATCATTTTTCTAACTGATTAGCAAGAAGTTCCCCATATTGCTCTAAATCATGTTACATTTTTCCTTTTTATTGCTTTTCCTGAGATCTGGCAGGGTATGTTTTTCAACACCACTGATATAAATGAATAATAAAACAATCCTCCATCCTTTCTGGCCAGCCTGCTTTCTCTTTCACTGGCTTCAGCCTGAATAATGAAAATATCTATGCCACAGAAACAGGACTCAGAATTGAAATTGTTTTTTAAATCCCTACGCTCTTCTCAGGGAGATGCTTTATTCCCTGAGGTACAACAGGAAAAAGCAATTTAATTAAAGGCACTCTTCTTCAGACATCACAACTGCAAATATACTAATGTGTCCCTAAATCACCAGAGGCTGCTGAATATTCAACCACAGAAATCTTTTAAGGAAGATGCAGACTACCCCAATATCAAAGGTGGGAAATGCCTAAAACAAATATAACCAGTTAATAGACAATAATCACAGGCAGTGATGCATTTTGCTCACCCTAGTGGGTTAGGGGTTGGGGTTTAAATCAGTGGTTGATGTTGAAATGTTTAATACCCCTGGTAGGTATCTTTCCTCTTCTTTTAGTCCCAAGGCCTCACATTTTAATCCAGGAATCATCACTGTGTGAACTGTGCCCCATGAAGAATCATCCTGTGCTCCAGCTACACAGCATCACCGATGGGGAACGGATCAATAATTCATCAGGAGCAGAGCCACAGGTTGGGAATTGCTTTGTTTACTGCAGCCACCCTTTAAATGCAACCATGTGCCTTTGCAGAGCCTCCCCTCAGCTCTGCCACGCAGCTCCAAAGCAGGACTGGGGACAGGGCAGCGCGGGGGGACGTGTGACAGCCACCATTCCTGGGCACTGGCCAATCCTGGGAGCACCGAGATGCTGAAAGTACCAGAATGTGGAAGGGGTGTTGCTCCTGCAGTGCCTGTGCACGGCCCTTCCTTCCAGAAAGGAGACAAGGATTACACGGGGGTGGAGAAGAGAGGCGGGGAGAACCTTCACTGAGAAGGAAACAGAGGAGGAGAGACCCTCTGCCTCCAACCTGCCCCATATTCTGCCTTTTGGGCCCCTGCACAGCCTCCCCACACGACTTTGCAAGATCCTCTCTAACCCTTACTCCTCTATTTCAACACCTAAACCAGCTGCATGCACTGACACGTGGCCAGCAAGCAGTAGGAAAAAAGAACAAAAAATATCTATCTTGACCTCTTAACAACAACAAAATCTCTGCTTGGGCTGTACTCATTCCATCTCCTGCCTCGGGTGGGTGAGATCCAGCTGCTGCTCCAGCTCGGTGCAGCTCTGCAGGGTTTCCCACTGCCTTCATTCACCTCTTCCATGGGCACATGGTGCTGCTGCAACTCTCAGGGAAACCTTCCCTTCCCTTCCCTTCCCTTCCCTTCCCTTCCCTTCCCTTCCCTTCCCTTCCCTTCCCTTCCCTTCCCTTCCCTTCCCTTCCCTTCCCTTCCCTTCCCTTCCCTTCCCTTCCCTTCCCTTCCCTTCCCTTCCCTTCCCTTCCCTTCCCTTCCCTTCCCTTCCCTTCCCTGGCTCAGGAAGCACCAACTCAGCACCACAGAGTGACGGAAAGAGCAAATCCTTGATTTCCAGTGGCATTTATTTCCCCAGCTGGACTGCCCAGCTCAGCCAGGTGAGGAGCAGCCTGAACCTTCCCTTCCCAAGCTCCCACTTTGGTCCGGCACTTGGGAACATAAACAAAGGGATCTGAATTCCTTGCCCATCTTTCCTCTCCTTTATCACCAAACCCTTTTCCCAGCACAATGCTGGACTCATTTCTAAGGAGAGCAATGGGCTGTTATTAACAAGAGCAATAAGTGCAGGTTTTTATGCTGAAGGAAATCAGAGCTCTAAAGGAGCAGGAGCTTATGTGATTGTAATTGTACCCTGCGTCAGATACAACCTGGTTTACATTAAGCTCTACAGAAAAAGCTGCTTTTGTTTAGGAAAACTGTACCATGTAAATTTGGACATAACTCTGAGGATTCTGATTAATCAAACTCAAATAAGCCTAAAATGGAAAGACACAGATTGTCTCAAAGTTTACATATTTGCCCCAACAGAACCAACAGCCCCAGTTCTTCCTCTCAGAGGTTTCCCAAGCATCCATTCATCCCCTGAATCACTCCCTGCAGCAGAGGGAGAGGAGCTGTAGCAAACAATACTGCAGGGCAAACAAGAAACAGAGCTCTACAGCTGTCCCAGGGTCTGTCTCAGACACATCCACAGGGGCTTCAACCAAAATTCAGTTCATGTGCAAACTCCAATTTGGTTTCCAGAGCCAGGGAAGGATCTCACTATCTTATCCAGTGTCACCATCAATGAAGGCTCTCAGGCCAACACCTGCCTTACAAAAAAATTTAAGACTGTAGCGGAAATAGGAAACTAATTCAATTTTTTCTCCATTAAGCTGCTTCTAATGGGAATACAAAACATGATATCCATAGCCTGCTACTAAATTCAGATGGTTCCTTAAGAGCATTTAAGGATCTGAAGAGAAATGACACTTTTCCTTTCTTTGCTTTTTCCAAAGTAAAAACACATTTGCTTGTTTGCTTCTAACAGCAAACCCGCCCACTTTCTCCAAGAGAATGCAAACTGCATTGAATTTCTAGTGTAATTACAACTCTGCCTCTTGCCACTCAAAAGCCTGTTTACCTGGACTACATAAGAAGCTTGGTACACAGCTAAATCCTTACAAAGCATCAGAGGTGGATAAGGATACTGTGTCCATAAGACATAAGCAAATACAAAAATGGTAAGTGCATGGTCTTAAAACAAAGGAAATGTGCTTGTAAGAGACAGAAGTGCTTTTCTGTGTGCTGTAATCATGTTAGAGAAACATTCAAAGCACCCAGAGTATTATCTCTTGAAACACAGAGCGCTGAAGATCATCTTTGATTTAAATCTAACAATCAGTTCCTCTGACTGCTGGGTCAAGGCAAGCAAAAAGCAAAAAAGCAAACGCAGCCAGGGAAGCAGCTCTGCTGGTAAATGACAGCCACAATGCATGTGCAGGAAATGCCTTTTCATTCATGTTCCTACCACCTCACATCAGTTTTTATTTTCCAATTTGCCTGCATGTCATAATCCATAATAGATGACAGCAGCTCCATTACAGGTGGCATAGGGCACCCCACTCCGTATGGAGAGCTTTAGAGCACACATGGGTTTGCCAGACGTGTGCTGTGCCTTGTTAACACAGGGCTGGGGGCTTTTCATTTTATTTTCAAGGCTAAACGTGACCTGCCTACTTCCAGCGACAGAAGAAGTGGTTGATGTAACCACCTCTCCTATCAAAGGGAGCGCTGTCATTGACTTCAGAGATGAGATCCTTTGGGCTCAAATAAGGGAGGCTGGAATGAAAGACAGGGAAGCCTGACAGAAGAATCTCCTCGTTACTCCTGGTACATCTTAAGCAAAACATCCCCATGGCTTCCAGCAATTCACCCTGTTTAGCAGACAAGCCCAGCAGATAGAGCATCCTCTAATTACTGATGGGGGATGCTCACTGAAGGCTGTCAGTAAGAGGAAGAAGAAAACAAATTTATGTTTCTACATAATAAGCTGACAATAGGCAGAACTGTCTGTCAAGGGATTAACTCAGACTAAATATCAATTCAGTAACATCAGCTTCCCCTCCTCCCAAGACTCAAATTCTTTCAATATGTTTAAATTATATATATATATATATATACCCCACTCTTCCATGTATATACATTTATTTGGACCATTTTCCTATGTATGAGCATATAATACTGTGCAAATATTTCACCAGACTGATTTTCTTTCAAACTTTTAAGAACCGCACAATGGATTCTTCCAGGTTTGAAAGACAGACAACCAAGGGCTGTTTTTTTACACATAAGGAGCCATAACTTTTATAAATACATGTGTTTACAGACCCTTACACAAAGAAAACTGCTCACATCTCCTGTGCAGAAGTCTGAGACTATCCAGTTTATATTTTTCTGAGTCTCCCCTGTAACCAACAAACAAAAGAAAAGACCACGCAGCAGAAGAAATATTGAAAAACAACTCACTGGGACGCCAGCAGCCTGGCCTGCTACCAATGATCAGTGACATTCAATTTCTTTCTTGGAGCCTGCTCCAGCTCCCACTGAAGTCAGTGGGCATTTCACTACCAACTTCAGTGGGAGCTGGCTCAGGCTTCAGTCATTTTCCTCTTGGATTGGCAAGGGATGCAAACGTTAGAGACGCAGCACGTGAAGCTCCTGATGGGAGGAAATAACACATCAGCACCCCTTTGGCTGATCACGAAATGGGCACTGAACGTAAATCCTGCCAGTTGCTGCAAGGACAGCAACCATAATGCAACCAGAAAAGCAAGGTGTGGTTCGTGCTCAGGAGAAAGAAACCCTTTCCCCTTAAAAAAACCCCAAATGATTCAGGGATGACAAAATGCCTAAGAGCTCCCAGCTTTTAAAACCCTAGCAACGTTTCCAGTTTGCCAATACTTAAAAAACGTTGCCAGGAGATAGAAATATACTGCTCTTACAAATCGAAGCACTGAAGATGAAGGTGGCAGCGCTTGGCAAGCTGGTTTGTGCTCACACCCTGAGCAGGGCAGCAGTGCCATGTCAGACAGAGCACACAAGGATGCCATCTCCAGCTGGGTGTGCACCCAACAGATCCGTGCACACTGAGCATCATCTCACTGTCACCGGCTCTGATTTCAGCAGAGCTCACTCCTATTATCTGATGGAAACGTGCCCCCGATTGAGCTCGGTCTGTGGCCACCAGGGTGCCTGCTGCGATTTGCAAAGCACACGACAGAGCTCATCACGTCAGCAGCGAGGCCCGAGCCACCCCACTTTCATCTGCAGTTAACTTTTATTGTCAGGGGCTTCCCTTGGGCTCTCCCTTTTTTATCATTCCAAATTGACTTTTCTTTTTTTCTTTAAATAAAAGGGCAATTGTCTGCTGCCAGCGAGTGCTAACAATCCACAATGAGCGACAGAACACCCCGGGCTGTCAGTAGCAATAGCGAGTTTATTGCAAATACTTTTATCCTGCCTGAAACAAATTTACATTAAAATTGGGAATTTGGCATATGCATGCAAAAAGAGCATATTTAATCATAGATAAAATCTTAACCTAGACCCCTTTTCAGCATGGATTCTAACACCAATTTATTTCTACAACTTTCCCTAATATTTCATCAAGAAGTCCATCATAGGATGGACGCTGGATACTTTGGAGGAACTCCTAAAGCAGCAGCTATATAAGGAATTTGCCTCTGAAGTTTTTTTGATGCTGTTCTACTCCAGTAATGATTCCTGACTGACACCCTCCTACTCTAATGAACTCAGGGCAGGCAAAGCCAACCCCGCTGTCCCTTTGTGGAGCAGCTCTCCTCAGGTCAATGCTGATGGCAGCAGCGATGGCTTCAGGGATGCTGGAGCTGCGTGGGCAGCTGCCCAACTTGCCTGGGACATGGCCAGATGTTTCTGCCTCTGAGCCATCACTGCCATTAAGGAATTTGCTTATGCGTGCACATCAAGCCAAATGCAACCTCATTTAAAAAGCACTGGTAAAAGTTACAGTGATAAGGGTAGAAAGTTAAAACCTCACACCAGAAGTGATGACCATGACATGCTACAAGGATGTTCCTGTTTCATGAAACAGGCCCATGATAGAGAAACACCTCCATTCTTATCTCATTTTGAAGAGTATTTAGTTGAAGAAAGCAGCACAATCTCTTGGTGATTTATTTAATACAAGATTAGTAATACCGTCCACAAACTCTTCCCAATGACATCAACAGTTGCTGAATGATGCCTGTGCTAAAAGTGCATCTGTTGATTATGTCAGCCCTTAAAAGATCATCTTGAAACCCCACAGGAATGACTTAATGCAAAACATGAGTAGGTTTGTATATAAAAGGAATCATTGAGAGAGATGACAATATAACGTACTCAAGTGCCCCTCAAATGTGTGTGTGTGTATATATATATATATTCACCTTCATCAGTATATATATAAATATATATATATATATATATATATACACCTTGAGCTTGTTCATCCAACAGAATGCATTCTTAAAAGGCTGTGAAAATTGAAGACAAAAAGCCTGAACACTGTTTTAGCAACATGTCTTTTATTGCCCAGTCCTTGGACTGCTGTTAATAATCAACAGCAGTGTGTGCAGATGAAAATGTCATTTATGGTGCTTTAAAGACAATGAGGCATCCTTTTATTCCACCATACTATTAAAATAGATGCTTTTTATAGGAATGTCAGATGGAACTATAGGGGAAAAAATATTAATTGCTGAAGCTACGCATCAAAAGAACAAAGGATGCAGAAATGCTGTTAGGCCTGTATCTTACAAATATAACAAGACACTGTCAAGCAAAGCTATCTGCTGATATCCTGGAATATGACAATAGGGAGCAGATACCCACTTGTAAGGCCTATTACAGAGGCAAAACTATCAGTTACTGCTCTATCATTCCCCAATGGCTCTGAGGCACTTATC
This sequence comes from Melospiza georgiana, assembly GCF_028018845.1. Taxonomy (NCBI): domain Eukaryota; kingdom Metazoa; phylum Chordata; class Aves; order Passeriformes; family Passerellidae; genus Melospiza; species Melospiza georgiana. The sequence goes on along the minus strand of NC_080437.1, from coordinate 32,970,637 downwards.
TCAAACACACAAATGATGTTTCAACCATAATCAGAGCTACCTTAACAAGCACACATTAAATTGAAAAAAAAAATTTAAAGAGACCTATATGAGGCTCATTTGTAGACTAGCCCTAATGGATAAATACCTAAAACTTACCAAAATACATATTCAGTAATGAACACAGTAGTCAGGCATGTTAAGATAAATGTGATTTATATAACTGTAATGACAAAAGGAGACAAGGCAGTCCATTCTAAAACCCATGGTAAGGTCCATGCTCTAGCATTCCAGCTTACCAGCCCGGGGTGCAGGGTTAAGGAGAAAAGACTGTTGGCTAAGTAAACTGCCAAATCCTCTACCAATAAACTACTAAATCCTATTTACAAATGGGAAACGATGCTGCTACTCCTACATGCACATTTCTGCACTTTTATATGTGATTTAGCCACCCAGAACAGTGCTAACTCGCTCTGAACAAGCACAAATTGCCTCCTTTTTCCTCCCTCCCGCAGCAAATCTTTCCGAGCCGGCCTTCAGCGAGGAGAGACCTAAGGACACCTTGCTTATGCTCCACAGAGAATCTAACAGCACGGCAGGGATGGATGTGACAAGGCTGATGCTGAAAACACAGCATCCGTGCAGAGAGAAGCCCTGAAAAAAGCCCAGTGAAACGGAGCCCCACGCTGGGCGTTTTAAACCGACAACACCGAGGTGGCGGTGGGCTCGGGAACGGGCAAGGGGCCGGGGTTTTGTTCGCTGGCCGTGCTCATTGTGTTTGACGGAGCAGGCACCCGAAACACGGACAGACAGAACGCACAGCAGGCAGGCACACACGGAGCGGGGTGCCCCGGCAGCGGCACGGAGCTCTCCCGCACCCCGGCGAACAAAGGCCTCAGACACCCCCACGGCAGCGCCCAGCCCGGGCGCCGCACGGCACCCGCACTTACATGGCCTCAGACGGCTCCCGGACCAGGCCACCTGTCTGTGCCTGCTGCAGCGACTGCGAGCCTCCCATCCTCAGCGTGCCCTGGGCTCGGGGCTAGGCGACAGCAAGGCCGGCTTCCTGCGGAATCCCCCCGGCGAGCAGCCCCGGCAGCTCCGGCTCTGTGGAGGCTGCGGTGCTGCACTGCAGATGGGAACAGCTGCTCGCATCAGTGGCAGCACAGGCACGAACACTTCGGCAGCTTCTCCTCTCTGAAGCGTTGCCAGTTTTGGCGGTGGGTTGTTGCTCGGTTTTAGGGCTTGTTTTGGTTTTTTGGGTTTTTTTTTTTTTTTTCCTGTCCAGATGAACGGTGTTTATAAAATAAAACAAAATCGCGGCCGCCGTGACGGGGTAATCATCTGCTAAACAGCTCCGGTGCAGGCGCCTGGAACGGTACTATTGGCTATGGAAACCGGCTTAAAAAAAAATAAAAAATTTAAAAAAAAAAAAAAAAAAAGAAGACGAAGAGAAGCAGACCCTCCCTTTAAGCACACATTGTCAGCTACTGTGGCTCTCTAAGGACCTGCAGGCAGGACCATTACATTGTGTTGACTCAGCCGATTTGAAATGCAAATGCCCGTGCGCGCCGGGCGCCGCGCACACATCTCCCCCCAGCCCGAGCAGCCGCGCTCATCGGGACCCTGGCGCGGAGCAGTAACGAGCAGAACGGCTGATTTCTGCTCCTTTCACACACCAGCTCATCCCTCTTGCGGGGGAAAAAATGGAATCTTCCGTGAGGAACGTAGCGAGAATATCATGAGCAGCCAAGGTAAACAAGCCAAAGTGGGAGCAGCTCTATCCGACACTGGGGCGCTTTAACCATTCTGCTCCTGCCTGCACAGACCCCCCTTGCTGGACAGGGATGCTTAATAAAGGTGGGGAGGATCTTTAGGACCACAGATTTCCAAATCCTGCAAATCAGCTCGTCCTTTTGCCATCGAGGAGGTACCGGGGCACTGGGAATTCTGAGATGCTGAAAAGGATGGGCACCATCGCTCTCCACATCCCTGTCGTTGGCAAGTAACAGATGATTCACATACAAGACGTGTTTCACATCATTAAAGGAACAAAAACAAAAAAAAAAAAAAAAATCAGCTGCACTGCTGCCTGTATCAGGGATGAAACTCTAGGGATACAAATGGCTTGAAGCTATGTAACAATTCTGGATACATCACCGGGCGGAGGGGTCAAAAGGATCAGATAAATTTAACAAAAATATTAAAACGTGCTGACTTCCATGCCCCTATCAGTGCACAGCTTTTATGCTCTAGTGGAGGCCTCATTAGGCTCATGCTTTCAACAATTTTGGGATTTTTTTCTCTGCTTGCATAAATCCAGTTGGGTTTTCTTGCTTGACAGAAGAATGACTACATGTGTAATGTTCTGATTCTCTGGGTGCACCCACAATAAATTGTTATTGAGATAAGAGGAAACAAGAATGTTTAGAGAAGATTAAGAAATTTTCATTTCCAGAGGCTGCCTAAAATTTAATTCTGTTTTATGAACAGTATGAAGATAAATGATATTCTTCTTTTCCTTACTTTTTTTAAACTATAGGGGAAAGCCTGTGAGCCAGCACTTTGTTCTGCCACAAGCTTCCGAGCAAGTTATAATTTTGGGGTTGTTTAGTTTCTGACAAAAGCCAAACCCTCATTTCTAGCATCTCATTGCTCAAGACTCATCCCAAGTCCATCAGAGAAGCAGCAGCAGTGCCTCTCTCAGGGACTGAGCTCCAGAACTTCTGGAGCAGGGCTGGTGCCTGAGCCACAAGTGACCCCCAAACCCTGCAGCAGTGAACACACAGAAAGTGCCTAAAGTGTATGAAAATGTCCTATATACTCTCTGGCAGCAGATATGAAATGGTTAATAACTCCAGGATTCCCATCCAGTATGGGAAATCAATGGTATTGGCCAACACACTAAAATTCCATCTCTGTACCCAGAGTCCCTTGAGTTGGTGTGTGGTAGCTCTACCTGGTCTTTGAATATCATAATGGCTCCCTGCTGGATTTCATTTCTCACAGAAAGAAGAAAAATCCCTAGAAAGGCAAACACCAAATTAAGTAAAGCCCTACCAGGTACCTGGAAGCCAAGAGGGAGAACACAGGCACTGTTTGTCCTGGCACTGAGGGAAACAGGGATGCTCCTAACAAGTGCAAAGAGTACACTTAAAATGCCTGTGTCAACTCCTTCAAGTTTCACTTGTCCATTTATTAAATAAACAAAGACCTAATAAAAGAAAGCTGGGATTGAATCCTACTCTGAGTCAGCGTGGTCCTTTCAGGAGCTGTACAGTGCAGGTTTGCTCTTTTTCCATTCTCCAACGTTTCTATGCAACAAACATTCAAACTGAAATAGAACTGCGGGTCTTGGCAAACCTGCAGGACAGGAGGAAGGGCTTCATTCAGCCTTTGGAGCCCAGCTGTGGCCCTGCTCATCTGTCTGGGTTAGAGGGGGCTCAGGGTTATGGTGAGGGGTGTCACAGGCAAGGCAGTGCCTCCTCCTCCCCTCCATCCCACCCCAGTTCCTGTGCACAGCTCAGAGATTCACCAGAGCACAGCTCAGCGCCTCTGAGCTTCTCCTGCTCATGAGGAGCACAGGATTTCTCTCTTCCCCGTGAGAAATAACCACCCAAGCAGCTCAGCTGCAGCACTGTGAACTCCTGCTGGCCGTGGTCTTTCACAAAAAGCTGTGCTGCAACTGAGCCTTGGACTGGAGGGACTTGGTTGCCTATGGGATGCAATAACAAACACTAAACTGATGTTTCTGGCCGACACGTGCAAGGAGCCAAAATGCAGATTTACTCCTGATTTGGCCATGAAATCTGCTACACTACAAAGCTGCAGCCCATCCTGACTGGTAAGAAATACCTCAGATGAGAGGAGCTCCACCTCTCCTGCCTGGCCCCAGCTCACCCTTCGGGCCTGCCAAGAAGCATCAACTTAGCACTAAATTTAGTGTGGGCTTTTAAAAATACAAGAACCGTGTTGACACTCTGAGTACATTTGGTAAGAACTTCTCTGGAACCTTAAAAACACACAGATGTAGCTCAGAAAGAAAAAAAAATCTCATTGTAGCTTCAAAGGATTTGAAAATGCCCCAGGCACTTCAGCCTAGGGTTTAAAAGCCATGTAACAACTTATTGTGATCCCACTGCTGAAAATTCTATTTAAGTATTCAGTACCATCCTCGAAAATTAATCATTTTCTCTTTCTGCCTCTTTCACCCATTTAAGCAAGAGCCATATTTTGGCCTCTACTAAATTAATGTTTTATTGAAACTGGATGTCCACTGATTAGTTGCTTAAAACACTCTACAGACTCCTAAATATTTGGTCTTATTCCATTTTGTGTTTATATATCAATTCAAACTCTGGTCACTTGCACCCAATTTGAAAATTTTGGCTTCCATCAAAAAAACAATACTGAGCAGGACACGATAAGGTTTGAGATACTGAAATTTATGTTCTGTTTCTTTGCTCCTGGCTTCAGTGTCCATCGTGGCAGGCATTTACACAAGTTATAAACATGACCACACATACACACACGCACAGAGAGAACATCAAAGAGCCTGCTGAAAGAAAAGCCTTCCTCACACATCCATTCCCCAGGGAAGCAGGGCTGAATATTAAGCTGCACCTCCTAGCTGCAATGCATTATTGAGGTACTGTGCACAAACAAGCACCACATGAAAGAAAATGCAAAGACAGAGCAAAACCAAACATCCCGAGCAAAAAGGGGTTTCTCTGGTATCTGAATGCTGCTGCCAGAACTCTAAGGAACAGTACTTCCTATAAAAAATAAAAAAAATCCAATCAAACAAAGGCTGGGGAAATGTTTTACAAAACAGATTATTGTTTAAACATAATTCTAACCCTCAATAATTTTTATGTATATATACATTTATTTATTTATTTATTTATTTATATATATATATATATATATATATATATGTATATAAATATTTAATTATTTATTTCTTTAAATGATACTGGTTTTGGGCCCCAAAGCCTTGAAGGCAGCTTGGGAAGAAGCTTTCACCCCAAAGCCTCTCTTATTTGTAGGCTGCCTGGAATCAAAGGGTTCATGGCAAGGCTGTCCACAATATCAGAGGAAGTATCTTATAATTTCCACCTCCCTAGAGGACAGTAATTTAAAATTCCTTCCCAAGGAGCTGAAGCTGCTGCTGGAACACCACAAGGCATTTACTACCCTTGCTTTGGTTCTTCCCATATATATTCTTGTTGACTCCAACCCTATGTCACGCCCTGAGATGTGCCACAAGGGATCTCTGTGAGACCACATTTATCGTGTACTTTTTTATTCCAGCCAGGTCCCTCCATGCTCCAGCTCACCACCTGCACTGCTGTGGGACAGGAACAACATTTAGCACTGCTGCTGTCACAGAAACCTCCTTCAGAAAGCCACAGCTAAGCACAGAAACCCAACCAAACCATGTGATTAATTTTTTTTTTTTTTTTTGTTCCAGGGAATAGAAGAAAATTAACTATATTCCAGCCAAAACCAGGACAGCACAGAACTGCATGTGAGACCATAATTTAAAATTAAAAATCTTTATTATTTTGAAAGATGATAACCCAAATCAACCCTGGAGGGCCAAGCTATGACCTCTTGCTGCTATCAGATACTGAGAGCAATGGAAAAAAAAAAGCAAATTTCTTTCTCTCCCTTACTTTTATGAGCACCTTTGTGCTACAAATGAAAGAACAAATACAAAAGTTAGCTGAAACATGTGACAAATGTATCCCATTTTGGTATACTGGCAAAAACCAGTGAAAGGTTAACACAAATTGGAACATCTGTGCTTTAGCAGTGCCTAATAAATAGATATGTACTGCAGTTTATGGCCATGGTGTAGTTATTATTATAGTCTATAATTAGCCATTTAAAGATGCATTTATTGCCATCCTTCTAAAATCCAGTTATCCTTAGCTTAATTTCATTCCAGTATAGATAAATCAGAAATTCCTACACAGAGTGACAGACCTTCAGATTGAAACCATGGGTTCATTGGTTTGGTGGGTTTTTTTGTTAGCTGTAGGTTTTGGATTAGTTTTTGCTCAGCATTTATCTTTTAATGGTCTAAGAGTGGGGCACTGATTCACAACTGGAGAGTGTAAATGAAATCTGAGCAGTAAAATAATTGCAGAGTGTTAAATCAGTGGGATATTTTTCAATACAGTTTTCAAGGAAAACAGAAGCAATTTGTTCAATTGCCTCTGTGCATCACCTGGCACAACTCAGCCCTATCCATGTCACCGTGGTACAAAATTATCCACCACCAAACAACACCAGGAGATGCTGGGTGTAAAGCTTAACAGACTTAACTTGTTCTTACAGATCAAATACTTAAATAGACACATTGTCTGCTCCACCACTTATCTAGATTAACATAGAGTGAGTGCTTTATTTGCATTGATACACTCCTCATGAAAACACACAATGTCCCAGAGTTTTAAGCCTGAGCCCACTGACATCTGCTAATTCCAAGAAAACAGGAGAGACCTGTGATGATGCAGCCAGGATGGACACTGAAGCTGACAAGAAACAAACATTAGTGTGTGTTTCCAATAAAAATAAAACCAAGACAAAACATAAATAATTGCACCCCTCCCCACTGATCCCTGCTTGGTTGCTAAGGTCACTGCTTAATCTAAATTGCAAGTGAGATTAATGGCATTAAGAGTTATGAATAACCAAGATGCCTGCTTAGTTATTGAAATGTCCAGCACGGGAAAGGCAGGGGAGGACAACAAAAGGGGCCCTGCTCGGTGCTGCTGGGGGGCTCTCAGGGCCGGCAGTGAATCACCACCAGCGACGTGAGAACCACGCACCCCGCGGGATTCCACGCTCCAAAGCCTCCCCTGGAACCGAGGAGCCCCACCAAGAGGGGCAGGAGGCTCCCAGGAGCTGAGCTCAGCCCTGGCTGTGGGTGCTGCCCTGCAGGAGCGGGGCTCTGCCCCACACAGACCCTCAGAGGGGGCAGAGTTTGGGGTGAGGGCAGCCAAACCCCCACACCTCACTCTGCAGCCTCTGCTCTGCTGTTTGCTGCTTTGCTTTCCCTCCTGCCAAGGCACAGACATTTCTGGTTTGGATTTTGGGCTCTATCATGCCACTGCTGTAAGAGCCAGGCCGGAATTCCTCGGATCACAAACAAAACTTTAAACTCCTATTTACCAAATTTCTGTCCTGGCCTTCAGACTGGGACCACAAGCATCACCACACCAAAGGAGGGATGTTGTTTTCCTGCTGAACATGCCTCTGCAGACCATGTCCACGAGCCAAATACCCAAATTGTGTTGGCATTTCCAAACAACAGAGTTGCAAAAACACCATCACAGACGACAGGAGATCATCCTGCTTCCATGCTTCTTTTTAAGTCTCTGAACATCCTGAGGTGTAAGATCCCTAGGGCAGCTGGAGCCAGGCTTGAGAGGGAAGGAGCTGCCTCATGCCAGGAGGGGACTGACATTTTTAAGGATTTTATGCACCTGCCCTGAGCTGACAAGATCAGTGCTGAAAATGCTCTCTGGGAGCACCTTGTTGCAGGAGATTACAGCAAGCAGAATCCAAAGGCCTGCTGGCCTCAGGGCCCAAGTAAAGAATTAGATGATGAAAATGCAGGATGAAGAAAGCAGACAAGAACAGCATCCCCCCTGGTGCAATGCTCTGGCTGCTAAGGATGGGTGGTCAAATGACTGCCTTAAAGAAGTCAGCATGCAGCTTCAATTTGATTTCATGAGAGTTAACACAAAATTGGTCTGAAGTATGTCTGGTGTGTTTCAGTGGCTTCTTTAAGCTTTTGCTTTCAGAAGACTTAGCATTAGAGCACCCCAAAAGCCCATGCCGTATTTTAGCATAAAACATTTTGTACTGAGAAATACAAAACACACCTGACAACAGTTTTAGCTTATTTATTACCTGCTCTAGGACAAGAGGTGATCCCATACAAATCCTCCACCCTCCTGGCAGTGTCAGCTGTCCCTGTGTGTGCCACAGTGCCAAGGAACAGCATTCCAAGCCTAGAGTCTAATTTCTGAATATTTACTGCCATGGTTTTTGTAGGATGCAGAATGATCAGTGCTGTTCTCAGACTCCTTGTGGATGGATTAATTAGCGTAACGACATTTTCATTTTCATGCTGCTGAACCTGTTCTAGCAGCAAGGAAATTACCATAAATTGCCTGAGGGAACCTGTAAAATACACAGGAATAACAGGCAGACAGAGGGCTACCATCACCCTTTTGTCCATGCCCTCAGACTGAGAGCAGCTTTACCAGACACACAAACAATTGCTCTCTTTGAGCAAACCTGCAGGCAGAGCACCCCGGCGAGCCCAAATTCCCAACCAGCAAGGGCTTAGAAAACAGGTGACATTTCCCACTTGTGTCAAGCACCCATTAATGCTTTGCCTTTTAAAAATGGAGCTGCTGGCAGCTATTTGTTGACCGTCCCCCCACATCCTGGCTTCACCCAGATAACCCCACCACGCCAGTCCCACACCCAGCTACAAGAAAATCCACCACATTTTGGGCTTGAAACACAACAGACACCCCAGAGTTTGATGTTGTTAGTAATAAATTGAAAATGTCTACACAAAGCATCCTCCTGACTGGGGCTGAGCAGTACTAAACACAGGACTCAGGAGACAATCTCCTGTAAAAACCTGGAATGATGGAAAGGGATGAAGAGCAGCACTGTGGCTCATTCCTGTCCATTTTTTACAGGCTGGCTGGTTATGTGTAAGGGATCTATTTTTTTGTGCTGTTTTTCATGGTGTCAGCCACAAAGCCTCAACAAAAATCCTTGGGTTTAGTTTATAAGAATTAAACAACTTTATTTCAATGCCTTCTATCTGTTGCTATCCTCAAAAAGGCATCACTTCACTTGTGCACCAGACAGTCCAGACAAACACCTACTATCCAGTTCACATGAGAAACATGAAACCCACAAAAACTACACATTCCTTCTGCCCCAGAAGACCCCAAACCCAAAAAAACCCCCTGCAAATTCCCACATTTTGGAAGGAAAGAGGCATTTGTATCCCTCAATTCTCATCTCTTCCTTGCTCAATGCACTTGTAAACTTAAATGTTGTAACACATTCCTTTCAAAAGGGTTAAATTCAGTCAAGAGAAAAAAACTGGTTTCTGAAACCCATTTAATTCCTTCTTGGTTTTGAATATATCATTAAAATCAACTCAGTCTAGGATTATCAGTGTTGGTCCAAAATGAAGGCAATACATTGAATTTTATTTCCTCAGTTTCAAACCAAGCCTCTCTGAAGGTGGGCAAAAGGAGAAAACTTGTTTTCAACACACAATCAAGCAAATAAAACCCAGAAGTCATAAAGCTTATCCTGTTTTTCTGCCTGACACCAATTCTTCAGCTTTGCTTCCTCCCAGGGAAGCATTATGAAACATTTTGGAAACCAACAGCACAGAAAGTAGAGCTTTGTGTAAACACTGTTGTGACTTTCTGCTTTCAGAGAGATTTGTTGCCGTGCTCCCAATTGGTTCCAGGCTCATTTCAGGAAAATTAGGTAAGACAGAAATGTGTATTTGATTTCAGAGATCAACAGACATTCCCTGTCCATCCAAAGTCTCTCAAAATGTTCAGACTCCAGTCTGCTGTAGCTTTTGGAAGAAAACTGACCTGGTATCTGACAACAGGGAGGGCCCAGCTCTGCATTCCCATCAGCCACACAGAACATCACAGGTGCAATTGTTAAGTGAGACTGCAGCAGAGGACAAGCTCAAAACTAGCACTTGGTTTTTGTTCTCCAGAACAAATCATGTCCATCTCTGTTCCCCACAGCACAAAGAGATGGAGCAGCTCCCCAGAGACTTTCCAGCTCTGTCCATAGGCTTCCATAAAGAACCAGCTATTCTCCAGCAATATTCCAGCACTTCTCTCCAATTATGAAGTGTCTGTGACACGGTTCATAATGTGATCATCATAATCATAGAGGAGACTGCAATGCCTCAAGGATCCATTTTACAGAAAATCAGAGAGTGGTCCAGCAGCTGCACAAGTTCAGCACCTTGCCAGACATTTCTCATCAATGTGACAAAGTGAAACAGAACCCAATTTGCAGGCTATTATTTTCCATGGTTGATTTGACTCAATACACAGGAACCACATAAAAATACAAGGTAGTCTCAGAAGTATTCACATAAGGGGCTGATTACAACAGCAGACAGCTATTTGGACAGAAATATTTTTGCTTTTCAAGAGGGTGCAAGAATGATCTTTTGTCCAACAGACAACTCTAATTCTCACCTCTATGTGCATCTAAAGTCCATCAAGATACAAATGCACCAGTTCAACTTTGGAGAAAGAAGCTGTGAGTGACAAGATCACTATTCTCAAGGCATAGTGATGTGAGAAGTAAAAAGATTTCTAGATAGCTGTAAAAGCAGGCTCCAAACAGATAATGAGGGTGCTGCACATTTGGGCTGCTGACATCCTGGGCTGGATTTGGATTCTGCATTAAGAAGTTGTACTAACACAACATTTTTTTACATTTTGCCTGAACATTTTGCCTCTTTTGGCAACAAGATGTTGCCCAAAGAGGCTGTGGACTTCCCACCTCTGGAAGTGTCCAAGGCCAAGAGTTTCTTATGCACACACAAACACACATTTACATTATTAAACATACATCAATATCAAAACAAAACAAACTTCAGAGGCACAAGCCAATCTAAATATGTAAGCACAGCAGCTGTGCTCGCCTGCAGAGTTCTGAAGTTACTTCTCCTGTTGTTGAAGCTGAATTGTAGTGAAAAGGAAAAGAAAATCCCCATGTTTTAGTGGTTACAATTTGGATTTGTAAACAACAGTCATTTGTGACTGCACTACAGCCCTCCCAGAATGTGAAATCCAGGCTATCTGTGAAGCTCAAACAATTCTGGATGATTCTCTGGAAAGAGCCAACATCCTGGGGTGAGCATTTTCCAACTTAAAATCTCACATGCCCATTTTTCTCCAACTTCAATCCTCTCCAGATGACAGAAGTTGCATACTGCTGCAAAACACTTTTGTTCTCCACCAATTGTACACAGGTTTGTGCACTGCAGTGTCATGGAGGAAAACTACAAAGACCTGGCCTAACTGTGCCTCAGCAGCACACACACTAAAGGTGAAGACACCATTTTTCTGATCAAAACAATCAGGAGTTAAGAAGAAATAATTAATTAGCATTTCCTAGATATTAAAGTCAATAGCTTTTCACCAGCATTTGCTAATAGCTCTTTGTGCACTGTTCACAGCAGAACACATCTATTGTGCACATTTTAATTCATAATTCAGAGTACCCTCCTGCTGACAGCAGCATCTTTTGGCATTTCTGAGCAGAGCTTTAGTGGCATAACTGCATTTCCTGTGGTGTCTCCTGTCGTGCATCCCACTCGTCACAAGCTGCCATGGGTATTGGTGGGGTGGAGAATGCTGCTCTCCAGGGAGTGCCCATTTCATCTTCTCAGCTGTGCTGTGACCTTTTCCATTAACAGATGCCACAATAAGGGCAGGCCTTAATTGCTGAGCCCCAAGAGCAGACTGGTTAATCACCACAGACAGGAATATCCAAGCACATGTCTCGTCTATATTTGAGATGGGATGGTTGGGACATGATCTTTACGGTTCCTTCCAACCCAAATAATTCTGTGAGTCCAACTCAATTTAGGGGTTTTCAAAGCAAAAACGTGCTGGAGCACCTGTGAAACACTATGGCAACAGTCAGTGTAAATCTGAGGGAGTGAAACATTTAACTTTGAAATCAAGGTAATATTTATTCAGCAAGAGTGAAACCAGCTGAAAAATTTCTTCCTTCACTACTGACAGTGGCAATGCAAATCAGGTGTGGGGTGGGGAAGTTGCTGGCAGCATCTCAAGGAGAATGAGCAGAACAGTCCTCTTAAACAGGACCTGATCTTGCACAGTTTCACACCCAGAAACAAACAAAAAAAAATAAAAAAAAACCAGCAAAATTTAATTCAATAAAGGAAAATATTGGGGGAAATAAAAAACATAAAAAAATAATAGTTTAAAAACAGAAGGAAAGATCAGCATAGTAAAAACCAGTGTAGCCTAAGCTCCCTCTTCTGGTATTTTGGAGTAGATACACTGGATTAGCCAGGTGTTGATAAGTCTAACATTTGGATTCAAAATCCAGCAGCAAAATGTTCATATAACTCAGACAAAACACCTGTCAAACTTAGTCAGCCTCTTTCACACCAGAAACATTTCTTAAGCAAAACATGTAAAGACATGGCAAAGTCTTGTAACAACTGAAATCACACAATACCTTTTCTTTTCCCTTGTGAAACCTTCGGTTTCTTCAGCAGGCAGCTCTACACCATCACCAGGGGCCACAGCCAAAGGTGCATCCTCAGAAACGTGGTTATCAACTCCCTCGCAGCTATCAGGATTGGAAGTGCTACAAAACAGGTATTAAAAATAAGCTGACACATTTCAGAAATGCCCATGAAGCTTTAATAGTCTCTTTACAGGATGAACTTTGGCTGGATCTACAAGGAGCTGTAAGGAGCACATCACCCCCTCCCAAATTCCCTCTCCCTCCCACTTCCCAAAAATTACTTCTTCCTCCCAACATTATTTCACTTCACTTCTGGGCTGACCACATCATCAGCCTCTATAGACCATAACATTAAGTGCTAGAGACTTTAACTGCATATGAAATCAGTATAATAAATAAATAAATCACTAATGACTGCTTTGCTGCTCCCACACAGCCCTTTCTCCTCACTGTACAATATAAACATTTGATTAAGCAATTTGTGTTTTTGCAAAAAACCCTAAAATCTAGGACTAAAACAATCTCCTACTTTGAAAGCTCTCCCCAGGCTGCAAAGCTGAACAGAGTAATCCCAGAACTCATCCCATGGATGTGAGCTCCCTCTGCTCAGCAAAGCCCCGTGCTCAGGAGCAGGGCAGTGACCACAAACTCCCCCTGCTCTCAGCCACACTCATTGACAGAAAAGGAAATAAGAACCAATGACTTCATGTCTCAAAAGCAGGAGCAGTTCAAGGTCTTGTCATGCCACACTGGCCCTTCCAGGACAGAGGGACACAAATATCCTGGGGCAGCAGCCACACACAACAGCCTCTCCTGCTGCTGCTGCCAGAGATACAGACACCAACGCTGATGGAAATGTTGATGGAAGCAGGATGTGACTGAGAAGGTTCTTACAGGTTTCCTGAATTAAATATAAACAGCTATCTTAGTCATTCCTTTCCGATTTTTCTCTCCTCTTCCCCCAGCAATTACACTGGAATGGCAGGCAGCAGATGGAATTGTGTTAGTGATGGAGAGTTAGTGAGGTCCAGGGACAGGCTGTTCCCTTCTCTGGTGCACAAACAGCACAAGCCTAAACCACATCCCTGACTTCAGTCACAACACACAGGAGCACGAGAGCAGCCACCTCCCCAAGTGCTTGTCCACTCAGGCACTGAGATCTCCAAAGCTCTTTGTGAGTGTAGTTTACCTTGATTAGCTTATATCCACAAAGCTGCTTTGTGCCATATGGGGCAACCACCCAGCTATCTCTTCCAAGAAATTTGCTCTGCTTTCCTCACTCCTTCCCTCCTTTCCTTCCTTCTGTTTTCCCAAACTGCCCTGATGCTGACAGACCCTCAAAATTTTCAGCCCCATCAAGTGAATACAAATAAATAAATAATGATTAAGAAGCAGGCTGTTTCCTTTTTCATGCAAAGGCCTTTGTCCTTGGCTAAAAATGTCTCTGTACTAATATAGTAACAGCATCCTCTCTATAGCAAGGCTGTGACTATATAGGGGCACAGGGAGAGCAGTGAAAGTAAGATTTTTAAAGCAGAAAAAAGTGAACTGCTAAAAATAAGTGAATGCTGAACATCTGTTTGGAGAGCAAACAAAGAGCTGCAAAACCCAAACAATTCACAAGAGGGCCCAGCCAAACCAGCACCAAAGGCACATAAATTATGGCCCTGGTGTTATGGACACACAAAGCTGCCCCAGTCTTACAGAAGCACCTGTGTTATCCACACTCTTCACACAGGTCCTAAAGATCATCTGCAGCCCTTCAGCTTCCCCTCCAAGCCTTTCCACACCAAATGAAACCATTTTCAGAGATATTCTGACTAATGAGTGTCATTCCCAACAGTAAAGCAAAACTTGCCATCAACACACCATCATTTCTGGAAAAGCTCTGCTCCCCATCCTTCCCAAAGCCCTGTGTCCACTCCTCCTCCTGTTCTGACACACTGCAAAATTGAGGCAGGGAGCACAGAACAGAAACCCTGTCCAAAACAAAGACTTTCTGTCCACTCTGAGCTCTCCAGCCTCACCCTGCATCAACTGGGGTCCATCTGGGACTTTCATCACCTCAGACATGAAATGGCTACATCAAAACCTCACCACAGCTCTTATTAAATCAAGATTTTCCATTAAACTTTTTTCTCAACTGGTGATATTTTAATGCTTGCAAGAAGAATACTACCAAAAGGCCCAAGCTTTCTCAGTGCACTATATACATTGACCAGTATTTATCCGGTGGAGGTGAGCTGCTTAGAAAACAAAAATTTTCAAGCACTATCTCTTATAAGAAAACCTCAAAAATAATTTTCTGACTATCTGTGTACACAGACAAGTGTGGGTACTCCCTGTTTGTGCTGCCAACACTGAGAAGTACACCATAAATACATGCAGCAAGTGCCTTCTAAGCTGTCATTTTTTCCTGGGCATTTGCAGGTTTGGGGTTTTTTTGCCCACAAGCCAGGAAGGAAGTTGCAGGGAACAGACAGACACTGCTCAGAAGTGTTTCACACCCCTAACCTGGAGCCCAGCTAAGCTGTGGCCTTGTACAGACAGGGCTTTATTTGCCTTCTCTACCTTTCCAAGGCAAACATTCCTCCTACAACACACCAATCCTGTTGCAGAGCTCTGCACCTGCAGAGCAAAGAGAAAGCTGTGCCTGGCCAAAACTTCTCCTAGAGCAACGTGTACTGGCAAATCAGAGTGAACCTGGCCTTTCATTGCTGAACAAAAATGCTTGGCAGAACCACCAGTGAACTTTTTACCTAATTCTTTCCAGGGCACTTCTCTGCAGAGAAATAAAATCTTACTGAGCAGATGCTAGCATGTTGTCCTGATCAATATGGTATCAGTCAGTCTCCCTCAAGAAGCCAAACAAAGATAGAGTTTCTGACTGGCCAGATGGAGGGACAACCTGATCTCTGACTCTGCCCTGCCATCTGGAAGCCTTTTAGCACAAACTGACCCCCACCATGCATGCACCATGATTTTTCCCTTCAAAGTGCCCACCATCTGCATTATGTGACACTCCCCATTCCTGATGGGGAAATACACAGAAAAAAAAGCCAATTTAGTAAATGACTAAATATTCTGGGGGAAAACACACACTTTATGACTGCACCTTACTGCAGACAGACTGGAATAACACCATGGCATTCAGAGCCCCTGTAACATTTCCATTTCACAGAGGTACCCAGCAGGCAGCACAGAGACATCACATTGTGCATTAGGGAATTGTACCCACTCACACTGAAATGCACTGGTGCAGTGCTTCTACATAAAATGCCACAAAAGCAGAGGCTTTAATAAGATTATTTTACTTATATCAGCAATAATCTGCTCCATGAAGGTGAATTGCTGATGACAGATAAGGCATGGAAGAACAAACATCACTGAGGCTCCTCCCTTGGGTGAGAGAAGCCCAGTCCTGCTATGTGGGCATAACCCCAGTGTTCTGACACTTCCATTTGCTACCAACTTTATATTGTTGGCAGAGCCCAGGGAAGCCAGCAGAGCTGCTGCTGCAGGAGGAGCTGCACCAGGACTGAGCACACAGGAGTTCATTAAAGCAGGGCTGCAGCTGCACTGATTTAACCCCTCCTCTGCCAACCTGCTGCCACCTGGGGCTGGGCACAGTGGCAGCCTCTGGGTTTTCTACTGCTGGGACAGCAGAGAACCCCTCTGCAAGGCTCACAGAGCAACTGGCAAGTGGCAACAGCCTGGACAGGAAAGGCAGGTGGAGGAGAATGGGCAGGCTTTTATATCTAAAGCTGCACACGGATGCAAAATAAGGGAGTAAGGAAAATAAACGACACTGACAAGAGTTAACTTGTGCAGCACTTAGAAAACAAACAAAGAGTTAAAAGCAACAAACAGAAGAAGCACTCACAGCCAGCTTCACTCCAGTTGACCAAAGCGTATTTCTCTGTCAGTTTCCTCTGTTGCAGGAATTGTAAAACTACCTACATCCAACGTGAAATACCCCTGGTTTGCCACTTTTTAGTGCTGAACCCTTGCAAAAACCCTTGCAGCTCCCTCAGGGCCAGGATTTGGAAACCAGCAGATGCTGTGGCTGCTGCACAGTCCCTGTGCCCTCACCCCTACTGGGCTCAGCCACCCTGGATGGGGCAAGCACAGCCCAGCACCAGCACGGAGCAAGGAGACACCCTCAGACACTGACAACAGCACATTCAAAGGCACAAGCTGTGGAGGAGATCAAAAGGAAAGGTATGATATGATTAACGCCAAATTCCAGATTGGTGTGAGAATGCAAACAGAGGGAATTCATGAGGTTTACAAGAAACAGTGAATTAAAGCACTCTGAGACTGCTCTCCCTAAATGTTTAATCATAGACAGCTTGTGTGCCTTTTTCCCTGCAAACAGCAAATTATCACCCCAAGGGCACACAATCTTCTGTTCCAGACTGTAGTCCAAAGACCATATACAAATCTTTCTGGCACTCTTGGTGCCTTTTTCATGCTTCCACATTCAGAAAGTAGTTCACAGCTCCACCTCAATTAATGCTCACTCTTTTCTAACTGCCTCACTACTACAGCCAACAATCCATTAGCAAGAAAAGCAGAATCCACAAAAAAAACCCACCAGTAACCCAATTACATTGGTTAAAAACAAAAGAAACACAACTTTTTTGAGTAAAAACTTACAAGAACTGAAAGAAATCCACATCATTAGCTTCCCACTGAAAGCTTCTCTAGATCATCTTACTCTGACTGTAGGAAAAAGTTTGTTTCTCACAGTCTCTCCCAGCCAGCACTGGTGACTAACCAGCTTGGGGACTGGTGGCAGAGCAGGATGGGCTAAACAGCAAAGTCACCCAGCTTTTAAGGTGGATTGAGCAAACCACACCAGGTCCCTCCAGCCCCTGATGGTGTGTTATTGTGACTTCAGCTAACAAATGTAATGCTAGCTTAAATATACTGTGTGTGTTTACACTCCACTGAGCTCCTGGTGATTGAAGGGTACACACACCCTACAAGGCTTCCTCTACTGTTCAGATAAATTTATATGCCCCAAGATCCTGACAACCCCACCACCAGCAGCACAAAGAAAGGAACAATTTCCCTTCTCAGTGCAAGCAAAGGCAGACCAAAAGGCCAGAGTCCAAGACAGATATCTGAATGCTTTATAATCAGTGTTGTGCTGTTTAAGAACTTCTCAAAGAAAATGCCCCAAGGATTATTTACCCTGTACTAATGATAATAATAAAAAGTATAAGCACCTGAAATAATATAGGAAATATATTGCACCTTCAGACACCATGTGCTGAAGTGACAGAATCTCAGGGAAGGGTAAACAGAATTTTCATTGGAAGGCTTAGACAAGAGGGGATTTAAACTCTGGTACAGATCTCTGCTGATGGATAGAGGCAGAACCAGCAAACCCATCAGCAATGGCTCCAGCAGACCTTTATCCATGCAAGGAGGGTGGCAGCAGCCCCTCAGCCAGTGCTGAGCTCCTGGTGCTCCAGTCCCCTGCAGCAGGGAGCTCCACACCATCACCAGGGCCCACAGGCAAAGGTACATCCTCAGAAATGTGGTTATCACTGAGCAGCCCCTGCCTGGCCCAGGCCCAGCCCTGGCAGTACCTGGCTGCAGTCAGCTCAGCAGCTCCCACGGGGACAGCATTGCCAGAGGCTGCACACACAGCTGAGGGATGCTCACAGGGATCCAGGGGAGAAGCCAACTGATTATCATCACCTGGCCCAGCAGGGCTGTGGAGAGAAAAGACAGAGAGAAAGGCACATTTAATGTCTGAGTTATTGCAGAATTACTCTGTTTATCTCTCTGAATCCCTGGACTTGAGCATGAATGAGCTAACTTGTGTGTTAGGGAACACAGAGGAAGTTGGCATTTTTAATCTGAGTTGCTTTTGTTCCCACAGGACTGAAGTTTCTGGGTTTTTGTCTGACTTACAACTGCAGAAGCAATGAGACAGTACAGCCCAACAGCAAATGAACCCCATTGTGCTCCTGATTATGAACAGCAAATGAGTAATGGAGCTGCAGCTTGAACAAGGGAAATGACAAGATTCCCTCTCTCAGAAACCACATAAAATACAAGGAGCTCAATGCTGGTTTCCACCTGAGCCAGGGGGGCTCATTGGTGGGGGCACAGAGTCAAAGGTGTCCAGGTGCTGTGGGGAACACCCCCAGGGAGACATCCAGCCTTGTCCCACTCCTGGGAAAAGCAGAGTGCCACTGGGTACCAGCAGCTCGGGCCTGAACAAACCCATCTGGAAACACTGCTGAAGCAAGAGGAAAGGAGCTGTGCTGAAAAGAGACTTGGTTTATTTTTACAAGACACCAAACCGTGGGAACCCCCTGAAAACAATGTTTTTGCTGCTACTTCAACCTGACTTTGCCATGTGACCACCCAGAGATCAGAACCCTTGAAACATCAGTTTTCCCTGAAATTCACCAAAATTCTCAAGCTATTTGTAAACCATAAAGTGTGACCTTAAACTGCTGATGGAATTTCACACTGCCCCGGACCCCTTCTGCCCATGCTGTTTCCTGTACTACCTAGTGAATACAGCACTGAACACACAGGGATGGTACCATACACAGATGGATTTGAGGGGCATAAACTCAAAACTGTCACTCAGCATTTGCAATTCCAGCTCATAATAAAAAGCTCTAAATCAGAGAACTCAGCTTTGACTCTAAGTGATTACTACCTTACCTAACTTCAAATCCAGAGATCCTGTATGATTTCCTACTATAATTTAATTTTGAATCAAAAAAAACATAAACAGTTAATTTTACTGTAACAATGTCAGTGCCATTCTGGTAATGACTGAAGGTACACCTGAATGTACTCACACTTCCCATATTTTATCTAAAGGATTCTGTACCATGCTCATGTGGGAAAAACAATTACAACTCTGAGCAATTGACTGCCCACAGGTTCTCTGAACCACACCTGAGGGCTCTGCCTGTTCTAGGGACCTTTGAGCCAAGGTGTTTCCAGGTTCTAAAGTCCTCTGGCTTATTATCATAAAGGGACAGGTTTTCATTCATTGCTGAGCTGCAGCTGGGGTGCTCCCTCTGTTTTGCCTTAAAATGAGTGTTCAAAAAGTCAATTTTGACAACAGCACCTCACAATTTATTCTTATGTACATAATGAGTGAAGTGAGGAGATGGGCAGGTTTTCTTCTTGCTGTCACAGAGCTCTAAGGCTGCTCCTGTAAACACCTAAAAAACACAGCACAAACCCAAACTGCAGCTGGAACTGCTGTGCCCCAGCCTGGTGGAGAGGTGTCTGCTCCTCACCACTCACGTTTCCTGCACAACCAACTCCTGGACAGGGATTTTCATAGTGCATGGACAAAGTAACCTGAAACTCAGGCCTGGGGAGGTGATGGAGAAGCTGCTCCTTGCCAAGCCACCCTGCTCTGCGCCGCACGAACAATGGAGCCATCCATGAGCTGCTCAGACGAGTTCCACAAGTGACATTCCCGGGAATCTCGACTGCCCTTGGCTCTCCAGGGGCTGCCACCAGCCCTCTGCAGCCACCAGCCTCTGAGGCCAGCTTGCTGCAAGAACTGAGCTCCATAAAAAGGCCACGAGCGTTTTCCATTCTGCTGCCTCAGTTCTGGATCCAGCCTGGAAAAGGATCGACATAAAACTGCCTCCACATTCTGCTTATGACAGGCATGACTGAAATAGTGTGCAGAGGAAAATACCTCAGAGTTTAACAAGCAGTTGCTCACCAACAGCTGCAGCAAGCACACTAAATTCAGCCCCAAGACCACGGGGCTCAGTCTGTTATTAGTGTGTCACAAGAGAAAGACACTGCCCATCAAGTGTCCTCAGGCTCTTGAGTTTCACAATTTCACTTTTAAGGCCTCTACTTAGCCTTGAAAAGAGATTTTCCAAGTCACTGTTAGAAGGCAGGTATGCAAATAACAAGTTTCAGGCAAAGCTGGACCCACAGTATTCATTACACATCAATGAATGAATGAGAAATAACTTCATAAACCTGTCTAATTTCTTCTTAAGCACAGCAGGTCTGACTCTGTGTGAGAAGGCTTCAGACCAAGGCAGAAATTTAAGATACCCACAGGGACACAACTTGGCATATGTGGACACAGAGACAGTGAGTGCTGGGTGCTCTGCTGGGTCTGTTTGCTGCTCTCCTCCTGACACCCCTGAGATGCAAGCCTCAAACCCCTAATTTCATAGTTATAAAACACTCTGATACTGGTGCTGGAGACAGAAGGCAGCCCCAGGGCTTGGCATTTACTCCCAGTCCATGTTTTTCCAATCAGGAGAGCTGGATGAGGCTCCCTTTGAACACTCAACAATAGCTCCAAGTTTACTCCAAGGGAAGCCAATCAGCATTTCAAACTCTGCTATCTCCCAGCCCCAAACATTTGGCTGCTTTTAATGAGATAAGAGCAAGATTTGTGGATCCTGCTCTTACTCCAGACATCTCTGGAAAATGGCACCAACAACCACGAGGCAGGACTGAGCTCTCAGTGCTCTCATCACCCAATGTTTTGTTTTCTTCAGGACACAAGATGTTCTCACTGGGTACAGCAAGGCTGACAAACAAACTCCTTCATATTTCATACTTGGCTTTCTAATACTTTGGGCCAAAGAGTCAAATTTTTAAGCCTCAGTTTACCCATACATAAGAAAAAGTATTAATCAATCCCAGAAAAATACTGAGAGAATTTGCTATTTCTGTTAAGTTCTTATACTGCAATTCTTTGGAAAGGAAAAAATCTAGCAGCACCTACATCAGTTTCAAATTAATTCATTAAAACACAAAACTTGATCCATTTAATTAATTCCTTCATAATATTAACCTTCTCACAGTTCAGTTTGCAGCTTATCTCTTACATTAACCATATTCACAGAAATTACCCTGGTGTCTAGAAAATCCAACAATAACCTGTTACAGTGACTCTGTCCCTTGGGTGTTTCTGCTGTTTAAAAGTATTTCCATGATTACTGGGATTCCTTTCAATGATTCAGCAGAGAAGGAGGTAAGAAGTTATTTCTCATGTAAGAAAACAACATTACAGGTATCACTAAGTAAAACTAAACTTGTTTAGGAAACAGCTCAGACCTGCTGCATAAGATACAAACAAAGCATTAAAAACAAACAAACCCCTCTTTTTTCCCCTCCTGCGCTACTACTTATGAACTTATTTAAAACCCATTTAAATATCAACAGCATTTCAGGGAAAATATGAGACTGTAAGATTAAAATGGAAAGTGTGGCTTTATTTCCCAAGGAACTAAGGGAACATCCATCCTCACAGAATGAGTCCATGCACCAGCAGCAGCTTAAAAGCTCAGACTGGGGGTCACTTTTGCTGGTCACTGTGTATAGATTTAGCCAAGGTTTTACTTTTGCCAGCTAAAAACGCACTCACAGTCATAAGTGCAAGTTTTGGGCAATACACTGCCTTTTGTAAACCCAACAAAAGACCTACTTATGCATTTAAGTATGAGAATTTGGAAAAATCTCTCAAATTCCATACTCTGAAGTAGAAACTATGCCTTAAGAGACTCACACCAGCACTTTGTATTTAGGCTCAGCCGGAGCTGCGCAAACACAGTAATGAAGGTATCCAAGAAATGAACTGGCATGTGTTAATTAAAAGCAAATAAAACCCCTGTCACACGGGGGGGAACACGAGTTTGATGCCCAGTGCATGGCAGCAGAACTACACTTGGGAAAAAAGACACTGTCACTGAGAGACCAGAGCTGGCTCCTGGGGGAACGATTCCACATTTCCACGGTGTCCCCCTGAGCAGGACTCGAGGAATCCACAGAACAGGTCTGGGTGCCGGTGCCTGGGGCTCGCAGGGAGGGTGGGGCAGCCCCCGAGTCACACCTGTCCCCAAGGGAGGGACGTGCCACCGCCCAGGCTGGGGACACAGCACACGCGGCTGGCCAAGCTCCGCACACAGCGACGGGAGAGTCCCTTCCCTTCCAGCACAATCCCACCCCAACAGCACCAGAGAGGCAAACAGGAGCTGGTTCCGGAGAAATGATTTTCCCAAGGCTTGCTGAAGGCAATCCCCACCTGTGGAATGAAAGCAGCCCAGCTGTGCAGCAGCTGGCAGTGCCTGCAGGTAACTCCAGTGTTCTGCTGGAGCTGTCAGGGACCCTGCACAGGCACTGCCAAAAAGTGCATTCTTCTGGCACTCCTTGTGGAAACCCTGACAAGATAGAGGAGTTATCTTGGCAGGGCATGGGGTTTAGTCACACATTACCTGGGGGTCTGCACTTCCTCCCTCACCCAGCCCTCCTTGCTTAGAAACACCCTAATTTCTGTAACATGCGCACCCAGATTGATTACTGATTTGATTAGCTATAACAACAAAACAAAACTTTTTTTTAGTGTTCTACGCTACTATAGTCGCACTAAAACTCAGGGTGAGTTACTACATTAAACAAACACAACTACATTAGATCCAAATACTTAAAGGCACTGAAACATGTGTTACAGCACTACTTCCTTTGCAAAGTAAGAGAGGGACAGCAGAAAGCCACATAAAAGTGTCAGAAGTATAAATCACGCCTGCACAGGATGAATAAGCATATTTGCTGTAATAACTGTCAACCATTAAAAAAAGCCCATCACGTCACCACGAGCAGCTCGTAGAGCTCGGAAGGGCTCGGGAAGGGCTCTCGGTCACATCCTGATGTCAGTGGAGCACAGTTCCCAAATCCCCAAAGTTCCCAGCCAGCAAACCTGAAGCAGAAGTTCCTCAGTTCAAACAACACGCACAGAGTCTCCTCCTCACTCCAGCAGAAAGCCCAAACCCGGCCATAAACCAGGGCAGGAGCCACAAAACCACTGAGGTTTGCTTTTTTGGGGAGGGGGAAGGAGAGTTAATCCTGACCCAGAGCTGGAGGCAGCGCTGTGGGCGCGGGAGAAACAGCGTGCAAAAAAAAAAAAATCAAAAAAGCCCTCAAAAAAAAAAAAAAAAAAAAAAAAAAAAAAGAGGAGGGAAGAGTAACTTTCCCACTCACAAGTGTGTACTTACCAACGCCAGGAAATAAGCAGCAGCGCTCCTGCCCGCGGTCATCCTCGCCGTGAGCGCAGCCCCCCGGCGCAGCCCCTCACACGGCCACCGCCGCCCCGCGCTGCCCTCATCGCGGCCGGGCACCGCCGAGCCCCGCTGCCTGCGCTGCTCCCGGAGCCCACAAAGGCCGAGCACTGCGAGCCCGGAGCTGCCGCTGGAGCTGCTGGCAGGCTCCTCCCATGAGGCTCCCCGAGGAAAGGCCGGAGCGGCCGCGCTGCCGCGCCCGGGTCCCGGATCCTCCCCCGCTGCAGCTCAGCCCGCCCGGCCCGCGGAGCGCCGGGACAAAGCGGCCAAAAACACCGACCAGCCCGGCTAAACACCTCACACCTGCGCTGTCTTCTTTTTTATTGAGGGTTTTTTCCCCTCTCTCCTCGGTTTTACGGTGGAATTTCGGAGTTTCCATCCGCTGGAGAGGAGGGGATGTGGGGAGATTAAATTACGGTGTGTGTAACGCTTAAAGCGCACACACACAGCTCGCTTTAAGGCTTTAAAAGTCGCTTAAGAAGAGCCTGGTTTAATTCATGGTGTTTGGCAATTTTTTTTTTTTTTAAAGTTTCAGTTTTGCCCAACTTTAGAACTTTCAAAAATGTTTTCAGGATGAAGATGTAAAGTTCTTAACAACTTTCACTGAAGCATTATGTGTTTATAGCTAAGCAAGTAACATTTTTAAAAATCCAAAGCAAACCATTTTTAATCCTGGTTTAATTGTTGGGTTAGATTCTCTCCCAAGGCTTTAAAAGTCGCTTAAGGAGAGCCTGGTTTGATTGATGGTGTTCATTTTTTTTTTTTTTTAACTTTCAGTTGTTTTGCCCAACTTTAAGTATAACTTTTAAAAATGTTTTCAGGATGCAGATGTAGAACTTTTAACAACTTTCACTGAAGCATTATATGTTTATAGCTGAACAAGTAACATTTTTAAAAAATCTAAACCAAACAATTTTTAATCCTGACTTAATTGTTGGGTTATTTTAGGAGATTCCAGCTCCTAAAGTCACCCAGGTTTTCTCCTAGTTTTTTCTACCTGCCTTCTTTATAGGTTAATCTCCTTTTTCTGTATCTTCTTTCTCATGGATTTCTTTACCTGCCTTCTTATAACTTCCTTTACCTGCTTTCTTGTAAATTTCTCTTTCTTTCCATAGGTTTTTACCTATTTTCTTACAGCTTTCTTTACCCAGAAGAAAATTGAGCAGTTTTAATTATTTACCTGCCCTTATTAATTTCTTGGTTTTCCTATGGGTTTATTACAACACATAAGAAGGGTTTTACAGGTAATTAAGTCTACGTGGGGATACACCAAATTGCATATACGAGCTGCCAGCACCCAAGGAATTAATTGTCTCTCCCCAGAGAGATTATTATCATGTTTATAACACATAAGCTTTATGATATCTCTCCCACAGCAAGAAAATTGGTATACTGGGTATTTGGCAAGCAATAGAGATATCCTGGATAAAATCTGGGGTTACAGAGAGTCAGTTCAGCTGAGTTAGTTTCCTAGCTGGCTCCATGTCTCCAAACTCCTCAGCTGTGGTGCCAGCCACATCTTGGATGACAAAACTAAAACTTCCTTCTCAGAGCTCAGTCCAGCCCCTAGCAGGACTGTGCATCTCTTTTTAATGTTAAGGCACAGTAATGATAAGTCCTCGTGGACTTCTCAAAGCATCATTCAGAACTGGGCTGCTGGGGGGAAAATGTATTATTCCATTTTTAATTTTTAACTCTTTTGTTAAAGAGTTCAACTGTTTCTATTTCTAGCCCTTGTCTGATCTTTTATAAGCAAAAAGAGGCAGCAGATTTTTGTTCAGGTCAATTGTGTGTTAGAGGAGAACTTTCCATCTAGTAAGGAGAATACAGAGATTTCCCCTCCACGTGCTCATTGCTGCTTTTAACAATTCAGATACCTGAACAGGAAATAGAAGACAATACCAGATGATCCCCAGACACCAAATCAGGCCCTGTAATGGGTTAAAATGCTGAAGGACGTGTAGAGAGCCAGCACCATCTGGGCTGCAGGACATGGCTTTTCATGGGACAAACACCCACGAAAACTCCCCATGGTGTGGGGAGAGCTCACTTGGCTGCAGGAATTGGAGCCAGCATCACCCACTCTGACAGCAAGAATTAAGATGAGCCTCCGAGTTAAAACTTTCTGGGGAGAGCATCTCTATCATATCCTGCTTCCCAAGCAGTAGGAAACCGGCCATGGAAAAATTTACAGTGATTTTTGATACAGGTACAAGGATCCAGGCCCTCTCTCATTTTGGGGGAAATTAACCTTTTTTTTGCCATCTGGAAGCCATTTCACAAATAGCTGCTGCAGGTATAACTGCCCTTGGTGGGGGGAGGGAAAGCCTGGAAAAAGGATGATTCATTAAAATAAATTTTTATTTTCTTTGTGAGCAGCAGTCTGGCACAAAGCCACAGACAAGCCATGTTCTTGCTAACAGAACCAAACCCAGCATTTTTGGAATAAATGCTCATTTTTCTCAAACAGCATGCCTCTACCTGTTTATTCCTTAGCCTTTTGCCGTGCCAAAACCCTTTGACCTACAGTGATGCAATTTCAAGGCACCTTTGTCACAGAAACATTTGCAATTGTCTCCCAGTGCCCTCTGCTATTTAAAGGTGGGAGCCTGAAAGGCTGAAACTCCAGAACAGCATGCCCAGGTGTGTCTGCGCTACCTGAACCTGGGGAGTACAGAGGGAACCAGCTGAAAATCACAGGGAAATAAGAGACAAAAGCTCCCAGCAGACAAGGACAGAGCGAGGGTGGCTGGGGCAGACCAAAGAGCTGCCAAGGAAAGCCTTGCAAAAGTTTCTCTGGAGGCCAGAGCTACACCAGATGAGAGGCACTGGGAGCAGGAGACATCCCAGCTGTGCCAAAGTCTAAACCCTTCCCTGGCTCACAGGGAACCACAAGGAAAAGTCCAGAAAGCATCAGGATGGGTCATACCAGGGGGGACAGTTACAAAATTTAAATTGTGGAATCACAGAATGGGTTTGGCTGGAAGGGACATTTACAGGAGCCACCCCTGCCATGGCAGGGACACGTTCCACTGTCCCAGGTGCTCCCAGCCCTGTCCAGCCTGGCCTTGGGCACTGCCAGGGGTCCAGGGGCAGCCACAGCTGCTCTGGAAAATCTGTTCCAGGGTCTCACCACCCTTTCAGGGAAGAATTTCTTCCCTATAGCCAATCTAGCCTTGCCTTCTTTGATTTTAAAGCCATTCTCCCTTGGCCTATCTCTACATAGCCTTGCAAAAAATGTATGTGTGATTTAAAATTGCTCTTTGTGAAAACTTGGTGCCTGTTTTGAGACTCTTCTGCAACAAATCCATATAACTATGCTTCAGTTTTAGAATAAAACTGAAGTTTTATTGGAAACTATTCTGGAGTTTCTTGTTTGCATTTCCTGACCAGAGGTTCACAGTCTGCAAAACCACAGACTCAACTGAGAAACACCAAGCCAGGTCTGTAACAAACACCTGAACTTTATATTCCCACTCCTTTCCACACACAAATTGCCCACAACCATCATTTGTGGTGGCTGAAAATTAGGTTGTGCATTTCCCAGCAATTTGTACTAGAGAGGCTTTAGGATGGCTGTCTCTTTAACTTCCCAGATTTTCACCTTAATCCAAAGGAAAGTTCAGTATTAACCCATTTCATCTTGGAGGATGAAAGTGATGGGAAACTGCCATTCTGCAAATTTCCAATTAAGTAAGGCTGGTTTTTAGAAAATCCTGGGCTAGACTCAAAACCTCACAAATTCCCATGATAATTTCTCTAGGAAATCAAGTTTTTTTTGAGTTTCTCCCAGAAGATTTGGTAGATGTAGTATAAGTTTCATGTACCATCTCAACATTCAAAAAAAAAAAAAAGGAAGATGTGGAAAATTGTGGAGACTTTTAAATATACAGCAAAACTATCTTTTGAGTGTTTAATGACATTGTTAGGAAGGGGAAATGGAATTTTTAAGTGTCTATTTATTTTTTTCCATAGTTGTTAGTAACTGAGCAATGTATTCATGCTTTTGCTTCCATTCCAGGAAACAAATCCAATCTTCTCTGTCTGCTGCAGGGTTATTCTTAGCTGGCTTTGATATTTCTATCAGCTAGGAGAGCATAACAATGTTATCATGGTTACAAATTCCAAAGATTTTACATAAGCTCTTGAGTGCCTTAAAAAAAGTAAAAAGGCTTTATTGATTACACTGTTTGTGTTTCAATAGCCAAAGCAGCTAGGGAAAACAGTCTGGAGAAGAATTTTTAAAAGGCATTTTGATGAGTTTCATGGAGCACATGCTCTGTGTTTTTCAGAGCACCATGGACAAAGAGAAGCCAAGAGGGAGAAGCTGGAGGCTGGGAAACACCAGGCCAATGAATCACTTAAATCCTACTTGCCTACACACAGCCTGTCTTCCTAATTGGATTTTTTTATCTGTTGGAAACAACTAGACACCCCTCTTGTTCAAGCAGAGCAGGACAACTGTGGTTGTATATTTATGTATATATTTATATATAATATATTATATGTAATATATAATATATAATATATAATATATAATATATAATATATAATATATAATATATAATATATAATATATAATATATAATATATAATATATATAATATATTGTATAATATATTATATAATATATAATATATAATATATAATATATAATATATTATATATTATATATTATATATTATATATTATACAATATATAATATATAATATATAATATATTATATTATATATTATATATTATATTATATATATTATATTATACATTGTATATTATATGTTATATGTTATATATTATATATTGTATATTGTATATTATGTATATTGTATATTATATATTATGTATATTATATACAAGCACTATATACACACACAACCACATATATATATAAATATATGGCAGAATTTTATATATATATATAAATATAAGGGCAGAATTGTCCTTGGTTGAGCTGCCAGAGGCTCAGGGCCAAGTCCTGTGCTGGGATCACTCCAGTGGAGCAGAGATTTTGGGCCAGCATTTACCCCCTTGAAGGGCAGGCTGCAGCCTCTCCCACAGCTGTCTGGAAAGGAATGTACCAGGAGGGAAAGCAAGTCAATTAGTGAAATTAAATTGGAAACAACCCTGTGCAGTCCTGGGGCACTTTTGGACAGCTGGTTATTTCACTGAGGATGGTGGATACCAAACAGGGGAAGGGAAGAGTTGAACAAAGAGGAGGTGCCAGCACATTTCAGCCAGGAGGACAAGGAGGTTGCCCTCACATTTTGGGGCTGGTCCTTCACCACAGCACAGGATGGTGGCAATCAGCATTTCACAGTGACCTTAGAATCCAGAGCAACCCCGCTTTGAATGCAGCAGTTAACATTTCTGCAGTTATTTCTGCAATTTTTCCAAGTTACCCAGATGTTAAGGAATTGCAACATCTAAAAAATCCCCTCTTGTTTTTAGCAATGCATCTGTGGATTTCCACACACCTGGACCGGTATAAGATAGGCACCAAAGACTCAACATAAAAGACAGGAGGGGAAAAATAGAAAGAAAAGGCTAATGCAAAAACTATGGAGTTCTAACTCTTCATCCCTGTGTCTGTAATTCTGTTTTCAGAGATGTCCTCCATGGGGTTCAAAGCTCGGTCTAATCCTATTTTGCATATTCTATTAGACACAGGGACCATGGAAGAAGCCCTATGGTATATCCAATTTCCCAAGAAGCCAGAAGGCATTGTGTTGGAACAGAGAGAACAGGGGATCTGTAAGATGCAGAAATGATTTTGAGAAAACAGGCAGATTACTTGGAAGAAGCAAGGTTGAAAAATACATCTGGGGAAATCTAATTAGGAGGGAAAAAAGTAATCAAAGTAATTTTTCACTTCCTAGAAAGCAATGGGAGATGTCTGTTGAGTAGGAGCAAAGTTATCTTAATTTTTACTCTTCTGTGAATAGAAAAATACCAAACTTAAATGTCTCAGACTTCACACAAATGAAATTCCCACAGAACTGCCCATCCTGTTAATTCAGTTCAGGACTGCAGGCATCTCCAAAGGCACAACTGTACTGACAGCTGCACCTGCTAAGGATGACAATGACAGTAAGAAGGGAGGAAAATAAAAAGAAAGAATTTAGATACAAAGGAAGAAGGAGAGATAAATAACCTGGTTAATTTTGTGCATTTCATTTACACAATCCCCTCCAGCTACTTTTTCCTTTGTTTGTGAGCCTGAGATGCTACACACCTGAGTCGATTTTGAAGTTAAAAAATAAGGAAATAAAGAACTGCACAATCAGTGTTTTGACAAGATTCCTTTTAACTCCAAACTCTTGTTTTCAGAGGCTAACAAAGCAAAGCCTTAGTGCTCAAAACCCACTTACCTGATCTGAAAAGCAGTTCTACATTCCCCACCTCATCCAGCACGACTGTTAAAATATTTAATACTGTATTTGTCATGCAGACAAAAAAAAGACCAAGTCATATTTACTAAGGATCGAACATTCTTTTTGGAGTTACTGAACCTGCCAGTTTTTGATGGCAAGAACAAACAATGAAGCAAATCCAAAAGTATTTCTGGACCAACTTTAGAGATCTTGTCTGACCTATGCAGAGGACGCAAGGAATGTTTTTGCTGACTCCAACTGCCATGTCCTTCCCATACAAAAATATTGTTTTGATTGGTAATTGATGGGAGTCAGCGCAGCAGAACTCTGCATTCTCTCAGAGCATGGGTGCCACTGCTTGCAGTGTGCTCACAGCTCCCTGTGCCCTTCCTGACTGCACTCCCAGCCCAGCTGAGCCCCTGAGCATCTCTGGAGGCTGGAGCACCCAGGGGCTTGTGAACAAACCCAGAGTTCTGCCAAACCAGCACATCAGCCCCCACATGCCATGTGCTCTCTGCACCTGCCCATCTGGGAATGGATTCACAGCCTCCCCTCTAAAATCTCCCTCTAATTTTTCCAACAGACAGTGGCAGCCTGCCTGTGCCAGCCACTTCAATTACAGCAGCTTATCAAAAATCCATCCCACCTCTAAACACCCCTGCAATTTTGCCATCATTTCCCATTTTATTCCGTGCTCTGCCCAACGTCTGTCACAGCCCATGGTGCAAACAGGAGCATTTCAGGGACTTAAGGACTCCCTCCATCCTCCCTCCATAAGAGAAAGATGTGTGGGTTACGTTACAGAAATGTAGGTTACATTGCACGTATGTGGTATCAATTGCAAAAGGAGAAAAAAACAACAACAAAAACCAACCAACCAAAAAAAACCAAAAAAAACCCCAAATCTTGATCTTCTTTTCCAAGTAAACCTCAGACAGAAAAGTGAAGCAAACGGATGCCCAATAAGTAGGAATAGTGGCATTTTGATGCCAAATTGTGGCCATTAGGAATACAGGTTTTCTGTTATTGTCTTGGTAAAGAGAGTTAAAAACAACAAAACAAGTTAGGTTTGGGTTTTTTTAGTCTTTTTCTGTGCTGATAGACAGGTTTGCCAAAATCCAACTCTTCCCTGCTTCTGTAACTGGTATAGCTGTACCTTCTCCTTTTCATTAAGAAGGTTCTAAATGGTTCTCAAAACCATTTCCTGCTCCTAAACATAATTTACTTCTTATTGATATTTATTTTGAGAGCTGGGGAGGAATCTTTCTCCCTGGAGTTCTTTATATCAGGTCCTTATCCTCACAGCCAGCTCTTAGAAAGGTGCACCTTATTTTGCATGGCTGTAGTAGTTTATCCTCTGTGAGGATGAACAGGGCAATAAACCACTGCAATAAATATCTTATTGGTATTTATTATTTATTATTATATAAATAATCTTATTATTTATTTGCAATTATAAATAATAATCTTATTATTTATTATATAGATATCTTATTGATGTTTATGTTGCAATAAATAATTTCGTAATAATTAATAATATTTATTTTGCAGTGGTTTATTAGGGCAATAAACCACTGCAATAAATATGTTATTTATATTTATTATTATTTATTATTATAAAAATAATAATAAGTATTATATTTATTATAAATAATAATATTATTATATATATATTACTGATATTTATTTTGAGACCTGGGGAGGAATCTTTCTCCCTGGAGTTCTTTATACCAAGTCCTTATCCTCACAGCCAGCCTGTAGGAAGGTGCACCTCATTTTGCATGGCTGTAGTAGTTTATCCTCTGTGAGGATGACAGGGCAATAAACCACTGCAAAGCACTCAAGGCTTTGTGGCTGACATACACAGCATATGGAATACACCTTGAAATTTCATGATACAAACAAACCCAGTTCTAATCTCAGAGGAAAACTGGATTGGTCAGTGTGTTGGACCTGGTGAAGACAGACCTGCCAGCTCAGCTAATGCTGTCTGCTTCTTTTTTCTTTTTTTTTTTTTTTTTTTTTTTTGTGTTATAAATGCATATTGCTCTAAACAAGATCCTGAGCAGAGCAGAGGCTCCTCTGGCCCCCTGAGAGTCCCCAGTGTTTCAGCCTTTTGGACAGCCACAGGCCAGAATGAGCAGCTGCCTGTTGATGCAAACCCTCACGCTGGAAAAACAGGTGATAATGAATTCCTGAAGCATATGCAAGCATTGAGCAACTACTCCATGAACTGTCAGCAGCTGTTTCAAGAGCCCTGCCCTGCCTGCCACAGGTATTTATTTAAAGCATGGTACCCACCCTGATATGAAACACATGCACAGACTTATGCACTGCCCTGAGTCCCTTATGGCTCCTGAGCCAGCCCCTGCCTGCAATTTGTTTGGGAATTTCAAAGCTACCCACTGTGCAGGGAAGCAAACAGGAAAGGAAGGACCTCGGGAGAAAGAGCAGGGTCTAATTTCCTTGTCATTTTATAGACAGATCCTTCAAGAGAAAGTCATGTAGCTGTCCTGGTTTCCAGGACTTGTAATATTTTTCTAATAGACATTCTGCTCACACAATCAGATAAATCCAGCCTCCATCCCAGTAGGAAGAACTCCCCCACATTCTCACCACAACTGAACCACTTCAGGAATTTTCACTTACAATATGGTTTTATCACCTCAGCCTTGAAGGAATGTGGCACTGGGACATTTTCCCTCATTGATCAGTTAGTGCCATCTATGTTTTCGGGATTACTTAGAAAGTTTCCACCTCTGCAGACCATCCATTGGCATTGTCTGATATAGTTTAGCTTTTCCCTGTGCTCTGCTGCTGTCTCAGCCATCCCCGCTTCCTCAGATACAGAAAAGAGAGGGACAGTGTGCAAGGAAGTTCTGAGGTTACAGAGGAAGCAGTGACATGACTAGATAAAGGGAAATCACCTGTTCTAAAATCCTAATTATCCTAAATTAACTGCACATCAAACTAGGAATTCAAACAGCAAAGTAGAAGCACGTTAAAAAAGAAAAAAAAAAAGTCTTAACTTTAATAAAGCAGTTACTGCTAGGTTTAAAATAAAAATAAAAATAAATAAAACCAAAAAAGCAAGGCTCAACAAGTCCCAGCTCAGAAGAATTCACATCTGAAACAACTCCATGTCATTAGGAACACTGAATAACACGGTGATCAAAGGCACTGTCAGTGCAATTACTCTGTACAGGAGGATAAGAGGGAGGCCCAGACAACTAACTGTGAGTAATTGGGTTACTCCTTAGGCTTGTTTTTAAACACTGCACTACACCATGTGAATGCTGCAGGTCTCATTTAACTGGGTCACCAAAACTGAGGCAAAACTCTCCTAACTTAAGGCTAGGAAGTGCAATTTGTATGCCTAACTTCAGGTGATGAGGTGAGAACACTGGGAAGCAAACCCACGCAGGTAAGGACAGGAATCTGGCCCAGCAGATGGAACAGCTCAGATCTCTGCTCCTCAGCTTTCAGGACCTCTCTGTCCTTACAAATAGGTATTTTTCCCCCACCACCACATAATCCACATTTAGAAGCAACATATATTTAAGATAAAGTAAAGAACAGAGTGAGTGACATGCCCTCCCAAAGTGCCCAGACAACGGGCACCTGCCTGGAAAATTGCAGCCCTCTCCAGCCCTGGGCTCCTGCCAAGCATTTCACGTAGTAATTCAAAGTAAATACCTTTCAGTGGGTAATCCTGCCACAGCCATATCTTGAGGTTCACTGAGGTCAAAGCTCTTAGGCTCAGTTAATGCCAGTGGTGATAGCTTTCCTTTGGCATCCTCGAGGGAGATTTCGTGCTCGGAATTCATCTTGCTTGGCTGATTTTCAGCAACAACATCACCTGCACATGCAGAATACTCGCCCTGCTCCATCACAGGGAGGGCTGGAGAGTGATTTCTGTACAGGTGTGCCTCCTGCTCCTCAGTGCTGGTGTTTATAGCTAGGTTTCCCTCAGCAGTGACTAACATCCTTGCAGTACCAGTTTCAGGGATGTCTCCACTTTTTTCATTACCTGTCCTTGCTGAGCTTAACACTGTGTCACTGCTCTCTTTCACCTCTCCCTCAGTCATGCTGCCAGACTTAAGTTTACAGTCAGATTGCAAGCAATCATCCTGGCTTACTTCAGTTTTTAAGTAATCTATTAACCCGTGTATGGTCACGTTCTTTTCTTGCTGTGCATCTTGAGAATTCCCCGATGTTTCCAAGCATTTCCTATTTGCTGCTTCATCCTCTATCAACTGCATGTCACTCTGAGACCTAATGTCATGCACAGAACTGCTGTGAATGTTTGCCTGCTGATTTTCCTCAGGTGACACCCTGAAACCGTCTGGCAATTCTTCATGGCTGTAAGATCCTCCCGGGACGAGCGTTGGAGCTGCCATGTCAGAGCTGCTCTTGGCAACCTCTGCATCACCGTACTCACTTTCCCCCTGTTCATTTGGCTCAGGATCCTGGCACTGTGCAGCAGGAAGACTTACATCCTCTTCAGAGGGAGCTGGTTGTGCCTTGCACTCTGTAATTAAGTTATTTCCCTCTGTGGCAGCAGCATCTTCTACGTCCCTGCCCTGCCCATCACCTGCAGAGATAACAGCGCCGCTGGGTTGCTGCTGGCTCTCGGAACACGCAGGGAAGTTCTCAGCTGCTGCTGCTGCTGCCCCATCAAATGAAGCTGGTCCTTGCTTCTTTATCTCTAAGCTTATTAGTGATTCAGGATCAACGCCACCAGCACACACGCCCTCCTCTCTTTCCATCTCACTGCTCTCGGTGGGCTTGCCTGGCTTCCGCAGATTTTCCGCGGCTCGCTCGGCAGATGGAGCGCCATCCAAGCCAGGGACCACTTCTGAACAGCCAGAGGGCTGCCTGCTTTCCTCAGGGTCCTGGAGACTTGCTGGTGGCAGCTCTGCCCCTGTGTTTTCTTGTTGCAGAGATTTGCCCTGGGCAGCTTTGCAAGAAATCTCAGTAGCTAAAGGCAACTCTTGCCCCTCTGCTTCTGAGGTGCCCTCGGGAGCTCCTTCGCCCGCCTTGTTTGGTTCTGAAAAGTTCTCAGCACCACAGAGTTCTGCTGTGCCCTTGGCCACTGGGCTCTGCTTGAAGCCTGCATGGTTTTCAGTCAAAAGCTGGGGTAATTCAGCACTCAGTGTGCTGTGGACAGTTTTCTTAAAAATCTGGCTGATGTGCTCCCTGAAGTCTGGGATGCTGGAGCCAATGCCCAGAGAGCTGCAAGTCAGAGCCTCATGCTCCCTTCCAGAGTTCTCTGCAGACTGCTCAAAAACACTGATGTCTGCCCCGGTTATGTTATTATTCTCTTTTGAAAGCTCTTCCATTTTTTCTGAATTCCCAGGTTGCTCTAAGATCTTACCGTACTTGTCATCCACGCAGATATTGGTTGCAATTTCCTCATTACAGCCTCCTCGTGATGATGAAAGGCTCAGCAGCTTCCCCTCTGTAGTAGGGAGTGCTAACAGAGACTCTACTGAACTGTCACTTTGCTGTTCTTTGAAGTTTAGCTCACTTTTTGTTGTTTTGGATTTAATTGCAGAGATCTCTCTCTTCAGCTGCTCAGAATTGAAGTGTGATAAGTTTCCAGTTCTCTGCCCTACATTCAAAGTCTCTGACAGGGCAAATATTTTGTCTCCATCACCCTGAAAACTTTGGTCTGGACACTCTTTTTCACTCACACACATATTCCCTGCAGAGCTGTTTTCTGAGTTTGCTGCTTTACCTGTGCTTACCCTGGGTGAGGGACCTAAGGGTGCTGACACCTGAGGACCTGGGGGACCCTGCAAATTAGAGTTACCTCCTGAGGTGTTTTGGGATGCTGCAACTTCCAGCTCATTATTTACTGATCCCACCCCAGTACTCTTGTCCTTGTTATTTCCAGGTTGCTGGCTGGGATGGCTGAGTGCAGAAATTGTAAAGTCTGCTTGACAGTAACCAGGCTGCTCTGCTGCATTTTGAATGCAGCTGGGTTTATGTGAGTTATCAGTGGGACTGTCCTCCCTGTGTGCCTGTAATGGTGAAGGAGATCCTTGTGCCCCTGGACTGGCATCAGGCTTTATATTGCTTGTTTCTGGGACAGAAGCACTGTCCTCACAACTCATCCCCATGTTTCCATCTTTCTGGATGATTTCCCCATCAGCAGTCAGAATATTTTCTGAGGTTTTTGCCATTAATGGCATTTTCCTTTGCATTTCTGGACGAGACATTTGGGGATCATTTTTCTCAGAATTATCAGAAGTATGTGCTATTTCTGTATCTCTTGGCAAAGCCTGTGATGTGTTAGTGGCACTTGCTGAATCCTGTGTCCCTGCAAGAGAGTTTACAGCAGCATTATCCTCTCTCCTGCACACGCTGCCTGGCTGCTCATTCTTTTCAAGTCCTTCACAAAACGTGTCTCTCTGACATGCTGCTTCATGCTGCCTCGCTGAGATCAAAGAATTATCACCCTGCTCGGGCTTGCTGGAGTTGTGCTTACTGCAGCACTTCTCTCCTGCCTGCAGATGGGTTTTGTTTTGCTCTGTGCAATCTCGCAAATTAAGCGCGGTCACACCAGCAGCATCGTGCCCATGTTTGCTCACGTCCTCAGCTCTGCTGTCATCCTTGTCCTGCTCTTTTGGGCTGTCAGAGCCGCTCTGGGGCAGAGCTGGGCCTGGCACAGGAGATGGTTTCTCAGGGCTGTTTGAAATGTCCGGAGGTATTTGTGGTGTGTTGCTGTGATTGTCTGGGTCCGGCTGCCCGGGTTGTGGTGTCCTTCCCTTGTGCTGCTGATCACCTGCTCTGCTGGCAGCTCTCACCCTGCCCTGCTGCTCCTGCTGCTCCAGTTCTGTGTTTGAACCCCAGCCTCTGTCACCAGCAGCAGACAGTGACTGCTCTGCGTGCTCTGCTTGGGGAGGAGTTGCTGGAACACCTTCATTTTCCTGCCCCTCTGGGACACTGCTCTCCAGCACCTCGGAACAGCTGCTCGTGTCCCTCTCAGAGGGGCAGCTGTTTGCAGTGACATGGCTGTCACCCCTTTCCTCCATGTGAACGTGGTGATCAGTAAGTCCTGAAGTGCTGACTGCAGTTTTGGGGGGTTCTGAACCAGCCATCTGTGTATTTCTGTGACTTTCTGCAGCCAGCTGAGCTTGCACATCCGATTTACATTTACTTTTCTGAGCCAAATCTTCATCCTCCACAGAACTTTTCCCTGCAGTTTGGTGCTTCCCTTGTTGAACACCCTCATTCTGGTTTCCATCCCCATCACTGCTGTGTGCAGCTGCAGGTTCCTGCTCTGGATCTCTGTGAGGTGCCGTGGTGATGGGACTGTTCTGTTCTTTGGTTTCCTGTGAGGCCTCCTTGGTTTGTCCCATGGTCTCTGCCAACTCATTTAAGGCCTGGAGATCGAGTTTTAATTCAGGCATTTTTGCACTTTCTCCTGACTTGCTGGAGCTCTCGGGCTGTTCTTGACTCTCAGCTTTGTGCTCACATTCCAGCACAGCTTCTCCAGCAAAAGCCTTTTCCCAGGACTCATCCTGCTTACTCTGCTTGATATGATTGTTCCCAGGGTGTAGGAGCAGTGAACTGTGTGCACCATCTAAACAAACCTTGTCAGTCCTGTCACAGCCTGACTGCTCCCAAGGTTTGCCTTCTGCCTCAGTGTTAAGGCAATCAAAACCCCCTGGGCATTCCTCCCTTGCCAGCTGTGGGGAAGCCACGAGTTTGTCCTCCAGGCCATCTGGGGCAGCTGTTTTCTCCTTGCTCATTTGTTGTTCAGGTTCACGAGGATGGGAATCCTCTTTGGGCAATTTAAAGTTGCTGTCCAAATTCAGAGGCTTTCCCCCACCTTCTTCCCCCAGATCACCTGTTGAAATGTTTTCACAAAGATTGAATTTTTCAGGATTGTGTTCCAAGTGGGTATTTTCCATGTCCTGGTGGTGGCTACTAACAGAGCTCAATAGTTGTTTTCCTGCCCCACTTGAGCCCTCAGGTAATTCACTGATTTCTGACACTTGTGCATCCTCTGTACTGATTCCATTTTTTCTTCCTGTTACATCCACCCCCGTTTCTTTTTGATACAGCTCTGTGGATCTGCTCAAAGAAGTACTTAATGCATATTCTTCCAGTAATGATCTTTTATCTACCACTGAATTTTCCTTGGTGGGACTGATAATGCTTTCTGTTTCAGAAAGTGTGGTGCTTTCTCTAGACACATCATCAGCTTTTATAATTTCATTGCTATTGGCTTCTTTTGGGCTTTCAGTTGTGACAGCTGATTTTTCTTCTTCCTGTCTCTCAAATGATAAAGGCACACTGAACTGCTCAGCACTAACAAGCTCATCCTCCTTTTGAAGCTCTCTTTGAAAAGGGGGTTTGTTTTTCTCAGAGGCTGTTTTCACTGCTTCACTCCTCACTGCATCTTGAGAGCCATTGCCAGGCACATATTCCCTCGAAGGCTCTTCAGGCTTTGGTGCCAGGAAGAGATTTGGAGGGCTAGAAGGCAACTCTGACATTAAAGCACAGGGTTCTGATTGCTCCCTTTTGCTCCCAGACAGAGCTGGATTTGCCTCATTCCCTCTAGCTGTTGTTTCAGCCCCCATCTGTAGATTACAGATCTCACTGAAGCCCTGGGCGTTCACAATTGCTCCAAATTTTTCACCGTCTGGGCCTCCTGTTGCTGGATAATTTGGGATTAAGGTTTCCTTTTCCATTAGCAGACCCTCTCCACCATCTGTGTTCTGTCTACCTTGCTGCATTGCTGCCTGCAGCTGACCTACTTCCCAAACTCCTCTCTGCTGCTGCTCCTGAGCAGTAAAATAATCTCCTGCTGCTTCTCCCCAGGGAAACGTGCTGCCATGTGGCTCCCTCCTGCCACCCAGCTGCTCATCCTGCTGGGGTGATCCTGATTCACCCAAACCCACTGCTGGGAGTGCAGGGCTGGGCTCCTGGGGCGTTCTGGGCTCGTTCTGGATGGTTTTGGTGCAGGAGGCAGAAATATTGTCCACATGTGCTGATCCCTCTTCTTTGTCCTCCCCTGGGCCTGGTGGTGGCTGTGCTCTGTGGCAGCCTGATGAGGTGTGTGGTTTGTCACTGCTGCCTGTGACAGGTCCTTTGGCACAGTCTGTGGCAGGCAGGATGCTCTCCCTTGCTGCAGCAGAGTGCTTTAGGAAATCAGAGTCTGTTTGTCCTCCTTGCTCTTGCAAGGCAGTGCTCTGTCCCGTCCCCTCTGGAGACCCCAGGCTGGAATTTGGGCTGGAATTTGGGCTGGAGAGCTCTTCAGCACTGTGGCTACTGATGCTGCCAACAATGGAAACGTTTATTTGTTTCATGTCAATAAAGAAGCAAAGAAATAAGAAGCAAAGAATGAAAACCGTTTTGTGGCGCTGATGTTTCAAAGCCATGCAGTGCATGCACTGGGGAGCTGATAATCTGCTTTCAGCAGTTAAACCAGCAGATGAACAGTGATTTAAATGCTCATTACTCAGTGAAGTATGTTCCCAGTGTTACCTGAGAGCCACCGTGCTCATGTCATGCATTTTAACCACTCCAGAATCTCAGGTAAGTGTGGGGAGAGGGGACACACATCTGACAGACTAAAGGAGCAACAGGGGAAAAACAGGAAAAAAAATAACACTGGGAAAACCCACAGCACCTCAAAGAAAGGCTTTTTGTTTCTGCTTCCAAGAGACTGCTTTGGCAGAGCTACACAGTAAGTGCTGTTATCTGGCTGTACTCGAGTGTGTGGCAGAAGATTAAGAAGAGCCCATCTGCTGGATGTTTTCTCCAACTAATCAGCACAGTTGATTCTCACCAAAAGGTCAGAGGCTCACCCTGCCCAGTGTGGGATGCTGCTGTGCCACCATCCACACCCAAACGATGAGCTCATTTCATTGCAGTGCTTGATTTCAGTGCATCCTAGCTATAACCCTTGGTGTGATCTCTTTCTCCACTCATTAAAGATATTATAGAAAAAAAACAGAACCAGAGATGACTAACTGCAAGAAGGAAAAAGTTATTTTAAGTATTTTTCACTGTGTGGACCTCAGTTTTTTCCACACTGAGGTTTGTAGGTGATGAAATAGATTAACCTTGTTCTCTCACTCACCTTCCATGCCTGGGCATGGGAATATGGACAGAAACATCTATTTCAGACTGGATGTGGGATTGTACAGAGGAGCAAGGGGCAGAGTTTACTTGACATGAAATAATGAATCCCAAGCAAGGCAGGACACAGAAAACACACTGCCAGGTGTGTGCCAGGGCTCAGAGCATTGCCACAGCTTAGCAGTGACAGGTTACATTTCAGAAATTCCCAGTCCCCTTTAGGTTGGAGCTAGAAAAGATGCTTAAAACACCTCCTGTACAGCCAAGCATAGACTGGATTTTCAGTAATCTCCAGAAATCTGAGAAGGCTCTCTCTGCTTCTCTGCCCAAGTTTTACACACAAAATACTTTGATGGAGAAGTGAGTCAGTGACCAGCTCTGGGGTAGGGACCAGAGATTAGGTTGGTGTTTATGCAATCACAGAACCTTGGGCTGTGCTGCCATGCACAAAATTCACTTCCAGCTGGGGCCAAGCCCCCTCCTTATTCTGAGAACTGCCCAACAAACCATTTCTTTAGGGACAGCTGACCTAAAGCTGAATATGAGTCTGTCTGAGGTCCTAAAAACCTTCTTCAGAGTCATTGCAGTGGAAAACAAAGTGGTCTTTAAAGAGCCATTGAAATTTACCTGTATTAAGGCTAAGCCTCAAATCTAAGGTAAAATACAACTTAAAATGCATATATAGTTAAAACAAGTTTCAGCAGTGCTTGGCATGGATTTGAACATTTAATTCATAGCACCAATACATTTTATTTAAATGTTCAAAAAATGGTTTTGCTCAGAGGGATATTTCTTTCCCTAGCACACTGAAAACACTTATCCATATGAAATTTATGGGAATGCCAGAGATGGCAACAGAATATTTGGCGTCTGCTGGGGCATGACAGGGCATGAGCAAACAGCAGGGAGATGCCAGGAGGTTTTCCCCAAGCAAGGAATACACTTTATTATTGACATTAATTTTGCACTCAGGGAAGCTTAATTAGAAGAGGGGGGACAGAAACCACAACACTGAACTGGGGAGGGGGTGGAGAAGTGGGAGTCAATTGTTATTCAGGATTTTTGCTGTGTTGCAGGTCTATCTTCTTACTGACTAAATTGCTCATTAGCTGTTTTGTGCCCAGGGTTCTTCACCCTGGAAGCCAGCTCCTGTCAGAGATCTGGTGATCAGGAGGAAGATAAAACTGGGTGGGGGTTGAGGGGGGAAAGCCACTCTGCCCTCTGTGAAACTGAGCACTGGAAGAAGCAGAAAACACCATCCACAGTTATAATTGCTCCTTATCATTTATCTTTAATCTCTGATTGTTTCCTTATCATCAATCCCATCTGTCAACAGAGCTGGTAAATGCACAGTAATAAATCTGGGATGGAAATGTTGGTAATGTTCACTATATAGAGCATTCATCATCATATATTTGCATTTTTCAGATTTCATCTGACTCAATTTTCTCTTAAGACTTTTACACACGACTTCTTTGTTACATTAGACTTCTGTTTGCAGCTATTAAATATGAAACAGTTCCAGACACGTCTGGAGTGGTTAAATATTCTTGATGACAATATCCAAACCCATGAACTGCCATACTGGTGTCAACCTTGTCAAGAGTTATAAACTTGTGACTTAGCAGGTTCAAGGGAGATGGCAATCCTACCAACTAAGTTCAGCGTTATGAATCAATCAAAACAATTTTTCTGGTGTTCCAAAATGCTGAAAAGTTGTTCATTTTGCTGAGGAGCAGATGAAGGAATTGGGGCAAGTTTGTAATTAATGTATGCTGAAGAGAATTACAATGAGAGTGCTGGCACAGGCTGTGACAGAGAGTTGAGCTGTCGTTGTTAGAGTGGAGCAGCACAGATTCATCATCCTGCGGCTGCAGCTCGCTCAATGTTTTATTCAGAACACAACAGAACTGAAAATCTGAGTTTTCATTCAGCAGGATTGGCCCAGGCTGACCTGTCTGGGACATCTCTGTTTATATTTCTCCCTCTGATGGAGCTAACAAGGAAAACTATTCAGGGAACATATCCTACATCTTCCTTTCCATTATTTGCAATCTTGCTTTTCTGTCTGCGAGGCGTGCTGGGGTTAGACAAACATCTGTTGGGAATGCCTTAAGCACAGCTGATCCTGCTTTAGGGCAGAAGGATGGACTGGACGACCCCTTAAGGTCACACCTAGTCCCATTATCTCCCACTCTTTTTAAAGGGAATAACACTACTGGGAAATTACACCACATGCTGAGGATAATTCCCCTGAGTAAAGCCCAATCTACATTAAATCAACAATTACTTTCAGGGAACATGTATTTTTAGACAACCCATTTAATACAATCAACATAAAGCTATGGCCCTAAAAGTTGGTATTTTTAAACACAGGATAATAAAGTATGGTCTCTTCTGTGGGTAATCTGACCTAGCTCAATATTATTAAGGAGAAAATTAATTCCTATTTTAAAAAAAACATGCAAATGACAAAGTGTGGAAGAACATTTGAGTTCCTCATAGTTCATGTAGAGTTTAGGGCAGAAAAAGTCATTTTGCTGTGAATAATTGCTGCATGCAGTCATGCCAAGAAGTAGGTGCATCTGTAGCTTGAAATGCAGGTGTCCCACTGCACTCAAGAGTTACCAAAGGGAACTTTTCCCTCAGGTTAGAAGTTAAGAATTTGCAATTTCAAGGCCCTAACATACTGAGCATATGAATATTTTCCTTCCAGTTACAGCATCAAATAACAACAAGTTAAATCTTCACATGCCTCAAACATTTGTTTTGCATAAACAATTATTGACAATTCTCTTGTTTGGAAGCCCATTGCCAACTTAGCAATTAATTTTTTATAGCTGCAGTTAACCTCTTCCACCCTCAGAAGATATTGTGGCAAGTCTGAATTTTCCTGGAAAAAATTAGGAGTCCTGCCCAGTTACTAGGCCTGGTTACTACATTTCCTGCTCTGTGTTTAGGGTGTGAAGCTATAAAGGATAATAAGAAATCCATGACTTTTGGTGCACACCCCATAAATAATTCCAGATTAAAAGCCACGCCCAGTCTATCAACCATTAACCCTTGAAGTCACAACTCCATCCACAGCAAAGACAAAGGGCCAGGAGATAAAACCAGCAGCAGCCAGACAAAATCTCTGGCATTTAGCATTTACTATCTGAGTGGGAGTGTGTGTGGAAAGGGGGTTTACAGATGCCCAGATATGATAAATGTACTGGATAAACAACAAGAAATGAAGAAATGAAGATATCAAGAAATGAAGACACCAGAAAATTGTAGAGTGTGTGTGGAAAGGGGGTTTACAGATGCCCAGATATGATAAATGTACTGGATAAACAACAAGAAATGAAGATATCAAGAAATGAAGATACCAGAAAATTGAAGATAATTCAAAATTTCCATTTATAATTCCTCTTCTCCCATTCTAAAACATGCAGTAGTTATTGAAAGGACAGGCAGCTCCCAACCCAGCCCCACTTGTGAGGGAAAAGCATCAAGTGCCCACGGCTCTGGGTGCCAGAGGTCGCACAGGGCTCCCATCCACGCTGGTGTCACTGTGAGCTGGGGGACTGCGCTGCCAGCAGCTGAAATCTGAGCAGGAATTCAGAAAGCACCCAGGGGAACAAATGCACAGCCAGCTCTGCAACCACAGCGCACGGAGAGCTGCCTCCCAAATGTTCCTGTTCTCTTTCCACCGACACATGAGGGATCAGTGCCTACATTTTGAGTTTACGTTTGGACACAGTGTGCTGGAGCGCTTGAGTTAAGGAATCCTGCATTTTAATCTGTCCCTAAGAGGTACTGAAATTCGGTGAGGAACATGGAATTCATTGCCATATTCCCGTTCAAAACCAAAACAAAACAAGGCAAGTGACAGTTTTAGAGGCAGGACAATTCACTTTTTGAACTTCTCAGTGTAAACAAGCACATGAGAAATCCATCACGGCTGAAGGGCTGCTAACAGCAGCCAGGCTCCCCCGCCCTCCCTGTGCATCTAAGCTTTCAGGAAAAAGTAGGAAGCAGGAATAATGATCTGTACAGTCCTCTGGGGAGCCATCCTC
The DNA here is from genome assembly GCF_028018845.1 of Melospiza georgiana. Taxonomy (NCBI): domain Eukaryota; kingdom Metazoa; phylum Chordata; class Aves; order Passeriformes; family Passerellidae; genus Melospiza; species Melospiza georgiana. The sequence goes on along the minus strand of NC_080437.1, from coordinate 32,926,719 downwards.
CCCTTCTCCCCCACCCCCAGTCACTTTTCACCTCCTTGTTCCATACACAGAATAAAAGGCAGGCCCTGCAGTATTTTATGTACGACCAAACGAAATTATTCTAACATGAAAGAGGTAAGCAAGCAGGGCCAAGCCTCCCATTCCATTCCAGGAGTGGCTCCTAGTCTCCATCTGAGATATCTGGAGTTCCAGCAGGAAGCAGGGCACTGACAGAGTGTCCCACAGGGTGTGTGGCAGCTTTGTCACCCCACAGTGGCTCTGTGGGTCCCACAGGATCTGTGTCCTGCACTCGGGCTGGGAGAGCAGCCAGGGTCATCCACAAAGAGTGCTGCACCCCCTGAACTGTTTCTGGGTACGTGTTGTCTTTTAAATTGATGAGTTATCTTTTGAACTGATGAGTTACCTTTTGAATTGATGAGTTATCTTTTGAATGGATGAGTTATCTTTTAAATTGATGCATCTGCTTCTTCCTGGACCTGCTGAGAGAAGTGCCAGCTGGGGATGCCCCAGGCTGTGCCCCAGGAGAAGGGCATGGTCACACCTCTCATGGACACCACTGCAAAGCCTGACCCTTCCTAACTGTCCTGGCTCTCCACCGTTTTTATTCCATGTGCAAAGTTCACAGATTAATTGTGCAGTAATTACTGATTCTGTGTATTAATTACTGATCTTATTTTCAGCACGCAGCACCAGCGAGTAACAGGTAAGAAAAAATGGGGCTGAAACAATTATAAAGTTCAGGCCAGAGACATTTTGAGCTCCAAAGGACAAGCATTTAAAAGCAGCTTGTGAGGATTTGTGGAGGGCAGGAGGAAGGCACCCAGAGGAAAGGGAAACGTGGTAATTTTCCACGCAGAGATGCTCACACGCCCTGCAGGCTCTCAGGGTTCACTCCGGGGTGGAAAAGATGCGCTCAAAGCAGCACAGGGGAGCGGGTTAAAAATAAACAGCTGGAATGTGCAACTTCAAAGACTTTCCGTTCATTGTCTTTGTTTCTATTTTGGCAAGGATGTAACTTAAAAGACACCCAGAAGAGGCATGTGCCAGCGCTCTCAGGAGTAAGGCTGAAGGACAAGTAATTGCCTGAGCTCCCGCCCATCCAGTGAATTTCCTGAAACAAGAATCCTGTGAATCCTTTCAAGCTGACTCATCCATGTAACATTTCATCTCCCACGAGTCAGAATTTTGCATGCTGCAGTGCAAAGCTCCTCCAGCCAGCTTGAATATAAATCTAAGTGTTCTAGGTACTCACATTTTGGGAAGGAGCCCCTACAGAACTGCCCTTCTGCCATTTTTGAACAATACGTTTTTTAAAATGCAAATTAGCTGCAGAATAGGAAAAAGTTGCTATATTAATATTAAATAATAATAATAATAAAAAGCAAGACTGCACTTGCTGCAGGCAAGCCACAAATCTTCCAAGCCCAAGGTAAGAATGTCCACTCTTACAGAATCTATGTGGATTCTGGTACAAATGCTGTCTGATATTGTGAAGCTCTGCAAACTCCACTTTGCAGCAATGTTAGTTATGATAAATCTACTAAATATCTAAAAAAATCTAAATATCAGCACTTAGCAGCACTCATCATTTCCCCTCTTTTTCCCCTTTTCCATAACCTGCATACTGATCAGAATAGCAGAAAATTACTGTTTTGCTGTCACAAATCAGAATGCATAATTTTTTTAGATAGCTTCCTAATTTATCAAATAATTATGTTTTCTTCAGCAGGACAGCATGGTTACTCACAAACAATACAGTGATTATGCACAATACCATCAAGAGGAGCTAAAACTAGAGGATACATGTGGTATTTGTTAACTGAAATAACAAAAAAACAAAATGCACATTAAAAATCTCACCCTGTCCAATTTTACATCATTATTCCAAAATTTGATTTTTTCCTAGCTATGGAAATCTATGGCTTCTCTCATTAGAGGCACTCAAAGACAATAGAAATTTATCCAAGAAAAAGGTGTTTAATGTGTAGACCTGGTGCTCAACAGTAGTGATTAAGCCATGCATCTCTAGGAAAGAAGTGCAACCTCTCATCACTTTAAATTCATGCCTAAATACCTTTATCACTGTAAATTGACTTAGCAGTCTTAAGTCTTGCTCAGACTCCATTATTTTCAGTAGATAATTAAGATGTGCTAGTGGCAGTCAAAATAAATAGAATTAATAGCAAAAATCCTCCTGTGTAAGAGCTCCACAGCACAGCCAAACTGTCCCGTCCAGAAAACAAGCTGCTCTTTTTCCCATAAATCCTTTTAGATTATGTCATGTGTCTGAATTTCCCTGAAATGTCCCCAGTGTGGTCAGTGATGATCTTACTTAATACCTAAATTAGGGTTTCAGCTGCCAGAAACTGTTGCAAATATCAATAATTTTAAAACAGACTGGAATAGAATAGAATAGAATAGAATAGAATAGAATAGAATAGAATAGAATAGAATAGAATAGAATAGAATAGAATAGAATAGAATAGAATGGGATAGAATGGAATGGAATGGAATGGAATGGAATGGAATGGAATGGAATGGAATAGAATAGAATAGAATAGAATAGAATAGAATAGAATAGAATAGAATAGAATAGAATAGAATAGAATAGAATATTGGAAGGGACCCACTATGATCCAACTGCCTGAGCCCTTCAGGGCTGACCAAGGGTTACAACAAAGACTCTTCAGTGTTGCTCTGTCTCAGATGGGAGTTTATTAGTGCAAGCAAAAAGCATGGAAAGGTTGGGTCAAGGGTTACTACAACAGCTGGAGCCTGGTTTACAGCTCTGCAGTGAGGCAAGAAAATCAGTTTGGTGCTCAGTGAGCAGTCTGGTGGTGTGAGGTTATTTTGAGGAGTGCATCATCATCATCATCATCATCACCATCATCCATCAGGATGACAGATCTCCCCTCCAGCTATCAACAGCATCAGGCTCCAATGCTTTTCCCAGGAGGAAATTTCATGTCTTACCTTGCAGGTGCTGCAGGGGATGGGGATGAGCTCTCCTTGGGCAGTGACACAGCAGCAGTGAGAGCATCTGAGGGCTCCCGACCTCCAGGCTTTGCTGTGCTCTTCTTCTCAGGGCTCCTTTTGAAATCGTGGCCATTACCAGGAGGTTGGCCCAGTTCTGAGTCTTGTGGAGTGTTCTGGAATGAAAAGAGAGAACAAATTAAACAGCTGCTGCTGTTTTGGGGAATACATGAACCAAAGGAATGTTGTTATGCCCACAGACAGACAACCTCTGTGGTGGATTTCCCTACTTTGATGGAACTTGCAGGTTCTAAAGACTTTTTTTTCTTAACAGCAGAAAAACAGAAGGAAACGGTTGGGCCAAAAATAATTACTAGGAAAAGAAGAGGGAGAGAAGAATGCAGCAATTGTTCTGAAGCAGCCAGGGCCTTTACTGACCCAAGGAGGGTATCATCTTCTCTTCCTCCAAGCCTGGCAAATGCTTCCTTGCTGAGCTGGTTTAAAATGAGAAAGAATGGAAACAAGAAAGGCTATAAAGTTGGGCACTCATAATATCAGCAACATATTTGGCGTTAAGTTAGAGATGAAGCCAATGGCACTTGAATCCAAGTCCAGATTCCTTCCCTCCCACTTCAACAAAAGCTCAGAATGCCTCTGAATTGAAACAGAGGGTTTGATTCTTCACCAGGCTGCCCTTCTCTGGTAACAGTGCCAGGAAATGCTGCAGTTTCTCTAGTGACAGCTAGAAATGCTATTCCACAACTATGGCTATGCTGCATCACCTCTTCTCACAGGGAAATAATTACCAGGCATCTCCATCCATGGAGATATGCCTTACATGAGTGGATTTTTTGGTTTGTTTTTATTGCAAATCATTGGTTTTGCTGCAGGGAGGAAGAGAGTCCTGGGCAAGCACAGGTTTACATTAGTTAGTGAGTGGCACCTTCCTACTGAATTTTTTTTGGAAGAAGTATCTTTAGAACATGAAGAAGAACTGGAAAAAGCTGTCCTGAACAGTAGCCGAGGATGCTCTTTGAGCATAGCAAAAGAACTGGAGCAATGGAGAGAAACAAGTGAAAAGCAAGAAAGTCTGAATGAAGGCCTTTATGAAATCCTCTGGCACATCAAGCAAGAGTTAAAAAGAAGGAAAGCTGCTTCACCAAATCACCCTTAACATAAAGTCGCTGTGGTTTTAATTCTTGAATTAAAAAAAAAAAAACAACTGTGTTTTTAATTCTCAATTCTAGCTGTGAAAAGCCTAAGGCACACTTAACCTAAAGCCACATAAGTGTATTTACTGATGGCAGAGCCACTGCAGGGCAGCACCAGAGACCGAAAGCACAGTACACAATTCCATCTCACCTCTTGGGGTTTTCTTCACTCATTTTTATGTTTGTTTTGTTCTAGCAGCAGTCAGTAAATTGCAGAGAGTGCTGTTGAGAGGATTACCCTGCTCTCTGTGAACACGGTGTGCTCCCACTCAGCCGAGAGCTGCTGAGGCTCAGAGCCAGCAACGAGACACCCAGTGGACAAGCACAGTGTGAGGAGCAACTGAGAAGGTCAGGGCACGCTGAAAACACAAAAATACTGCCTTTATACTTAAGACAAATTTGATTAACTCTCATATCCTCTGCCTCTCCCTGGAGGAGCCCCTTCACCACAGCTTTGTTCTCCTTTATCTCTCCGTGTTCCTCTGGGAGAGACCAAGGGCTCTTGGTTTCACGGTCGTGAAGCACTTACCCAGCATGTGCTGACATCTGGCATTCAGAATATTTATCTAAGTATGTATGTTGGCTGCAAACCCAGAGTATATGGCAAAAAAATACTAGAACATCAAGAATTATATGAGGAAATTTGTTTCCTTCAGCCAGGGTAGGAAAAAAAATAGAGCTGAGTGAGCTTGCAGGGCTCTGTTCTGATTTTGGCGCAGAGTTTTGGGCAGCCTTGATTTTGTTTGCATGAGAAATCTGCTTGGAGAGTTTATTTCAGTGTGCAGAGAGAAAGAGCAATGAAAAAATGTGTTATTAAATGAATTAGCAGGAAAAACCCCCAATCAGTGGTTGGGTAAATTCCCACCCAGCCAGGTGGGGCAGTGCCATGCTCCTGCTCAGTCCTGTGTCATGTCTCACCTTGGGAGGTACAGATGGGCCAGATGCAGAGCTGGGCCTCACAAACAAATGCCTCACAGCAGCAGCCAAATTTAAAACTTAAAAAAATCATTTTCAGGCCCCTTGCAGACAGAAATGACCTCCTTTGCTTTCCCAGCAGGGCAGGCAGGGTCAGGAGAACCACACAGAGAACCCCAAGAAATTAGTCCAATTTATTAAACTGTCCAGATGCCTCCAGCAGTTGGCAAGAGCGGTGAGAACTAATTATTCATTTTTTCCTCCTTTCTACTGCTGCCACCTCAGATTTTCTCAGCTGCTTTGGGTGCCAGGCAGGAGGAACACCTCACGTCTCTCCTGACATGAAGAGCTGCATGTTTTGTCTCCTTATCTAAATTTAACAATTTAACATTTAACATTTTCCATAGATTGTTTGAGGTCCGGGGACTTGTGGTTTTTGGTTTTTTTTTTAGGTTGATTAGTTTTGACTTTTTTTTTTTTTGTTTTTAAATAACTTTGTGCTCTCAGGGAACTAATGTTTAAGAAGTTGTGGTTCATCTCCAAATGATCCCCTAAGTGACTGACTTTGGCCACAGAAAAATCTGATTCTTGTTCTTGCAGTTCCTTACCAAATTTAACATGTATTAAAACAATTTTAGCAGCACAGGCCCTGTTGGAGCAGAGGAGTCTGAACTGTGGACACTTCATTTCTTTCTGTTGGATGTTTGAGTGATCAAAAAGCTGCTCTAATACCTAGTAAGGTAAAAGCACACACATATGTTCAAAAGAAATTCAAAAGAGTATTTTAGCCATAATCTAAAATAAATCTTAATGGAGATATTTACATGCAAAATGAACTACTAATATGACAAGATATAGAAAATCTTTACAGATTGCTTTTCTGCATTTAATGTACTCATGTAATCATACAAAAGAATAGGCTTTGTGAATCTAAGCCAGACAGCAGAAAAACATAATTCGATTTTTTGATTAAATTTTTAAAATTTAAACTAGTTATGCAAATCAGGTGCTGAACAAGCTTTGCAAAGAAAGCTTTTTAATTTTTAATTAACATGTGTGAAAACAATTATAAAGACTGTGTTTTGTTCACAAGTACCATCAGACAGCTGCAGTTAAATAAATTACTTTTGAGTTTCAATACATGCATCCTCTGAAGTGATTGACTACAGAAGCTTGCAGCTAAATTTGTTCTATATTTGTTTCAAGTGTAAAAGGATTCTCATTATAAAGAGTAACTTAACTGGAAGACTTAAATAATTATAATAAAAACCAGAACACAGAAGTTCTCAGCATTTTTAAGTCTAGGCTAATTAAAAAAACCCAACAACAAACCAACCAGCTTTGTCACAGAGAACATACAAACAACAGGAGGAAAACTAAACAGCTCATACTTTTTTCCCCCTTTTTGGCAGCACAATATTTAAATGAATACAAGTGATTCTCCCGAAATATGCAATGTAATTTCCATTAAATCCTTCCAGAAACATTGGAGTCTGCAAGAACACAAAGTATATCTACAGGATCACTTTATTTTCCCAATGACTTTGAACAGGATGCGAAAATAAAAAAAATAAAAAAAAATAAATAAAAAAAGGAAGAAAACTCCATTAACGCTGCAGCCAAAAGGATTATGTGCACTGCTGCACTGGAGTTATCACAGCAGAAAGAAATGCCTTTATTGCCTCCTTTTCCAGCACTGCTGGAACCTGCCAGAGCTCTGAGGAGCTCAGAGTGATCTTTGAGGGGTTACATTGAATTTCCATTCCCTCCAACTCCCTCTGGTTTCATGGAGAGGAAGCTGGAGCAAGCCTTTACAAATCTCAGTCAATAAACCAGAAATTGCCTTTCCTTGTCCTCCATGTCTTCCATTACAAGTTGGGGGAGGGAGGTGTTTGAACAGGTTTTTTTTACAAAAAGTCTGCTGCTAGAGGTTGTTCACATGGTTGGGAAATCAGGGTTTTTAAATGGTTCTTGAAACTTTTGAAGACAGAAAGGGATTTTTTGAAACCACCTTTTCAGTCTTCTGGCTTTTGTTGTTGTTCTGCAGGAACAGTAGCCAAGCTGTAAGTTAAGAGTTTTTTAAAACTTCATCTCTTTGGAGAGTCATTGTCTCCCCCTTGTTTGGAGAAGTGGTACCAAAACAAATAAGTAGACAGTGAGTGGATATTGCTTTAACAGCTGGAACTTTGCATTAAAACCAGTGAACACCGGTCAGCAAAAACCAGTGAGCCATCACAGAAGAGTAACAAATTACTACCTAACACATTGAGCCAAGAATTACACTAAAACTCAGTTTTATCACCTTGCAAGGGAGCTAAATGTGATTTTAGCAAACAGCTTGGTGCATTGCTGCCCCTTTGTGAGAGTGGCTGGGGCACAGCAGCTTGCAGGGGATGCCTGCCCTGGCCTCTTCTTGCTTTTCTCCCCAAACACTGTGACTGCTCCATCAGTTGGGTGTAATTATGACATGATCAGATAGGAAGAGCAGACTCCATCCTCGAGGGAGTCTCTGTATAGGATTCTGCAATTACAGTAGATTTTTTCTTTAATCAGTAATGGTGTAATTTGCTGTTGCTTCTGGCGTGGTTTATTTGTCTCTCACGGGAGGAGAATTTTAAGTTCATACCTATTCTAATTAAAACCCTCAAAGGGGGAGGAATGCAAAAACTGGCATTGGCTTCTCATTTAATTTAATTTGCTTCTCACAAACACAAGAAGCAAAGTAAGTTGTGATATGGTAACAATGGTATTTGAAAAATTCTTACAGCTTTTGATTGCAAGCACCCATGACCTTCTCTTAGAGATAAAGGGCTGTTTTTCCTGCTGAGAAACACCTCCTGAAATGACTCTGGCTGAGAACACAAAAATAAACACTGCTGTGTGTAGGGGTGGGTGTGTATGCTTATATATTCACAGTCACCACCTTATCCTTGATTTAGCTTTTTCCCCAGAACACACAATCTCCTCTCAGCCACAGCAGGAACAATTCAAACCTTCAGGCTTCAGTGCTTGTGTTTATGACTCTTCCATTCCACTGAGGGCACCAAATTGTTTTCTTTAGATTCCTGTAATGTCAACATGGGTGTCTTCTCAACCCCCTGAGACTCCTGGCTGTGTTGGAGGAACATGCAGGGAGTTAATGATGCCTGGCTGTGCAACTCCTCCGTGGCTCTCCTTAATTTCACCTTCCCACCTGCCTGATGGGATCTGTGGCCAGCAAGCAAAGGAAAATTCAGAGTTAGCTTTGGATCTTCACAGTTGTTTTCCTTTGTCCCTTTCCTGGTGTTTGGGGAGTGCTTGGATTATTTTCTTAAGGATGGCAGGTGCGTGAGATGCAGCAGGGGAGAGAGAGAATAAAGGTGATGAATTTGGGAAGAAAATCTTCATCCCCTAACTTGCAATTTTCAGTCAGTATAGTTTTAGCTAATTCAGCTTTCTGCTGAGTGGTCCTCAGCAGCCTGGCAATGAATGACTTGAGAAGGTGCTGTTGGATTTAATAAAGCACTATAGAAAAATAATCTCCAGGTTGAGTCCCAAACTCTGTTGTGCTTCTCAGCCAACAGTGTTTGCCTGCCTAGTCATTTCAGAGCTGTGGAAAATGCAGGTCCAACATTTTCACACTATTTTTTAAATGGAGAAATGTAGTAAATAATTACAGAGGAACTTTATAAATATAATGTATTTTTCCTTTTCATCTCTACCCATAAATTCATGTCTTATGAGAAATGATGATGGCTTTGTGAAGGAAACTTTAACCATTAATTCAGAAGAGAAGGACCAGTCTCCCAACCTCCTTTTCACTATACTTTCAAATTAAGAACTCTGCCACAACTTTGAATCTTCTTCTTTCATCCTCTCTCCCTCACTCACAGGAAAGATGTAAATAATAATGTGAATAATAATTATTCATTGCAGTGAGAGGTGTCCCAGAATTTGCTGCATTTGCATGAAAGGACATATAATTCTCTGGGAAAAACATGTTCTTTTTGAGTAAACTCAAAGAAATACTTGACATTATTCACCATGGAATATTGGACCAGCAGTAATTACCACTGGAAGTAAGAATTAATTAATTAAAGTGGTGGCTGGAGGTCTGTCAGGACTATGTAAGCATCAGGAACAGACTGCAGCCAACTGACAGAAACATCCTGATATGCACTGGGTGAAATGGAAGGAAAAATGAAAGAGAATCATAATTCAGGGAGTAAAAATTGTGAATCCCAGTGGACACAACAAACCCAGAGAAGAGCCTGTGTAGGGTAACAGAGAATCACATTAAAATGCTCCAGGCAAAATTTCTGCGCAGAAAATTTGGGATGAGTTTTTGTTCCCAGCCGACCATGAACAATGGGATGTACACAGATGTTACTGCACTGTTCAAAAGGTGTGTAAACACCCAGTTGGAGCCCCAGAGCTCAGAGGGGTTTGCCCAGCTCCCATCTGTGGCATTGGAGGCTGATGCTGGGACAGAGCATCCCCTGCTGATCCCTGCAGCACCAGGGTCTGAAGGGAGATTCATTATCACAGCAATTACCCAGAGCCACTGTCACAGACACATTTTATCAAAAATCCTTTCCTTAGGATTTTTTCTCCTGAGAAGCTTAAAAGCCTCAAAAACAAAATGCAAACATTGATTATCTGCTGCTGTGGGATGCAACAGGGGCATCTGGGATTGGTCTCATGTGGTTGTTTCTAATTAATGGCCAATCACAGTCAGCTGGCTCAGACTCTCTGTCTGAGACACAAACCTTTGTTTTCATTCTTTCTTTAGCTATTCTTAGCCAGCCTTCTGATGAAATCCTTTCTTCTTCTTTCTTCTGATGAAATCCTAACTATTCTTTTAGTATAGTTTTAATATATTATATGTCATAAAATAATAAATCAAGCCTTCTGAAACATGAAGTCAGATCCTCATCTCTTTCCTCATCCTCAGACCCCTGTGAACACCATCCCAAGCCACCAGTTCAGAGGGACTGAAATCAGCTGAAAGATGTGAAAAGTAATAATGCAGAATATGAGCTGCAGGATGCTCAGCAGTCAGATTTGTTCCTAGGAAATAAGTGGAGAAATCTGAGCAGGATCACAGCAGGACAACTCCAGACAGCTCCAGACTCCTAAGAAGTTGTGGCCCCTCTGGCAAGTGTTGCCTGTCTTCCACATTTCACAGCAGAAAACGGGAACAAAAAGATAACCACACATTAAGATCTATGTTTAAAGAGAAATGAACAGTAATAGAGATGAGGAATAACCAGCTTTGTTTGCTTTTTTGCTTATTTCAGAAAACCAAGAGGAAGAAAGGATAAAGCAAAATATGTAGAAATAACTTATGTCTAACTGACTTTGAAATTCCCTCTTCAACTCTGGGGCAGAAGATGCATTACTGGAACATCAGTTCAACAGCAGTTTTCACCTTCAAAGAGCATTAAAATTACTTGGTGACTTTTACTTTTCTGTAGTCGTGAGAAAGGCTGTGGAATATGACAGTTCTCCTCTTCAGAACTCTGAGTGGCAAGAATTAAAACCCTGAGTTAAAAGTATTCCATATTAGAAAATCCAGCCTATTCAAGTTTTACAAAATTTTATGCTCATGTCTCCAGTTATAAAGAATTCTTTCTGTTTTCAACATCCTCCACCCACCTCTTTAAAGTAAGAGGAAAATTGCCTTGGTAATGGCATCATTGTAGTAAAAATAAAGATCAAATACAGTCAGGGAAGTCAATGATAATCCTGTAACGTGCAGTCACTTTGGGAGCTGTCCCTGAGCTCTCTGCACAGCGCTGGAGCAGCATGGATGAGGCTGGGACACATCTGGGGTCACTCTGCATCCCACAGACCATGTCCCTGCCTGTGTCTGGCATTTTAGGGAGCAGATTTGTGGGTCCTGCTCAGCTTGGTCTCATTTCTAAGTGTGGCTTTATGAGCTGGCACCTGAGTCCAGAAGTGCAGGGCTGAGGAAGTGCAGTTACATCAGCCTCTGTCAAAGTGAGTGTTTTCCTTTTATTAAGGCCAAGTGGATGATTTTTGGACATTTGGCTGTCCAGAAAAGTCAAGGAAAAGAAGACAGTGTCATTCCTCCATGACAACCAGTTTTTTTGGGTGGGTTAAGAAAGATCTTTTTGATGGGCAGCACAACAGCTGAGACCTCCTACAGTTCCCTAAACTGCAGCACTTCCCATTAAAGAACACCTCCATTACTTCACCTGCATTTTGCTTGCTAAAGGCTGGATCCCAAGCATCAAACTGGGTCAAAGCATCTGTTCTTCCAGAGTGTTTCTTTATCAATTTAAAGACCTTTCTCTTCAGGTGGGGTTTCACTATTCAAGGAAAATGCATCATAAAAATAGCTTATATTTAATTCAGCATAAGCCCAATAACTGTGCCACTGCAATAGGGCAGGGCACAATCCTAAAATCACTTAGCAGTTTGGACTTGGTGCGCTTTACAAAGCATGGTTAGTATCAGTTTATGTGAAATCACTGTGTTAAACATACTGCTGGCCCCAGCCTTGTTTTATCCAAGCATTTCCTTTGTTCAGTGCCACTAAATTTAGCTGATATTCACCTCAGAGGCTGGTCTCTACAAGCCAGATTGGGTATTTACTTTTTCTCCAAGTGTCTGCTACAGTCTTCCTAGTAGCACATTTATTCCACAGATCTTCCCACTCATTAAATGAGTTCTAAACTTAGCACAGGCTCTCCCAGCTTTAATGCAAACCATGTGTGAGGCTTCCAAATGACTCACTGAGAGCATGAGCCGTGCAGGGGTGCTCTCTGATAAACACACAAATAAAAAACAACTCAGACCAACTGGTTCTCAGCATAAGAACAAGCCCAGCTGAGCTATTTCAGTGGTGTTAGGGTTGGAAGGAAAGGCAGCCAGCAAAGGGGGTCAAGCACAGGCTGCTTCTCCAAAGCATTGATTGCTACTAAAGAAAAAAAGGTTAAAAGAAACCAGATTTTTTTTTTTTTACAACTTGCTGAAAACTCAAATGTATCTGCCTTGCAAATGTGCAGCCAGTGTCACAAAACCCAAAAGCCAGAAGCAGATGCAGAAGAAAAGGAGCAGCCAACATTTTGAATGGAAACCATTTCAAATGGTGATGGTGCTAACATTTTGAATGCAAACCAGGTTCATCATCCACTGCCTGCTGTGCTCCTTGGCTTGGTGGTATAAGGATGGCTTCATTGACATTGGGGAATTTCTGACTCAAAATCAAAATATTTACGTTTTGTTGCTACTTTTTGTTATCTCACTGTTAATAGTGGTTTTTGAAATAATTTGGATTCTTAGCATATTTTGTTTTGCTTTGGATGGTTGGGTTGTCTTTTGTTTTGGTTTTTACAGTCTGAAAAGGAGACCAGAAGCTTCCTTTCCTTCTAGAAGAGGTTTTTTACTACATTTCTTGAAAAATTCAGTCATTTTTAAATAAAGTCTTCTCAGCCTCAGGATGACTCCTGAACAAATCTATTTGACTTCCAAAAGCTTCCTGAGTACAAGCTGTACACTATGGAGAAGAAATTCTCATTACTTAGTTATAGAAATTAAGATATTCTCCTCTTCCCAAACCTTGAGGAAGGCTGGGACCAAATCTTGGGCTAACAGTAAAACTTGGTAAGAATGACCACAAACTATGGAAGATTTTTCTTCTAAAAATGATTTATTAAAAGATTTGTAATGGTTGTAATAGTGATTGCCTTGAGAGGCTCCACTTTGCAATGCAGAAGGTGCAGCAGATCTGCTGATACCTGAAGTGGAAGCAAAATCAATCCTAATGCATTTTAGCAGCTACCACAACATAAGGAGGAGGAGAGGATAAAATTTATACCAGTGTTTTAATTGTTGAAATTAATGAATTGCAACTTTTATTCCAACTTGTATCAGCATGGAAATTTCTAATGTAATTGTACACCAGTAGCCAGAGCATTTTCACCGCCTTCCTTCTGAAAATCTAAAAATAAACCCCCAAACGCCACCATGCATTAGCAGCACACCCTGGGATCACGGGTGCAAAGCCCTGGATGGGGACACAGGCAGTGCAAGGTCCTTTCTGAGCCAGGAGCAGCTGCTGTGTGCCAGGGCTCTGAGGGCACCGCGGGCACTGCCCAGCCCCAGGGCCTGCCCATGGCCCAGCACCCATTTCAGCCTCCTCAGGGCCTGCCCATGGCCCAGCACCCCATTTCAGCCTCCCCAGGGCCTGCCCATGGCCCAGCACCCCATTTCAGCCTCCCCAGGGCCTGCCCATGGCCCAGCGCCCATTTCAGCCTCCCCAGGGCCTGCCCATGGCCCAGCGCCCATTTCAGCCTCCCCAGGGCCTGCCCACGGCCCAGAGCCCCATTTCAGCCTCCTCAGGGCTGCCATCCCCTGTGATGCCACCCTGGGCCCTGCCCTGTGCTCAGGGATGTGCCTGGTGCTGGGGTGCCCCAGGATGGGGTGCTGGCATGAGCCAGCCCTGATAACAGAATTAGTGTTCCTTTAGTACCGCCCACATCCCATAAAAACCCTACACTATTCAATTTGCTGATAATCGGGTGGCAATCAGATCACAGAAACAGAGAAGAGATGCAGTGGTCATTTGTGGGTTCATGATTCCAGTTGTGAATCCCAGTCCTGAATTTTATGTTGATTTTTGAGAGTAAAAGCTTCCCTAAATGTGGTGTCACAGACATCTTTTCTGAAAAATCCTTTCCTTAGGATTTTTTCTCCTGAGAAGCTTAAAAGTCTCAAAAACAAAATGTAAACAATGATTATCTGCTGCTGTGGAATGCAACAGGTGCATCTGGGATTGGTCTCATGTGGTTGTTTCTAATTAATGGCCAACCACAGTCAGCTGTTATCATTCATATCAATCACAAGCTTTTGTTATTCTTCTTTCTTTTTCTATTCTTAGCCAGCCTTCTGATGAAATCCTTTCTTCTATTCTTTTAGTATAGTTTTAATGTAATATATATCATAAAATAATAAATCAGCCTTCTGAAACAGGGAGTCAGATCCTCATCTCTTCCCTCATCCTGGGACCCCTGTGAACACTGCCACAGAGTGGGGAGGCAATATAAGGAAATATTTGCTGTGATTATTTTCCCAGTAGTAATTCCTAAATGTCAGTAACAACTCCACTGCCCAAACCGTGCCCTGATGCTTTGGAGTGCTGTCATTGCCAAAGGAAAAAACCACACCAAGCTGCTTTCAATTACCATTAATGACACTTAAATATGAGTGTAATGGGGAGCAGAAGACAAATATGGGGTAGGTGGCCCGTGGAAGCAGTTTCTGAAGGGTTTGCTCCAGGCTAGGAGGGGAGGAGGAACAATTGCCCAGTCACACTCACCTCATTCTCTGCACTGCTGTTCTCGTTGCCCATCTCAACTCTGATGTCCAGGATCACACAGCAATTAAAGAAAGATCACTGGAAGAAAAGAAAAATCTCTCAATGTGCTGTAAAAAAAAAAAAAAACAAACCCAAACCAAAATAAAACAACAAAACCCCTGGAAATTGTGAAGGGCTCAGCCACCCAGCCAGCTGCCCTTTCTGACATTCAGCCTTACAATGATTCTGAGTCATAAACTGGGGGAAAAGAACTCTTAATGCTTTTATTTCCTCATGTCTCTCTGCTGTCTTCTGGAAAGACAATCCTTGAAATTCAATTTTGTTACTCTGGATTATCCCATGACACTTGAACATGCCAAAGAAAGACATTTCCTTGCCAAAGTCACTTTGAATGGACAGCCCATAGGAAAACCTTAGTGGTTTAATTGTATTCAAACCATTTTTATTTTTTAAAATTCCTGACCAAGCTGCCAGCTCACATTGTCAGAACCATGGTGTAAAACCTGAATATCACTGTAACAAAGAATTTTCAATCAAAGCACTCAGAGAAAGAGTAAATAGATTTTTTTCTCCTGATCATTGGCATTGTTCCCTGCTTTTCTTAGGCATTGTTCTGTTACAATGTTGTGTTCTAAACACATCCTTTAGACTTAAGAGGATCTGCCTACCATAATTACTATTGGTTTTATACTAGTTCAGTTCTAATTATTTAATTTCAAAAAAATCTCTGAGCAGTTCTAGAGTTAAGTGTCTCCCCAGGCATGTTGATTTATTTTTTTTTTAAAGGATACTCAATAGTAAAAGTCCACACCAGAGATTCACTTACATTCCTGTCCTAGACATTTTATTTGGGGGCTCATGCATTGAAATTAATTGTATTTATTGTATTACTGAATAGGTGAAAATTACACATTATTACAGTCCCTTCAGTTTTTTTCCCCAAAGAATTTGGGATTGCTCTGCAGTGTGTGTCAAGAAAAACTCCATTAAAGTCAGGCTGTAAAAGGGAAATTGCACTTTGAACCCCAAGGAAACCATACAAGCTTTTAAGGAATGTTGTTACTTATTACTACAATGCATTTTTTAAAGCTTGAAATATTATTTTTCTCCACAGGAGACTTGTGGAGAGGGAAGTTTGGTGCTGTGCTTTAAGCTGTGTTCTGTTTGAACTTGATTGTCTTCAGGGGATGCAGCAGTGCTGGAACTTGCTCCTGTTGGAATCACTGGGGCCAGGATTGCACTTCCAGTGATTAATTAGCAGCGTGAGGTTTTATCTGCTGAGACTGCTGCCAAATCCTCTCCTGTTTTAAACAGTTTTAGAACTGTTTTGAAACAGTTCTGAGCTATGCTGAAGGCTGGATATAACATTTTCAAAATCACTGTTCCCCAAGTATGAAGTACTCCATCGTGGAGTAATGTACACACACAAATCTTCCCAGCTCAGCCCAGTGAAATGTTCCAAGACAACACATTAAGATTACAATAAGTGTTTATTGATAAAATAAAGCATTCTCACACTGTTAGAGCTGCTGGCTAAGGTTTAAATGCACAGGAGGGAAAGAATAACTCCACTATAGCCATGTGCTTCCCTCAACAGCCAGCACAATTCTTCAAGAGTGAATATTGTGGCATTTCTGTTCCCCTGACCTGCTGAGCTTTTCTCTTCCCAGATCTTTTTCTGTCCCTACAGACATCATGGGAAAACACCTGAAAATTCAGACTGTGCCCTCACAAGCACTTGCAGTAATAACATAAACTGGGGAATTAATGAAATCTCCCAAATTCACATGGAATTCTTTAGTTAGTTGGAGTGGGGTCTTATATATCAATTGTGCAAAATGCAGATTTTGCTCTTCAAGTTCTTCAATAGATTAGCCAATGTATGTCATAATGTTGTCCTATTTATTTTAGAGTAAATTCACTCCAGTGCATAATGTACTGTCAATATTTCTGCACCAGCTCAGCCATACTGACTGTTAAGGACAGCAGCTGCTAATAGAGGCCAAAGTTCTAATATTGAGCTGAAGGATAACAATACTTTTTTTACAGTTTTTAAATTAAAATGCACAGGAATCAAAGTAGAAAATGACAAGAGCACAGCAGAAGTGCCAGCTGTCAAAAATCTCCGCTAACACATCGTATCATATTGTCTACCCACTCTTTTCTTTCCCTAGAGCATGAAATTTCACAATTTTCACACAATTCTCACATTACCATCTGCTTAATAATGAAGATAAATGTCGTAAATAGGAAATAAAGACATTATAGACTTTCCAATAATGAAACAAGCAATAACAATATTAAAGTGTGAATTACATTGCAGAGTGCTAAGATCATTTTTTAGATTACAGTGTTACTGTAATCCTTTTTACATACATTATTTCTAAATCATTCAATGCACAAGCATTACTTAGGTTGCAAACTAAAAGTGCTTTATCATATGTATAGACTTTCAAATAAACATTACAAACATGCTAAAAATCCATCCATTAAATAAACATAGCTTAACCAAAAGATAATATTCATCATCTTTCTGCAGTATCTTTCACAATTTACATGTCATTATTGAAATTATTTGAACACTACATATCTCAGAAACAGCTCAAATTGGCCTGTTCAGCCTGCAGAGACTTTTGAGCAGAACAACTCCAAAGTATTTTCTGACATGGCTTTTTGAGCTGAACAAGAGGGAGCAAACAAGAGGATGTTGAACGTTGCACTTACATTCCAGGATTCATCTGGCACCTTTGGCTTCACTGACGCTTTTAGAGCCTGTCTTCAAACCATTCCTTCCATCTTCACCTCACCAGTTTTGCCCTGGTTTTCCTCCTGCTTCTCCTCAGACTCATGAAATGCAGGCTTTCTCTCCGGGACCCACCTTCATAACCTGCTCAACAACCAAGCTGCCTCCACCCCAGGCGAGAGGGAAAACAAGTTACACCTCCTGAGCCCGGCCTCCCCCTGCTTGCCAGGCTGCTGAGCCTCCCTGCCTGCCAGAAATCCACTTTTCCACAAAAGCAGCCCCAGAGAACATCAATTTTGGGTCAAACATATTTCACTTCTACCGTTTCTTGGCATGTGGTATCAGCGGTGCTTCTTGTAGAAAATGGTTCAGTGGAACTGTGTCAATAACACACTGGAGTTATGTGTTGTTTTCAAGGGAAAATTAGGAATTGGGGAAAAGAAAAATAATTTATTCTGCATTTTGTGTCCAGGTTTGTTTATGTGTTTAAGCTCATCCTTCATTTTCTCATATTACCCTTGAAAGCTGTCAGAAATACCTGTTAGCAAATGTTGATGTGCCTGTTCAGGTTATGGTGAAATCATTTCCCATTTAATCATCCTGAAGGGTGGAGACGTGACAAAAACACTTTGAAATGTGATGTTGCAAGAAGTACTGGTTTATGGGCGAGCTAATTGTTATTATTAACCCTGATTGTCCATTCCAGCACTGCTTCCACAAAACAAGAAATGCTTCCACAAAGGGTGCTCAGAAACACAGCTGGTAACCAAACACAGAGTACTTCTCATTAGTGGCAACTCCAAGGGATTCATGAGTTTCTGTAAATACCAGTGGTGCTTTTTGGGGCCACAAACCAAAGGAATGGGGCACTGTGGGTTTATTGCACCTCCAAGAGTGTGAGGAAGCGTTGCTGAATGCATCATGGAGAAGTCATACCTGGCATGGCTAAAGGCCAGGACTTCATAGGGCAGCAAGTGTGTTGTCTGCTGACTTTTGTTCCACAAAATATTGGTGTCATAAAATCTATAAACTCCTGAATTGGAAACATAGAGCCTGTTATGAGCTGGAATGCACAGTTGCAAGATCAAGGGCTGAATGAATAGCCCTGCCTTTTAAATCTTTCCTTTTTTTTTGAAGTTGGTGATCCAGCATTCTCTGGTCTCCCCAGCCCAGATCAGAATCCAGTAAATCTGAAGTTCATAAATTCAAAATTTTAGTGTGTTCTTCCTTAAAACCAAAGAAGGGGGCATTGCACAATTGATTGTCTTATAGACAACAAATTATGCAATGTTTTTTGTTTAGGCTCTCTGCCATGAATTTAAGAGCAGGGATCCTGTGGGAGCTCAGGAAAACACAAGCCTGGTAATACATCCTCACTTCTGCTAGCTGCATTATTTCCTCATCAAAACAAACTGAACTCACATTTGGGGCCATTCCATGTCTAGGCTAAAGCCAGAAAATGCCACAAAGTGAAAGTGAAGAAGATGCCTTCCAAAACAATTGTCTGGCAGAAACTTTGGGGGAAAACAACCTTCAGTAATCTGTAGATGATGATTTCTGATTGTGTGCTTTTATCAACATGCATGCAAAGCACAATCCCTCTGTTTGGCTGAGTTGTGTGAGGTTTGCAAAGCCACACAGGCAGCTCCTGCGCTGGTGACAGAGCTGTGAGCCCTGGGAATGAGGGCAGTGACACCAACACAGCCACCCTGTGCTCTGACCTGTGAGCCTGTAACAACCCTGACTGACAGCACTGCCACTGTAGCTTTGGGTCAGTCTCCTGATCCACTCCCATGTCTAAATTAGGATTCACTAATTCACTTCTACCCCAGCTATCCCTTCTCCACTGCAAGCTGTTCCCACCTCTGCAGAGGGTGAAGTGTAAACCACCAGCTCTGAGAGAATTCCCCACTCTCTGTTGTCTCTGTTTATTCTCTTTGATTTTACGATGGAACTGGTGGGGGAGGAATACTCACATTGAGCTGCTTTACTGTTGTTGGCTGGAATTTCCCCTGTGGTTCCTCATCCACTCTTCATGCTCATCCAGGGAGAGATTGTCTTTTCTTGATCAAAACAGGATTTAACCGAGGAGGACTGGAAGACTTAAACTAGGGGAGAATACAGGTCAGACTTAAAGTTAAGCTTTGTAGTGGGTTAATAAGTTGGTATTTCAGTAATATTCAAATAATTTGTCATGAATGATCAAATTTAATCCCAGTATATACAGTATTGGGTACACTTACCAACCATACTACACAGATATGTTAGTTTCTTGCATATTGAAGACATGCTACCTTAGGTATTTTTAGAAGACCATTTGGTTTGAGGTCATTTTACTTCATGGTACAAATGCTGCCAATTTAAGACAAAATGTTTTATGTTCCTTACTTTCACATGATTGATGCTACATATGAAACATTGCAAAGTTCTGCTGAAGCACTGAGCATTACACACCAGCTGTTCCCATAGGCAAGAGAAGAAAGGGAAGGTGTTCAGAATTTTACTCTTCTCCAATCTTGATGTAATAGTGAAAAACCATTCCCAATTTCTGCATATTCCAACAATATCTCAGAGATCTGCAAGAACGACTGACCTACGACAGTCCTTTGTCTTTTGCTTTCTCACAAATTCTAGAAGAGAAATACCAAGATCTGGGGGGGAAACCATAGCCCAGCATGAGAATTAATGAACAAGTAATGATTTCAAGTGCACAACTTGATGGGGAGGAGGTTGCTTGGTAGCATCAGCAGCTGGAGCTGCTGTAAAGCCGTGAGGTCGCTTGGCAAGGCTTGGAAAGCTGAACTGGATTTTTGGGAGAGTTGTGAAATTGGGTTTTCGTGCCCTTCCCCCAAGAAAACCAGATCTCTGCCTATGGAGATCACATCACTGAGCCCATGCAGGACTGACATTCAGAGGACAGCAGAGGATGCAGCCCAGCCTTGGCTGATGTGCCCCACTCATGTACAAGTGTGAAAGAAAAGAAGCGGGGATGCTGAGTTCCTGCCACTCAGTACCAAAACAGGTTATGAAAGTTAAAAATTATTCTTCCCATTTCTGGCTTATTTTCAGTCAGGATGATTGAAATCTGATTCAGCCTGGCCTGGAAAAATCCAATTGGTGACATACTTCCATTGCTTCCAATCAGCCCCATGTGGCACCTCAGGGCACTCCTGCATCCTTCAGATGTTTATATTTTATGGCACAGAAGTGCAGAAGATGACACATATTTCTTTGGAGATTAATGGACTTGCCCAAGGTTAAAAAGCTGGCCTAGTGGCAGAACTAGGATGTCAGCACTGGCTCCCCAGTTACCAGAGCCTGCTGGAATTTGAGTTAATGTTATTGGAACCTCCATCAGGAGGTGCCTTTCCTAAGGAAACATGGGGGTGCTAAATAATTTTGGTTTACTTTCCATCTAGTAATATTTACCGAGCTGAAAAAAGTCTATCATTTCAGCTCTTAACAGAACTTTCCTAATACTGTATAGTTTCAAGCAATAATAAATAAAAGTGATTATGGGAACCTTAAGTGTGATTCTGTTGTATTCTACTTGCTGCCTCTCTGGAAGACATGGGTTTCAGATAATTTTGTGTTTTATCTGCTAGTCCCATGAGGATGCCATGGCTACCTCAGGGTGCCTAAAATGGTGTTCAGTGCCTACATCTGTGGATCTCAAAAATCTTTCTCTTCTGCATTGAGCATTAAATGTTTTCAGGTCACGTACATTCCCTTCTGCTGCTCTGGTTGCAGATGTCAAAAGAACTGCATAGGGCTTAGTCCTTAAAGTGATGCCAAAAGTTTTTCATAAAATATATATGATCCAAATAAGAATATCCAAGCATTGGAACGTTTCTCTTTCCAAACCACATTTATACCAGCAGTATTTCAGCAGATTCCATATGCAGCACTTCAGTCAGTGGGGAGGCTGTGGATGCAGACAAAACACAGCTCTGTGCACTCTCTCTCCATGCCCACATGCACATTCCAGCTATGGAGAGCTGGACACTGATTCCTGTTTAAGTTCTGAACACCAGCACCAGCTGATGGGGCTTGGGAGCTATAGGGGAGGCTGACCTGCATGGCTGACCTGGTCAATCTGTGCCTATCATTGTGCAGGACTGCAAGATATTTCCTTATTATTACTGCTGGCCTTTTATAAATAGATTATTATGATTTTTAAACAGTATCTCCTCAACACTTGTATTTTGAGACATATATGACTGTATATTTTACATGTGTTTTCACACTCTAAATGCAAACAGTCATTCAGTCAAAGTGAGGAATTTCTGTTCCTAAATCTCCCAGCTGAGGCTGGAAGAACATGTCCTGTGACTTGGGGCAAAATTCTGGAAGTAGCAGTGGTAGGTCTGATGTGAGGGGAGGATTTTTAGAACCTGGTCTCTGCTCCTCAAGCTGGTCTGCCTGCTCTGGTGTCCAGTCTCAGCACTGGGAATGGTGGGACACGACTCAGAGAGACAAAATCCACATTATGTGAGGCAGAGGAAGAAACAAAGTGGAGATCAGTTGGTTTAACATGTCTAGAGGCGCATGTAGGAAGAATGCATCACAGGATGAATTATTTCTTTCACAGAATTCACAGAATTTCTGGGTTGGAAGAGACCTTCAAGATCATTGAGTCCAACCCAGCCCCAACACCTCAACTCAACCCTGGCCCCCAGTGCCACATCCAGGCCTTGTTAAACACACCCAGGGATGGGGACTGCACCACCTCCCCGGGCAGCCATTCCACAACTTTATCACTCTATTTTCCCTGATATCCAACCTGTATTTCCCTTGAGGCTGTGTGCTCTGGCTGTGTCAGTGCTGCTGCAGACAGAGCCCAGCCCCAGCTGAGCACAGGCACCTTTCAGGAGCTGTGAGAGTGATGGGGGCAGCCCTGAGTCTCCTTTTCTCCAGGCTGAGCACCCCCAGCTCCCTCAGGGGTTCCTCACAGGGTTTGTGTTCCCAGCCCCTTCTTGCCTCTTTTCAGGTCCTTCCTCCTTCAAATTATTTTTCTTGCTTTCCCTTCTGAGTTTACCTGTTCTTTCTGTTCATGCATTCCCTTTTTTCTCCTCCCTTTCTCCACGAGACTCAGTGGGAATACAAGGCAGAGCAGAGTTGCCACAGGCACTGGTTTTTCTGAGAGCTGATGGGCAGGCAGGGGAGAGGCAGATTAGGGGGAAGGGGCTCCCTCCTGCTTGTTCTGCTTCAGCTCTGGGGTCTGAACCAGCTGCCAGCACTGTCTCTCCTAGCTGTGGATGGCAGCAGTATTTCATCTCCCCTTTCCTGGCCTGAGGTGTGTGTTGACATGTCAGGCTTGGCAGGTTGCAGCTGCTCTCTGGGCTTTGTGCTCACACACCCTCCGTGCCCACACAAATATCCCAGCAGAGGAGAACTCTCCTCGGGCTCCTGGAAAGCCTCCAGCACTCAGGGACTCTCCTCAGGGTGTTTATTGGTTTTATTTCTGCTGACACAACACAGGTACACAGCCACCTACCACACAGTCACACATTTATACACATGAAATATTCCGTATATATAAATGCAGATATCTCGTGCAGATTATATCCTTCATCCTCAGTTAGAGGCCATGTAGCCTGAGGCTGTTTTTAATAATTTCATGATAGCTGTTAGATCACTGAGTGAGAATAAATTAGATAAAAACCCAGCTATTGAATATTTTGCAGTTGTCGATACTCTTACTGCAGAAATGCTGTGTTTTGTCAGTAGTGAGAGCAGGCTGTGAAAATAAACCTCTCTGGAGAGCTGCACACCAAGACAACTTGCTAATGGCCAGACAGGGGTTGGATTTCATATTCTAGTCCAAGCAAGTGTATTGGGTTTTTGCAGGACTAACTCTGGGAACTGAGTCACTGACCTCTGAAATTGCAGTCAAGATAGTGCTCATAAGTTGTTTACAAAGATTCCCGAGTTTGGATGAAAAATATTTACTTTGAAACTAAATTTGTTGAGTTACTTCAGTCTTCTGCACCTTGAAAAAGTTAGATTTAGTAAACACAACACTTAGGTGCACTCTGAGCATTTTGCTGGATTACTGTGCAAGTTCCTCACCAATTCACAAAGCAGGAGAAAGCTGCTGACATTTGAGAAAAGCAGAAATTGAGGCACAGGGGAGTTGAGTGATCAGGCTGTTAATATGTAATCCTGGACTAAGCAGGAAAGTACAGCTGGTGTTCAGCCCTCAGAACCATGATACAGAATGAAGATGATTACTGGTTTGATTTGGCATGACTGTTCTAAAAGAAGATTTTCTATTTTACATGGAATATTCCCTGGGTTATGGACTTCTCTAAGTATGATCTAACCCTGCACAAAAGGACTCCATCACATTTCAAGGCTAATCAGGACCAAAATGTTTCCTAGGTTTATTTGTAATGTCAGCCAAGAACAGTTTTGTGAAGAGTAACATCATCCATAAATTAAAAAAAACCCCAAACTAAACAACAACCCAACAGTAAGGTTAAAATAAATTTATGGGCTTTTCCCAAAGGATAATAATTGCAGACTATTAAGAATGTTTCAGTCCAGACATTACCATAGTTTCATACCTGTTAACAGGTTAAAACTAATGTAATGAATGAATGTTTATGCTATAAACATAATTATATATAAATTATAAATTATAAATTATAAACCTATTTTCCTATAAACCCATAAATTATAAACCTATTTTCCCCCTGATTCCTTTGATTCAACTAAGCAGAATTGCAAAACAAGACTGAGAGGAGTCAGTTACAGCCAGTCTTCCATGTATTTATGATACCCTGGTGCCTGAACTGCATTGTCCCCCTCCAGACCAGGTTTGATGTTTGCCTTTGTGGCAGTGGCTTTTTTAGGAGATGATCTAATGCTGTGCTGGTGGGAAGGGGTCCTGGTGATCCCTGATGGTTGGTGGAGATAAAGTTACCTAAGCTGCTCACTGTTGTTACAGATGGCACAACTCTTCATCCTCCTGACAGACCTAAACCTAATCAGCTTCACCTAATGACAGATTTAAACTCTTATAACTTATTGCCTTTCCCAGCTGAGTCTCCACTATTTATATTCATGCTCTCATTTTCCACTCGTTTTCCACAATATCCAGTT
Organism: Melospiza georgiana; assembly: GCF_028018845.1. Lineage (NCBI taxonomy): Eukaryota > Metazoa > Chordata > Aves > Passeriformes > Passerellidae > Melospiza > Melospiza georgiana. The sequence goes on along the minus strand of NC_080437.1, from coordinate 32,902,445 downwards.
TCAGAAGTTCACTCTTAATTTACAGGTGCATTTTTTCATTGGCATTTCATCATCACTAAGGAATATGCCAGTTGCAGGCTTTACAGTACCTTAATCTCAGGTTTGGTTTGGGGAGGGTTCCCTGGAGACCAGGCTCACAAAATCCTTGTTATGCATAATTATGCACTACACTGGCACTTCTAAGCAGGGATTATAACCTTGAATATATAAAAATTCTGCTTTAAATAGGAAACCATGACAGCATGCAGGCAACCAAGTACCAGTCACCAGTACCTAAACATGGATATTAAGCATATTTCAAGCCAGTGGAATGAGCACAAAATAAGGCCTACAATTGTTTGTCCAGTTTAAAGTTCATATGAATAAAGATTTAGGTTTCTTCTCACATAGGTACCCAAATGTGAGTATTTTGCCCTTGTTTGAGAAAACTCTTAAAGATTACTTGGTAAACTCCTGTGCATCTAGAAAGAAGTAATATTCTTCTCTGAAAAGTGTGATAGCCCATAGATTGGGCTCTTAAAAACTCTTCATACTTCATATGTAAGAATAGAACTTGCCACAAAATGATAATATGTAATATAAGAGTAAAATATTATAATGTAATAATGTAATACACAATATGAGAGTACAATATATTAGTGCAAAAGGCTCAAGCATAATTCCTGAAACTCTTGAAATCTTTTTACCAGTAGAAATGGTTTAATAGTGCCATGACTGAAATATTTGTTTTGGGCTGGTGAGTCTTCAGGCAGGAACTAAATATTGCATATAGGACAATTAAGAAATGTTAAGGCTTGTTTATTAGAATTCAAGAATATTTCCATGATCAGTGCTCCTGACACATTTCACCCCTTGGTGTGAGCATTGTGTGATTTAAGAGTCTATCAGAGAAACTGAAAAAAAACCACTTTAGGCCATGAATTTAAACCTCCTGCCCCTTGCATCATGCAGAGATTTTCATATGGGTTCAATAAAAATGTGTAATGCTCCAAAAGTGTGGCTAAAATCAGGTCTTTCTCATCAAGAAAGTGGTTAAGTGTAATTTTCAGTTTACAGTTGTAAGTTGCATGGAAAACTGTGAGTAACAGCCAAAAGAAAAAGTAAAAAGCATGCAACTGAGCACAACAGATTCCAACAATGACTGTATTTTCAATAGTGTCAATATGCTGTAGATATAAAACACAGACACAGAAGCACAGGCAACAGATCCCACTGCTGTTAGAACTGACAGCTTTGCATAATGGAGCACACACATCCCCCTGAAGTGCTGGAGAATAAAAACACACATTAAAATATGGGCAGATGAGGTCAAAGCCTGAAGGTTTATGAAGCTGTGCTGTGAAAACTGGGATTTTGATACTCATGAACAGCTTCTTTGTACTTTTCCCCCCCTTCCCTTACGGCAGCAGTTGTGTTTCTGCCTTCAACCAGGAGTTGCTCACGATGTCAGTTTGTCAACACCAAAAATTGTTGGTGCTTCAGAAGATCTAGGAGGATCCTCTCTGCCTTTTTTGGAGGGCTTGTGAAAATCTGACAGTGAGCCCTCAGTGCACAGAAATGGTGCTGCTGACACTTCACAGAATCACAGAAAACAGAGCTGAGGAACAAATCCTTCCCTATTTTTGCATCTCCCCCAAAGAGGTATTTTTTTACAAGTCTGTTGGAGGAAACACATTTTGGGATGGGACAAAATGTTCTGAAATAATATTTACCAAAGAATTCCTTTGTCTCAGTTTGTCAATTCCTCAGATCTACTCTGCAGAAACATTATAGTGTTGGTTCACTGATAAAGTTTTCTGGTTTATTTCATTGTTTCTAGGGAGATTATCTCATCATCCTGCTTTCTTACTCACAATTCTACTGCTCATGTTCCCTTCTAAAATATTCCTGTAGAAAATATGACAGCTGTTCATATCAAAACAAAAACATTAGCACTATATTAACCACAGTATGTTTTGGTAGCAGAAAAAAACTGTTTTCACCCAGTCAGGTTGCCATGAACCTGCAAATCTTTTCTGATTACTTATACTCAGAAAAGCAGATTTCATCTAGGTAATAAAATAAATCATTCTTACCTTTTATTTATGCACAGACCCATTAAAGTGCTACAAAGCTCCCTGCAGCACACTACTGTTTACACATGAAGCAAATAAATATAAATATCTGAATCCATTTGCAGGGACTCGGAGCTGGCTGAAGCTTGGGTTTGACCAAGAATAAAGAGGGCTGGCTGGATCTTATGCTTGCTGGGAAAGCAGGGAAGTAAATGAGTCTGTCAAGTCCTAACTAGCATTTAATGACAAATTTAATTTGGCAAGAAGATATAGTTCAGTATTTTGTCAAGCTTGCTGAGGCTTGTATATTCTCTATATGGATCTTGACCAACTGCTGTATTTTCATAGGATCCTGCATTAAAGAACTTCTAATGAAAACATACAAAACTTCAATCAAACTTTGTTTCACTATGTGATTTTTGGTACTTAGAAAAGGATTATGTCAAGAAAAATAAAAACTATAATCTCTGATGGCTCAACACTTATCCTGGCTGTCAGCAGTGCAGCTCTTCAAACCAATAGTTTCTGCAATTAAATGTGGAATCAATTAACTGCACTTAAGCCATTCATTGAGCATTAAGCCTAGGCTATAGAAGTAGGGTAAAATGTTACTCTTTTCACACTTGTTATGGACTTTACTGATAAAACCCCAACTTTACAGATAAAACCCAACTACAATGTAACCCAGGTCAGCTCAGAGTGGCTTTTGCCCAGACTGGGTTGCCTCCCACAGATTGTTACATTGCTGGATGAAAACACTCCGTAGGAAATTCATGCATGTGCCAAGTGCCCTCTGATCTCCTTAGGCCAGGACAGCCAGGCCTGTCATTGTCACAGGACTCTGCCTTAGAGATGGGAAAATGACTGGATATGATGCAGATGCAGATGGAGAAGTCAGGTTACTTAAAACTAAGCCTAAGGTCATCCATCCATAGGCCCATCTGCCTTTTCTGGTCAACTACCAGCATTTTTCCTGTCCAAAATCCTTACAAAATAAGATTTATAGTTTCTAAGCATTAGCATTGAATTAAAACTTGAATCTATAGGAAAAATATTTTGGCATGAAGGGACAGATTTTTTTAACTCCTATATGTATATTGCAGGTTTCTAATTCATCTTTTGGGCTGTGTAAAGGGAAAATAGTCTGCTCCTAAGTTGTTAGCAGCTTGATCTTAAATAGTTGGATAATGAAGACAAAATTCAAGCTATAAGCACTCTATCTTGAGAGATTTTGTGGGAAATATCTGCTTTATAATACAGATAGAAGCATGCCTGCCATTGTCATCCTTTGCCTGCCAATAAGATTGTTAGTTTTGCCTGAAGATAACCCCATTTTGTTAAGCTTGAAAAACATTTTCCAAAACATTATGATAATGTAATTTATTGCTGTTCAGTAATAAAATCCTGAAAAAACTGAAGTGGCCATGGACTTAGACACTGACAACAGCTTTCAATGTCATGTCATCAACGTTAAAAACAGTAACAATTAAATTTTTGCTCATCTTATTTTGATTTAATTGGTTCTCCTTAGTGGGTAAGACTGGAACTGACTTCAACTACCTGAAAATCTCTAAGTTTTGCGTCACCAAAGGCAATATTGTACCTACAACTGCTCAGTGTTGTGTTTTACAGCCTGAAACAAACTTTGCTATGCATGAAAGACAAAACATCACAGACAGTTCCCACTTCAGAACATCATCAAACATCTGCATAATCTGTCTAGTGAGCAGCCAGCTCATTTCAGCCCTGAAATTCTGCATGAGAAACACACATTCTTGTTGTTACATGGCAACTTCAAAACAACAAGCAATCCTTTCTGACACAAACCCTCAGAACTGTTTCTGCAAAAAAAGAAGAACAAGTGGAAGGGAGCCACATTTAACAGCTCCAGCATTTGCAAATAGTTATGACAGTCTGTAATGTTGTAACTTGTTTTTAAAACAGCTATTTTAGGACATGCACATTTAATGATCAGCCTCTTGGTCTTAGAGAGATACTGACTAAACAAGACATCATCCTGTAGACACACTATATAGGGTATGGGATTGTAAAACAAGTTATACAAGAGATCATGAAACTATAGAACCTCAAAGGAGACACTCTTTTTTTCTGGTAGAGAGAAAAAAAATTCTTTTACTTGTCAGACACTCCCTTTGCCTTTTTGTAATGTCTAAAACATAATTAGTAAACTGTTTTGAGTCTAGACATTTTTAAATTTAAAGAACTAATGAAAAATTACTTACCCAATTTTCCTTTAGACTAAAAATGAAAATGCACCACTCTGTCCCTGATTTTTATAACCTTCTGCACTCCTTCCCTCCTGGCTGGTGTGTGGATCCCCTTTCTCCCTGGATCACATGAAAGTGTTCTATTAATGTGAATTGGCTGATGTTTGAGAACACTATGCTGGAGAGCTATGAAGTGTAAGGAATCTGACCCAGGGAGCTGTGGGGCTCTGACACATCAGTTCTGCACAGGAATTCTCAGTTGCTGGATGGGAATGACAAGGGACAGGTCCTGTGCACTGGGAGCAGCACGTTGGCACTGTGTTGTTGTTGTTGGGATATGGATTTTTTAATGCAGGGAGACAAGTTCCATGTTAAACCAATGTAACTGGGATTCTACTCTCTGGCTTTTTACTCCAGCACTGTCACTTCCAAGTATCAGGCTGTCCCTTTCACCTGACCTCACAAGCAAAGGTTGGGAAAATTCATCAATCTAGCATGTGACAAATGTAAATAACAACAGCACTGCTGAAAGTGACAGCTGCCTTAAGGAAACCACGGCAAGGCAGCACTGCTCTGCCTATTTCCTTGGAATCCTTGTGGAGCTCAGGATAAACACTGAAAGCCTAGCAATGCTAGCAGATTACCTGGCAGGATGGAGAGAAGGAAAAAGAAGTCTTCTGCCCCCGTTGCATCCTTCATCCTTGGCCTGTGTGCAGTTTTCCCTTGCCCACGTGGGCAGGAGAGAGGGAATGCAGCTTTGTCCTTTCCCTGGTGGGATGAGATGGAGCTCTCAGCACTGCTTTGCACAGGGTGGTTGGAGATGGAGCGTGAGATGTGAGAGCCTTTCAGGGAACCAGCTCCTGCCGCCTCAGCACAGAGCTGCCTCAGCCATACACCCCAAAGCAATGGCACTGCAATGGGAAACCCACACCAATCACAGCAATGTCCTGGAGGCAGAGCATGTTTTCACTTACATGGCACTTTTATAAATCCTCCCTTGGAATACACTGCTCCAGAAAGGAAAGAAAAACCCATTGCTTTCCTAATAGGTTGTGAATTACAGGCCTTTAAAGTCATAAATATAAATATGTCCACACCAGCACAAGATATGATGGGATAGGATTAAACCTATCCCAGAAGTGCTTAGGCTTAAGTCAGTTGTTTGCATGGTATTGGCAAGGTCCAAGAGGTGATAATTTCTACAGATTACTATAAGAAATAATGAATTTATGAATTTTCTGTGAATACAGAAATGATTAGCACATTAAAATTTTTATGTCCAAAAAATTGCCGTGCAGTTATGCAAAATATGTGCACAAATCTTTATAACACTTATTGGCTTTCTGCTTTTGCAAAAATCTGACATTGTTCCACATTTGCTTTTAATTTGTTTATTCCCCCATTCAAGATGTTCTGGATGGACCACCAAGGCTGCAGCAGTCTGGCTATTCTCCACTCTGAGGCACCACTGATGTATGCATATATTTCCTACTCCTTCTTGCAAAGATTTTATTTTATTTTATTTTATTTTATTTTATTTTATTTTATTTTATTTTATTTTATTTTATTTTATTTTTCTACATTGCTGTTTGATTGTAGGGAAAAAGTGGAAGGTTTTCAGCATTTTGGTCTCCAGCACCATGATTTCCACATGTTGTAGTGGTGACCTGGTGTCAGTCTTTCACTTAATGAAACCTTCCAAGTCCATAAAAAGAAAGGGTTCCTGGTGCCAATGAGGGTTTGATCCTAACAGGATTTTTTTCCTTGACATCTCACCAAACTGGGACTATATTTTTTCATAGTTCTATTAATAATTGTTCTTTCATGTGTCTCTGAAAATATCTCCTTAGACTGGCACAATGTACATGGTGATGTGATGGGCTGTAACCTAATCCACACTGCTGAGGGAATATCTGGTGCCAGATTTTCACCTCCCACAGGATTATCTGTAAATACAGAAATAAAAGCTGCTGCAAGAACCAAGTATACTAAGTCACACTTCTGCATTACTAAAAGAATTTTTTAAAATTACCTACACTCATTAAAAGTTTTCCCTCATCTGTGTTTGCTTGCAGAGCTGGCAGCTGAATGCCCAATATCTCAGATGTTTTATTTCTGATGTTTTCAATCCTGTGCTGCCATGTTTTTAGACAACTAATTTCTTGCTTTATCTCTTCATCCTGAACAGGAGCATTTATTTTGGGGTATTCAAGGGAAATGCAAAAGGGTTTATGCTTTAAAATCATAAGCAACACTCCTGGGGGTGACTAAAAGGTCTCATTTAAAGACAAATCTTTTTCCATTAATGGCTGGGAATCTGCTAGGAAATCAGGGATACTCAGATCAGGAGGGCAATTTCCAGAACTGCACAAGTGAATAGATTTGATAGTAAATGAAACAGTGGTGGATCCACATTTTAGGGGCTCTAGATAAGAGCACCATTGTGCTGGGTAGTTCCTAAGCTGAGGTGCACTGTGAATCCCTCTTGTAATTCACTGCTCAGCACCATAAAAAAACCACATTATTGCTCTCTATTTGGTGACAATGGAAAATGACCTTTGCTTGCTGAAATATACTATCTGTATGATCATGGTATATAAAAATTATACAATTTTACATGAAATTCGGTGTGAGATCTGCTGCTAAATGCCAGAAACTCTACATTCATTTCTGCTCCCTGAGAGGAGCAAAAGAGGGAATGATGAAAACTGCACACAATGAAACTCTCCTGCTACATCTGAAATGTTTATTTTAGGATTTCTCTACGTGTCTCTTCTGACTTCAATGAGAACAAGGTTTTATGTATATGCATGAATGAGAACTGAATGAACATCAGACAAAAAATAGTGTTGTGTGTAAAGGCAACTGGAAAATCTTGCAGTCAGCTGCATGTAGGACACTTTTTTCACTTACTGTTTTCACTGCTGACAACAACAATTGACATAGATACACAGTAATAGCTAGGAAAGCACACATCTGCTCATCTGGACAAGCAGAACTCAAAACAAAAACACAATGCAATGTACTGCAGTATTTGGAATGTTGAGTTCTTATTAAGCATAGTGAGAAGACAGTAAAAAATTGTAATTCACATTTGCTAAGCCTGTATTTGCATCCTGAATATTTTTTACCATGTGTTTATGTACTGCAGTGTACAGTGGGCCCTGGTCTTGTTTGGATCCTCTTTTGAGCCTTTCTGTGTCAGCATCTGAAAGCAAATTACTCATATTGAATTTGCAATGCAAATTTGAAAGCATTCTACAAGTCACACAAAGAATAGAAAATGGTTCAAGAGCTCAAATATAATTTATTAATATTAATCTGAAGTATTACATATTTTAAACATATATTTTGAAAGGTAGCTTGTGCACAGTTGCAGTCTGTAGTCCAGCTGAAGTACTGGTTTGGGCAAACTGAAGTAGATCCATGTCTATATACTGAGTCAAGCTGATCTATGAAGATGTTTAAAAAAATACTCCAAAAATACCTTAAAACCCCCACCACAATAATTAGAACAACATAATAGTATTAATCAACAATGAAGGGCTAAGTGTTATGATTTCCATTTCGCAGGGACCATTTGCAGGAAAGTGGTGATCCCTCTGTTCTCAGCATTATACCTCAAGAGGTACATTCAGTGTTGGGCCCTTCACTATAGAGAGGACATGGAGGTGCTGGAGAATTTCCAGAGAGCTCTTCTGAGGAATGGATGAGGCAGCTGGGAGTTTTCAGGCTCAATAAAAGGATGCTCGGGGGCCTTCATCGCCGTCCTCATCGCTGACCTGCAGGAGGGTGCAGCGAGGTGGGACCGGTCTCTGCTGGGCCTGCAGTGAGACAACCAGAGGAAATGGCTTTAAACTGAGGTAGGGATATTCTGATTAGATATCAAAAATTTGTTTTCACTGTTTAGGTGCTCAGGCATTAGGAATAGGTTCCCAGGGAGGTGGTGGAGTCCCCATCCCTGCAGGTGTTCGGGAGGAGCTGGGTGATGTGCTTTAGGGGTTACAGTGACAGTGCCGGGTAGGAAGCTGGACTGGATAATCTTGAAGGTCACTTCCAACCCTGATAATTCCACGATTTTAATCAGATGGTCCTTAAAGTCCCTTCCAACCCAAACCATTCTATGACCCTATAATTTATTTAATTTGCCAGAGCACAGATCCCTGCTCGGCGACTAACGCAGGCGTTTCCATGGACCCATCCCTGTATTAGAGGCGCTGGGACAATCGTAGCGCTCCTTTCCCCCGCTCCCCTCAGAAGTTGCCTCCTTACCCTCTCGCTTTCACCCGCTCCCCTCAGATGTCGCCTCCTTTCCCTCTCGCTTTCACCCGCTCCCCTCAGAGCTGGCTGTCCCCGCCTCCCTCCTCACGCCCCGCGGTTCTCCGCGCCCGCAGCGCCCTCCCGAGGCGCCGCTGGAGCCGCGCCCGCAGCGGAGCGGCCTCGGCGGCCCCGCCCACGCCCGGCTTCATGCACCGCCCGCCGCCGCTCACAGCGCTCGGCCCCGGGCAGCGACCGGAACTCCGGCGAAGGAAGTAAATGGCAAAGGAACGCTGAGGCATCGGTAACCGCCCCTACGGCGAGTCAGAAAGGCCCAACCCTGTTTGCCGCGGGACAGGCGGCGCACAACCGGGGCGACAAACAGCGCCAAGATGGAAGATCGCGATCAGAGCGCAGCGGCTCAGCGACCACCGGCGGCGCCCGCAGACCCCTCCGCCAAGACCCTCTGAAGCGAATTGCGCAGGCTCGACTCGGTGCGTGAAGCCCGGCAGACACGCGGGCCGGCGTCACCCCGGCGGCATCCCGCGGTTCGCGGTGACAGCTCCGCGGCCGCCATGTCGCACACCGGCAGCAGCGGCGACTCCTCGCCGGACTTGCGCCGCCGCCGCTCGCGCCGGCCGCACGCGCAGGAGGACACGGCGGAGGCGGAGGCGGCAGGCGAGAGGCTCCGGCAGCTCAACATCGGCGAGGGCGACGACAGGGAGCACAACAGGATGATCCGCAGCCAGTATCGGGAGCTCATCTCCACCGTGCAGCGTAAGGAGGCGGCGGGGGCAGCGCCGGGGCTGCGGCTGGGCGGTCCGGGCTGGCGGCCGGGGGGACCTGCGGGGCTGGCGGCCGCTCCTCGGCGTGAGGGGAAACGCCTGGGCGAGGGAGCGTTCCTGGCAACTCCGCTTCCTCGGGCTAACGACGCTCTGGGTTTGGACTTAGATCGAAATTTGACTCTCGAGGAAGCAGGGAATCGCAAATCATGGATTGGCTGGAAGGGACCTTACCGGTATTCTCGTTCCAGCAGTGGCAGGGACGCCTTCTACTGTCCCAGGCTGCTCCAAGCCCTGTCCATCCTGGCCTTGGACACTTCCAAGGATCCTGGGGCAGCTACACCTGCTCTGGGCACTCTGTGGATACACCCTGTATCTAAACGTTTTCCAGCGTGAGGCCGGCCGTTCTCCCCTGTGCTATGCAAAGTCCCTCTCCTGCATCCCCTGGGATAGCGAGGTTACGAGGGATTCACTGCATTAACACACATGCGGTGCCTGCGCTGGTGCAGGAGAACTTTAGAGATGCGGCAAAATCCTTTAATTTCACTTTCGTGATGTCTGAGCTTTAGTTTGAAACTGCAGGTATCATTATGTGCCTGGACCACAAAGTTATTCTTGGGACTTCCAAAAAATGCTCTGTAGTTTTTAGCATTTCTCCAGACAGGTATGTGAGTCCTTCTCCTATGTGCGTTTGAGTGAGTTGTGCTTTTTTCTTTACAAAAATGTGGCCGTGGTTGTGTCAGTAGCACTGCCAAGTTCAGCAACATGTGGGATTAGTTGTTTAGTAAATACCTGATAAATTTGTTCACTTGTTTTACAAGAGGCTGCAGTGCAGTTTTTGGGTGATCAGCCTGTTTATAGAAGTGACCAAGCATACAGTTTTAGGGACTGGTTAGTTTTTTTCTTGGAAATTCCACTAATTTCCCCAAGTCAAGCCTGTTTTGCCAGTGAGGTAATTGTTGAGTGATCTCTCCCTTATCTAGACCCATGAGCTTTTTGTTCTCTTTTCTCTCCTTGGCCCAGTTGAGGAGTGATGAAGCTTTGGTGGGCACCTGGCCTCCAGTCAGCATCAAACAAGTGCAGTGTTTCTCAGTGCTTCTGTGTTTAAGTAATTCAGGATTTCCTTTGTGTCTTTTCCCACAGAAAATCGAGAATCCATGCTCAATTCAAAAAGCAACAGGCTGACAGAAGCTTTGGAAGAAGCCAATAGACTTTTTGATGGAGGTAAAACAAATTCTGTGATCTTTCATTGATGTTTGGCCAAGTGCGAGGCAATGATGGCTTACAAACAAAAGAGGGCAAGAGTGAGGTCCCAGTACTTAATCAGAATTTTTATATAATTAAAATAGAAATGTTAAGTTGAAGATTGGTTGAGTAAGTTGATGTGAGAAAATAAATATCATTACAGTTTATTTGCTCTTAGGAATAACTCCTTGCTTTATTTTGATTCGCTGGAACAGTGTATATCAGTAATACACATACAAGATAGCAGTGCAGAGGGGTTCTTTCTCTTGCAGTGGTGGAAAACATGTCAATAAAAATGGATTTGTTGTTCAAGATCATCTGTTACTTTTCCATGGTTTGTCATTCTTTCCCCTTTTAAAATATAAATATAAATATAAATATAAATATAAATATAAATATAAATATAAATATAAATATAAATATAAATATTGTTACGAGGATTATGTGTGTTAGAGGTCATTGCAATAAAAGGATTTCCAAAGCACTAAAGCCAGGATAGTCCCTGTGCTGAATCTGATAATTCTATTTGTGACAATTTCATATTAATCACCATAAAATCCTTTCTGTGCCAGTTTGCAGGGCACGAGAGGCTGCACTGGATGCCCAGTTCCTTGTCATAGCATCCAATATAGGAAAGGAGAAGGCCAATGAGTTACACTCAGAGATGTCAGCATTTGATTCAACAGCATTTGCAGAAGACTTGGTAAGTTCCAGGCTCTGAATTGGCCAACATTTCTGCTGGAGGTTTGTCCTGTTTGTTACAGAACTATAAAGCCTCAGATTGTCAGGCAGTACTTGGCAGTTCTGGTGGAATTTAATGCTCTTCCTATCAATTTCTTTGATAAACTTTCTGGTGAGTGTTGTTAATTGTCTTAAACTACCTATTAAGCACTTGCAGTAGGGGAAAATCTGACTTTAAATGCAAACACCTCCCCCATTATTGCACTGCTGCTCCTTTATGGTTCTGTCAGTTTGTGCTCCTTAAGTCTTCTGCTCTTTTTTCAGTCATTTTTCCATAGTTTCTCAGCAGCTAAGTAGTTTCTTTTATCATGTCCACTGGTTTCTCTGTTTTTGGATAGAGTTCATAAGGCCCTGTGTCACTGACATGAAATGGGACTTTGGGAGACTTCAATGCTTTCAGACTGTTTGTCTCTTTGTACTGGGGGAAGAGTTGGATCAGAACAGCTTTTAACCAGGCTGTTGGCTTCTTTGCTCCTTGAAAATGCTTCCTTATGTTACAGCAGCTCAACAAGGAATCATAAGTGTTTGCTTAAGTCTATAAAAAACATAAAGTTCAATTAAAATTTTTTCCTGGGTTAGTGTGCAGTGGTGGATGCAGGGATAGGCCAGATAAGGTCTGTGATATTTGAGGGGCTGGGCTTCCTGTGAGTGTGTGGTGTTTAAAAACTGTGAGACATCTGAGCTCTGAAATGCAATATGAGTAATGTTCTGCTACTTCATACATCACTGAAAATGTGTTTTGTTTACCTATGGCTTTCATTGGCTGCCGAACACAAGGGTGAATTTGAGTGTTTATCTGTTTTCATGGTGTCCTCAGGAAAGTCAAAGTTCCTAGGCAGTGGTATCAAATGCTAATTTATCAGGCAAACACAACAGTTGTGTCACCATGAATGTATCTACTGCTTTACCTCGAAGTAATTTCTTAATGCAGCTTTTTCCTTTTGCAGCTGACCTTCATGGGTATAAATCGCACAGAAGTGGAAGAAGCTGATGACTCTGAGGACGTTCCAGGTGATTTTTTACCCAGTCATGCCTGGCAAAAAATGGGGGAAGAAGCACCCAAGTACTTCAGGAGAGCACCCACTTTTCACTACATGTAAGTTTCTTCAAGGAAGTAGTGTGTACTGCAGCTCAAGGTAATGGCCTTGGCTGATTCTTTGATGCCCTGGCTTGAAATGAGTTAAACTGAAGTCCCAGCAGAGTGTTGACAAGGTATGAGGCTGCCAACATACTGGAACAACTTTTGGGGCTGGTTCTTTGCAGAAATCTCTAAATGTGATGAAGCTTTAGGTATCAGTCATCACTTTGCATTTTGTTGAGGAGATCCACTGCTCGGTATAAAGATTCCTAAGCATGCAGCATAAACCAGATTTGCATGTGTGCATTTGTTGTGTTGTGTCTGTAGGAAAGGGTTCTTCCTTCCCTCCCTTGTGCTGCCAGTTATCCCAACTCCTCCCCAGTTGCCTTGGAGATTAATGCATTCTTTCTCAAATCCCTCCTCAGTGCCCTGTCCATCACTCAGCGCTCCCACCCTTTTCTCTAGAACTCTCTAGAAACTTCAACTGGAGCATCGAGTGATTGGCTCAGGGGCCGGGGCTCCACCCTCACCCTCAAGTTATCCCCATTAGTGTTCTCCCTAAGTCAATCTTGTATCCCACTCCCCTCTGAAACCTTATTCATCCAAGGACTGACTCCTCCCTTGTTTCCCTCCCTCCTTATAAGCTGTTGTAACGTCCCGCTCTTTCTCTTGGCTGTCGGTTTCCCCTGGGATCAGTAAACCTGCGTTGGCCACAGCTGGAGAGCGCGCTCTTCTCTTTCTGCTGCCTGTAGCCGTAAGCCCAGGCGCGTCTCACCACAAGGTAGCGCTGCTGTCACAGCACGGGGCGTTTGCCTTGGGCGCTGTCCCGAGCACGGAGATCGGGATAGTGCCCCCCTACTGCTAGCGGTGCTGGACAGCTCGCCGGGACGGCCGAGAGGGACGGTATTTCTCCAGCTGGAGCGCTTCATGTGTTCTTTGTGTTTGGGTTAGGATGGGATCCTTCAAGTCTGAGCCTCCTGTACGAAAGCAGCGGATTGAGAGGCAGAAGAAAGCTAGCAGAGGGAAAGCAGAACGGGCAATGCCTGCTCAGGTTTGTTAAGTGTTATCTTTATTAAAAATTACTTTAAAATCTTTGTTTGTTTTGGGTTTTGTAATTATAAACTGTGGATTTGTGACATCCCACCCTGAAGGGGAGGGGAGCATCCAAGATCCTCAGTGGTTGTGCTGTGCTGTGCTTATCTCCAGGAGCCAGAACAAGGATGTTTGTCCCAGAAAAGTGCTGCCCTACCTTCATATGGCTCCTTCTCCAGCTATATCCTGTTGTTTCTCACAGTGTGTGATTACCAGTGCTCCTTGGCTGTTATTGCCAACAGTCCTTCACTGGCTCCACAGCCATCCAGCTGGAGTTGGAGACACACACACCAGCCCCTTTCCTTCTAAGCCTCTACTAAAGGATTCACACTCCATTATTAGGCTTCCTGATTTGTTTTGTGTGGACTGCAGTATTTCATTGAGTGGAAGGAAGTAAAGCAAGATTTACAGACCAATTTCATGTTCAGAAGTAGGGTTTACCAACTGATTTTCAAGTTATAAGCTTACTTGTTCTGTTGCCTGGAAGAAAACAAAAAAGAAACTTCTTTACATTAGTGTGGTGTCCTTTTTTCTTAAAGAAGTGTCTAACAGGGTGTGGCATTTGCACTAAAATGTGGTTAATGACAGCAAGCTAATTAGCTCACGTAACCACTTTTTTATGTTTCCTTATTCTTTGTGTCATTCACTAGCAGAAAAGCAAAAGTCTGGGAATACTGCAAGAGGCTCACATCTGAAACTGCAAATATAATCCGTGTTGTTACAGGGAAGCCTTGGCTGTGATAATGCCAAGATCTAGAGGCAAATGGTTGATTGCTGCCTTTTAAAAGGCAGCCTGCTCAATCCAAATAGTGCTAGAAAGGATTTGTTACAGTTTGTACTGGGAAGAAGAGGAGCTGGAGACTTTGTGGGTTGCTTCTAAATGCTCATCTTCATTAAACTGGCAGACTGTAGCACTGTGTGACCCAGCTCCTCAGAGCTATTGAAAAGTAAGGATACACCTGTACACAGGATCAAAACATGCAAGCCATGGCCTTTCAGATTGGCATTGTCAGATGGGAATTAAACCTAAATCTCTTCAAAGTTGTCTCATGTTTGCATAAGTGTGTTTGTTATGTTTGCATGTAGGGAGAAAAATTCAATTTTATGTTACATGTTCAAAAGAAGCCCTTTGCATATTCTGGCAATTCTACAACAGTTATTTGAGGTGAATCTCTGTTTCTTTTTCCCAGTTAAAAGAAATGGAGCAGTCTCATCAAGAAGCTACAGAAAAAGAAGTAGAGAGGATCTTGAGAATACTGCAAACTCATTTTGAAAATGATCGTAAGTATGATGAAATTAAGCATTAACTAAGGAAAATTAATGTTCTCTGTCTTCTAGAATTTGGAGTGGTAAAACTACAGAGACAAAATGAGATGAAGTCTGCAAGTAGATATCTTTGGTGAAGCACATATACCAACTATGTATTTTTTATGAACACTAATCAGCTGTTGTTTGACTGCAAAGTAAATGTAAATCCTCTCTCCTGATTAAATTCTGCCACTTTTAGATGGTAGTTAAATAGTCAAACATATGGATTTGTGTGGGGGAAATGATGGAAGAAAATAATACACTACATAATCTACTCTGTAGAACATCTGTTACTGCAGGCAGCTGGGAATTCTGGATTATAACTAAATTGAAAAACATCCCTTTAGCTTTTGAAAGGTGCACTGGCTCTCTGAAGTTTGTATTTACATGTGTCAGCTCTGTGTACACCACCTGTTTGTTTATTTGGTTGTTTGAACAAAGGTATTTTTGCATCCCCAGCTAATACACCCATTTCCTTCTTTGATTTTGTGATTGATCCGAACTCGTTTGCACGGACTGTGGAAAATGTGTTTCATGTGTCCTTCCTTGCCAGGGTAAGGCATGATGTCTTTTTAAAATATCCCTTTAGATACTAGAATTACCTAGAAGTACTGACCTGGGATTTTTTCCTGGCTTTGATATTGAAGAATTAGGATTTAAATAGTAGGAATATGAATTTATTTTCTGCAAGTGAACTGGTAATCAAATTTGGTAATCTTTGATTACTTTGGTAATCAAATTAAAAAGGAAACAGAGTTGGCTTTATTTCTTTGCACTGCAGTCAATTTACCAACAAAACAGCAGTGATATTTTTGCAGTCAATATGTTTATCAAAAAAGATTCTGGCTCACATTTTCTGCACATGTAGAAAAATTCTCACAGAGTATGGAAGAGTTACTGAAGCTGTAGAAAACTATGTTAGTGCAAGGTTTTATATTCTTTTTGAATCCAGGGATTTACACTTCAAAACTGTGCTTAGTTTGACTAATAAATAAAATTAATTATGGAAAAAATGAAAACTACCAAGGATATTTTGACTAATTCAGGTTTCATGTTGAATAGATACATTATTATAAATGGTTAGCTCAAGTATATTTAGAGAATAACAATGATTTTAATAAAGCATAACTTTTATAATCCAGCAGTTACACATTGTTGCTATATGGATTGCCTTCTTTATGCATAAGTGCTGTATTAAACTAGTTTTTTCTTATGTGGTATTCTTTATCAGTATATGTACCTGTTCATGATTATATAATAAGTAAAAATACAAATTTTCAGTACATTCTCCTAACTGGAAAACTCTTAAGTTATAAAACTTTAAATCCCACTGTTGTTTAGGATGGTCTTGCAAAAATAAAGCTGGATGAAGATGAATTGCCAATAATAGGTAAAATACAGCTTTAAAATATTTTAATTTTAACAACATTACATGTTACATGTTCACAAAGTTTTTAGGTATAATTTTAACTGGGGATATGCAGTGGATGTAATTGAAGGTATGAAGAGATCTATGGGCAACTGAAAGGATTGAATCTTTTCAAATATTAATATATTTAAAAGATCATACAAATTAATTCTATTAATAGAAATCAAAGGTTATTACCTTTCAAGTTATATTTTTGCTAATAAGTAAATGAACATTATTACACTTGGCTGAACAAAGACATCTTTGGGTGTAAGAACTCTCTTGTCTCAGAGTTGGGAAGTGCTGCAGCTTCAAAACAGTTGGAAGGGAAATCCTTCAGTCAAGGTTGAATGAAGTATTCATTCTCCATTCTTCATACAAGATTGGCTTTCATTCCCACAGGATATCAGTGGGTTAAGACTTTGGTGGGATATTGTAAGGAATGAAATATTTAGTCCTACTGAAAAAAGTCAGTCCTAAGTTTTTAAGATCTGAGACTTAAGGAAGTATCTCGAGCAGTACATGGTACAGGTTGCTGATAGAGACTAACTGTGTGGAATGTGTAGGATTGATCGATTTTTGTGAAGCTTTTGTGTGGAAACTGACTTGACAAGTGTAAATCCTGAAAATGCTGTGTTTGGATCAGAGCCTGTCAAGCCCAGCGAGGGAGAGGGAGGGGAGGAGGACAGCAGAGCTGCAGCACGGAACCAGGTGGTCATAAGTCTGGACCAGAGAGAATGGAAGGTACCATGGACAGCACTTCATCCTTGGGATCAGTTCTTTTTTATTTAAGCCTCTGAGAGCTGTGCTGGGGAGGGCAGCTGTTCTGTGTGCAGAAACACTGCACTTCACCTTAGGCATGCCAGAACAATCACACATCTAAGGGATTTTTGTAGCTGCAGGAAAACTGAGAATTTGGGTTGTGATTCCACCTTTGATTCCTGAAGCCTGGTCAGTTTAAGTGCTTTGAAGCTGTGCACTGGCTTCACTGTTTTATACAAGGCCTGGGTAAATATGGGATCTGTTTCTTCCCTGATGTACAATACTTGTCACTGGAGGCAAAGTTATCCATGCAATGGCCTCACTGTTTGTAATAAATCTTAGACAAAAAGTAGTTTTGAGCACACATACTTCTCCTTTGTCCCTCACTCAGAATGTGCAGCAGAAATGTAGTAATTTGAAATAGTGCTTTAGTATCAGAAACTTTATTACTTGCTTGGTGGTAATTAAATTGAAATAGTTAATCTCTGCTGACTGACACACTGCTGTCATCTCTAACCAGGAGATCATAGAAACATTTCAGATAACAGAAGCTATGATTACCCCTCTTTATCAGAGCACTGAAGAAGAAATGGAGACAGAGTAACTGTTCAAGTAAGTTCTTCTAGCACAACTCAGTAAGCTCCTTATGCATGGGGGAGAACTTCAGGGAATCTGTGTGTGACAAATGCAAAAGAACTGTAAGCAGGGTGATTGTAACACCTGGAATTGCTGTGTTCTTGCCCTCTTCCTGAAACAAAATGTCATCTAGCCATGTATGCAATGATTAACTGGGGAAAAAAACCCTTTATTTTTGAGTTTGATGGTCAGTTAAGTGATGAGTTATTTTTTGGAACTTTATACTCAGAATGCAGTGTTGGAAAGAATCATAGCTTAGTTTTTCTGTTTGGATTCTTAACTTCCTGACAGCTGATGATGTTAATAAAGTAGTGTGAAGAAGGACTTAGAGGGAACCAGGCTGTCTTTCCCTTCTGCTTCCATAAAATTCTTCCAGTGATTGGACTGAAGTCCTGTCACAGTTGTTTGGTCAATTCCAGATCCTAATGCATATTATCTTACTGCCTTCTCTTTTTTGTTTTTCTTTCCCCTTAGGTGCCTTAAAGAAAATACTTCAGGACATTTCTTCCAACAACTGTTTTATATGTATATGTTGTAAAATTAAATATATTTTTTTCTGGAACATCTCAATGCTTTATATGAGCTGCTTTGTTTTAAACCATGGAATGGGTTGGGTCAGAAGGGACCTTAAATCCCACTTAGTGTCACCCCAGCCATGGCGGGGACACCTTCCACTATCCCAGGCTGCTCCAAGCCCTGTCCAGCCTGGCCTTGGACACTTTGAGGGACCCAGGGGCAGCCACAGCTGCTCTGGGCAACCTGAGGAAGTCTGGACTTGTGACAGAGTTATTGATGTATTATGGCTCAGTTTGCTACTTCATATGAAGTTTACTGTCACTCATGAAAAAGGTAAAAAGCAAACACTGTCCCTTCTTCCCTCTCTTGTCCCACCCCAGCAGCAGCAAGTGCAATTCACATGGTTAAACATCCCTGCTGGGATAATCTTGCTATCCTGTATGATTTTGGGTGCTGCAGGAGAATGGATACTGCCCTGCTGTTGTTGCTACTCTGGAAATAAAGGTTTGAGTTTGGAAATCCGGTCTCAGTTACAGATAGCAGTTCCCCCTTCCTTCATTCCAAACTCCTCCTGTATTTGTTTGGTACTTTGGGCATTGGGAAGGCCAGCTCTATAGGGCCAGAACATTATTTTATTAAAAGTACTTGTATGGAAGTCTTGTTCCTTCTCAGAAACCGCTCTGTGGAAGAGCTCAGGATCTCTCCCACCCTTTTATCCTGCTGTAGAGGGTACACAGGGCTCCATCCCCACGGAAGGGCTGTTGGAGCGTGTTTTTGGGGTGAGGAGCTGCTCAGGCCGTGAGGGTGAGGGGGGACACGGCTGAGGAGCGCCAGAGCCTCAGCGCTCTTCGCTCTGCGATCCGCCCGCGGGGGAGGCTGGGCCGGGCCGGGCGCGGCGGCTGCGGCCGGGCAGGGGCGCTGTGGGGTTGCGGGGCCGCCGGCGCCATGCCCGCCGCCGTGGTGGAGTACAAGGGATGGAAGGAGGGCTACGGCTGCGGCTACTGCGGCGCGGCGCGGGGCAAGGTGTCCGCGGGTGAGCGGTTGTGGGGATGGCGGCCGGGCCGGGCTCGGGGCTCCTCCGGCCCCGCCGCGCTGCCCGCCCGAGTCATGGCGGCCGCGCCGCTTCCTGTGCGCGCCGCCCGCGCGCCGCCCGCAGCAAAGATGGCGGCGGGCGCCGCTTCCGGGCGGCCCGGGGCTCTGACCTGAGGCGGGCGGGGATGGCGGCGGGCGGCGGCTCCCCGAGCATCGTCGAGTTCTTCGGCGGGGAGGATGGCTACCGCTGCGGCTACTGCAGGAGCGACACCGGCAACGTCTCGCACGGTGCGGGCGGGGCGGGCTGGCAGCGAGGCCGCCCCGGGCTGGCCGGGAAGCGGCGGCTGCGGGGCCGGGGAGGGCGGCCGGGACAGGCGGCGGCTCGGCAGCAGCTCCCGGCAATCCAGCCGGGAGATCGGAACGGCTCCTACGGCCCGGCGCTCCCCAATGAGTGTGACAGAACTGAGCGGCGGTTCTGTGTTGTTTTCCTTGTATATTTCTGGGGAGTGGGAGGTGCACAGGGGAACTTAGCGCTGGTGCGGTCAGAGAAATGGTTAATTGCATCCCGGGATTTGTGCTGGGCTTAGGGTTTTCACATTTCATGTGGTTATTGAAATCAGTAATTACCATATTTAAGAATCTGTCAGATCCCTATGCATAAGTGGCCATTAGCTACTCAGATTTGCAATAACCGCAGAATCACAGAATTGTTTGGATTGGAAGGGACCTTAAAGCCACCCAGTGCCACCCCTGCCATGGGCCGGGACACCTTCCACTGTCCCAGGCTGCTCCAAGCCCCAATGTTCAACCTGGCCTTGGGCACTGCCAGGGATCCAGAGGCAGCCACACCTTCTCTGGGCACCTGTGCCAGGGCGTTTCCACCCTCACAGCCACGAATTTCCTCCTATTATCCCATCTAACCCTGCCCTCTGGCCGTGAGAAGCCATTCCCTGTGTCCTGTCCCTCCCCACCCCTTGTCCCCAGTCCCTCTCTGGAGCTCCTTCAGGCCCTGGAAGGGCTCCGAGCTCTCCCTGGAGCCTTCTCCTCTCCAGCCTGTCCCAGAGCAGAGGGGCTCCAGGCAGTTCTGCAGAGTTTGTTGTATTTTACAGACAAACCACGGTCAGTCAAGTGTGCTGCTGTGTTGTTTATTTCAGGTATGTGGGCACATTCGATGACAGTTCAAGATTACCAGGATCTCATAGACAGAGGATGGCGAAGGTACATTGAAAAAGAAAATACAAAGCCATGTTGTCAGTTGATATAACAGTTAGAATCCACATTTAAATTTAGAATCCACATTTAAATTTAGATCTATAGATACACTTAAATATCCATGAGTAATTGAACTATTTGTCCAGTGCTCTGTTACCTTTTGTAACATGACTTTCAAACAGGGAAATATTCTGTGATTTTAGAAGGACAATGCAGTCAGCAAAGAACTGAAGAACTTGTTCTTTGATATTTCATCATGACATGTTTTGATGTGATTTTTATAAAAAAGCTTCTTCATTTATTTTGTAGTATAAACAGCAACAAAAAAATCAATGCATATTTATTACTCTTTTCAGAAGTGGAAAATATGTCTACAAACCTATCATGAATCAAACGTGTTGTCCTCAATACACAATAAGGTAAGAAACTCAAAGTACACTTTTGTAAGGGATTTGACCACTTCAAATATGTTCCACCATATGTGTTTGCTGCTTGAAATACGTCATACTTGAGGAGTTAATCTACTTTTAATGATACTTTGAACAGTAAATGTATGCTTTTGGGTTTATGCATAGGGACTTCAGCAGCTCTGGGATATTTTCCTGTAAGGAAATAACCTTGTCTGTAACCCACAAACACTGCTTTAGCAGCCCAAATAAGAGAGGCTTACATTTGTATTTTAGTAATTCTAGAGATACACATAAAAAACATGCCCTAAGGACTGATATTACTCAGTAGAAGACAATGAAATTTCATTATCTCAAAAGTGTTGATAAAACATTTGACCACTCAATATAGAGAAACTTAAGAAATAAATAGAGATTACAGTGTAATTTTTGTAAGTGGTTCCTTAACCTTTCTTTTTTTTTTTTTTTTCCTTAAACAGTCTTTCACAAAAGAAATGTTCTTTTTGGTCTTTTTTAGGTGCCGGGCTTTGCATTTTCAGGCCTCCAAGTCCCACAAGAAAGTTCTGAAGAAAATGTTGAAATTTATTTCCAAAGGAGATGTGTCAAAGGTAGCGAGTGAAGGTAAGAAACAGTGAGTGTTTGAAAACCAATGCTGACGTGTGGAAGGAGGATTTCAGTACCTGCTTGAGTGGTCAGATGGCAAATGGGCTTTGAATTCTGTTTGTACACCCCTGGCTGGGCTGGATCTTGAGCACTTCAGTAGCCCAGAAACCAAATTGTTCAGGGGGCTGGGGTTATTGAAGAAAATATTTCCTTACTTTTTCTATTGGCCAGCTCATTTTCCTGGGCATGTCCTCACTTTCTAGCTGGGTGCTGCAGAGAATTAGATGCTGTTTTTACTTTTATCATGAAACTGATAATCTGGAGAGGACTAACTGGTGGCACAAAAAAGGAAGAGCAAACAGAGAGGGATTTTCCAGTTACCTTCCATTTATACAGCACCAAATCCAGCAATTCTTTGTGCTGGTGAAACTTGTATTGGTTCTGAATCATTATAATCTGCCTCTTTTGTATGTGTGGTATGCTAGATTTGTTTGTTGTTTGTTTGAAAGAGTTTATTTGTTATTTATTTGATTGTTATTTGTTTTAGGGGAGGAAATAAAACTGTTCTCATAAATGAATTGATGTTCATAGTTCAGGATCATAAAGGAAACTCTGTGTTCAGACTGTTGCAATACTGTGGGAGAACACTTGTAAAATTGGAAACTAGTTAGTTTGGTACTAATTTTAGCTGTGGAAAATGTGAGCTGTGGTTGTACAGAGAGAAATTCACTCATGCAGGTTTTAATTCTTGACAGAAGAGCCGATGGATTCCCATATAGAGGATGTGGCCACGTGTGATTTTGCATACAAAAGTGAGTCTCAGGTCAGTCAGTCTGACCTGACTCCCTTGGCTGTGGATCAGGCTGAGAGGGTGGAGAATGAAGATGAGGACTCAGGAGAAACAAAAGAAGAGGGCAATGGGCAGAAGGTGGAATCAGATTCTGTTCAGATCTGTGCAGACAAGGACACCCCAGTCCCTGCAGAACCATCACATTCAGCTAAAGCTGTTCATGCACCACCCAAGCCAGGTAATTTCTGCTAGTCATTGGAGTATCCTCTCATCATTTCACATCTTCTTGAACTCCCTTCTTTTTATCTTGCTTAGTAAGTTAATAATTGCTTTATTTTATTGTTTTGTTTTACTCCCTGCGTTCCTCCCAGTTTATGGAATTACAGCATGAAAATTGAGAGGTGCTGGATTTTACTTGTAATACTGTAATTTATATTTTGTTACATGAAAAAGTTATATTTATCTTCTTTTCCTCACCTTAAGTAAGACTGAATCTTTAAGATCTGAAGCTAAAGAGGGGAGATTTAGATTAGAAACTTTTTATGATGAGGCTGGGGGTGCCCAGAGCAGCTGGGGCTGTCCCATCCCCATGTTGGATGGGGTTTGGAGCAGCCTGGGACAGTGGAAAGTGTCCTTTTAAAAGTCTCTTTCAGCCCAAACCTTTCTGTGATTCTGCCTTCTCTTGGGACATGGGTGATTTCTGGCAGAAAGATGGTAAGGGGTGGGTGGATAATTTATTTAAACCAGAATAATTTATTTAAGGTAGAATTGCTGACAGACACTTTGTGGCCCAGAGGCTACAGGTGAGGCAGCCTTGTCTTACAGATCTTGTTTCTCATTTTGTGTACCCTGTTCTAGCAAATAAAGGGAATTTCCTTCATTGTGGTGTATATGGTAGGGAAAATCCTACTGGAAACTTGTGGCTTTAGAGTTTGTGCCTGTGTTGGGACATCCTAATAATTCCTGATTTCACTCACCTGTTGCATGTTGTGCCAGTATTTAGGAGAACAAAGTACTTCTGTCTTTTTCTGTAGCATTGCTGATTTGAAGTGAAATAATGTTTTTTCCTTAATAACCACTCATCCCTATTAGATCTGATTTTCACCAGCTTGATAAACAATTTTTGCATCTAAATAAAAGGAGAATTTTCAGAAAGACTTGCTCAGAGAATCAGCAGAGTTGCATAGAAATACTACAGAAATTTTAAAACCGTATTTAGTATTTTGATCTTATACAAACCTTTACAACCCTTATATAGTTTATTGTTCATATCAATTTTATTGTGCAAATTTTCAAAGCTCTCTTGTTTTAAATAATAAATTTAAAACTTTGGCCTATGTAAACTTAGTATTGGAAAGAAATGAAGTGGTTGTTGACAGCAGATGGCAGACTTGGGTAAGGAATAGGAGTGTAAAAACCTGCCAGTGCTTTGGAAAAGGTGAGGTAAGGTCTTCACTTAGGTTAAGAAGAGCTTTGAATCAAACTTTAATAAATAAATGCAGATAAATAACATTGAAGTGCATTTCAGGGAAAAAAGGTTTAATTTTACAGAGCAGAAATATTCATGAGTGTGCCTCTTTCTGGTGTTTTTAAAGATCCAAGTGAACAATAAGTGCATCAGAAGCTTATTTAATTTTTTTTTTTTTTTAATGCTAGCTGGTGTCACAGGTCAAATTTAGTTTAAAATTTTCCAGATTCAAAAATGTTTAGTTTTCATCTTGGAAAATGTAGACTTAGTCTGTAATAAGATTGTTTAATTGCATTTTTATTCCTTTATAAACAAAACAGGTCATTGTCCTCTAGGAATAATGGTCTGTTTCTGCACAGTTTCAGATAGAAAAGAAGGTTTGCTTATATCTCTGTAGGCACAGTCACTGCTTGAGGAAGTTTTTCTTGCTAAGTTACAGCTTACAGAAGATCCAAGACATGAAACAGATCCTGATACAGATGAAGTACTCATTCTTCAAATACATCATGGGAGTTTTAAATAAACTCTTCCTCTGACTTGTTTGCCTGAGGACAGGTCACACAGTGTCTGCAATTCCCTCATGCCTTTGGATCTGTGTTGCTTTACAACTCACAGTTCTTGTATTAGTAAGGAACAAATGGATCAAGGTGGGAAACTGCATGGGTTTGACTTCTCCTTTCAGCAAATACCACTTCACAGATAGAATTCTATAAATGACTCATCTGTTAAACTGCAAAAAGTGAATTTATTGATTAAAACAGACAATCTGAAGATAGTTTTAAGCAAATATGCAAATTTGTGGCCTTTTCCATTACATGACCATAATAGCATTGGCAGCATTTCTACACCCTGCCTATGGATTCTGGGCTTTATTTTGGGGTGTGTGTCTTCACAGGAGTCTGTGCTGTAGCCACACACACACAATCACACGGGCTTTGAATGCAGAAGACCAATTCTCTGTGATTTTTTGGTTGTATTTCAAGTTTTTAAGCAGACCCTTGGCTTTGGGGTGAAGTGATCAAGGTGACTCCAGATTAGTGCTGCAGTAAGAAGCTGTGGGAGAATCACTGCGTTCGTGTTGCATCAGGTGTTGGTGGTTGTAAATGTGAAAGGCCATGCTGAGTTCAGAGCCCAGGCTGCAGTAAATGGTGATTTTAACCATTTCCTGCCAATGATGAGGTGAGAGCTGTTTGTTATCAGGTGTGGTGTTTAACTCTGCCTGTGCCCTCATAGGGAAAGGGGCTGATCTGAGCAAGCCCCCGTGTCGGAAAGCAAAGGACATCAGGAAAGAGAGAAAACTCCAGAAGCTCCTGCAGAACCAGATGGGCACAGCAGAAGGCTCTCAACTTCAAGGAGATCAAACTTTCCTCTTGCAAAACTCTAAATCTAAAACAAACCAGCCTAAAAACATTGAAGACTTTGTTTTTGTCCCTCTACCTGATGATGCACGACACAAATTAGAGGTAATCTCTTGTTCCCTGTTGTTGGAGGCAGATGAAGGAAAGGTCCAGTTAAGGAGTTTTTGAAAAGCTTAAGTCTGTATTTATGGCTTTATGAAGTAGTTGTGGCTTAAGTCTTGAAATATATGTGGTACTGAATGATGTATATTTATTTATATATATATAGATATATATAGATGTAGGTACGGATAGATCTATATATAAGTATCTATATATATTTATATATATATATAGATATGCATCATAGGAGTGTGTATATATATGTATGTATATATATGTATTTATATAAATTACACACTCATGGTGCAGCTGCACTCTTTTTAACCACAGGAGGGTACTCTTGTACTACCATGTTCTAGCAGTTCAGTTACTAAAATAACTTGCAAATTAATTTCATACAGAGTGACTTGAAAATGAAAAACTTTGTATTAACCAAGTGTTAATAATGAGAGAAATTCACTATTTAGGTCTGCAGTATGTAAATACTTAAACTACCTAAGCTAATGAAATTTGCAAAGAAGCAGTAACTTCATTAAATTAATCAGATAACAAGGTAGTTGCTCTTTACACACGTCATTGGTGTGTGCTGATGTCTTTGAAAGCTGCAAAAATGAGAATAAAAAAGTTTGCTTAATGCACTGGTTGCCACTACATCTATGAGACAGTAATCTGGAAGACTTTTGGACTTTATAACATTTGTTAATCATAAAACCATTTTTCCTGCTATTTTTTCCATAAGCTGGAAAGCTGACTGAATGTTTTCTTGATCATTTTCAATGATGCTAATGGAGATGAAAATATTTGCTGACTAGAAGCTACAAAATTGATTTGTCTCCCTAACTCCACATTTCCTGAGGAGTTCTTTAACAGAAGCATGATGGCTTTGTCTGAGCATCTTTTTAGAAGATGAAGTATTAAAAGACATTTGCTCTTTGTGAAAATAGAACCATTCTGAAAACTACATAGTTTTGCAAATTAATATGACCTTAAATATTTTTGAAAAGGCATGCACTGCTGCCCCTGTTGTAGCATTATTTTGCTTAGGGAGCAATCATTTTTACTAAGAAGAATGTTTAATTTATAGATTATTTTTTAAAATTATTTTTGCGTGTTTAATGGTGATGGTATGAGGACTGGTAACTCCTTGTTGTGGTTAACTCATAATTGAATATAGAAACACTACTTCATCTTCCTTTTTCAATTTCAAAAGTACCTGGAAATCCCCTTGGGATTTTTGCCATAAAAACATGGATTTTGGGTGAAGAGCAGAGATTTGAGTCTTCCAAGCCTTTCAGGTATTTTTCAGTGTAGTGTGAGACTATGAGAGAATATTTTAAGTAGCACAGAAAATCTCTTTAAAATGATGATCTGCATACCACTTGTTGGTATTATTTCCTAAAAATTGTGTAGTTCTTCTCTAGGCATTTTAGTTAATTTGCAGTTTGAAAACCTGTGTTATTCAATGTCAATTTAAAAACCTTCAGTAGCATAAATTGAGCTGGAGAATTAGAAGACTCTTGGCTAATAGTAATTAATTTGTGATGGCCCTTGTGCAGGAGGGTGAAATTTCTCTCTGTTGTGATGTTTATGTTATGTATAAATGTACAGTCATTGCATGATATTTTAATAATAAATGTGTTTAACTTCTTCTGAAGGTGAGGGTGGTGAGATCATCTCCACCAAGTTCACAGTTCAAAGCCACATTTCAGGAATCTTACCAGGTCTATAAACGTTACCAGATGGTCATTCACAAGGACCCACCTGATAAACCATCCATAAATCAGGTCAGGAGACCAAATTTAATTCTATGCAAAGCTTCCCCTCCATTTCACGTGTCCTGTTTCTAGGAGAAACAAATGTGGATTTTATATCCATTGTATATTCCAGGAGCTTGTAAAATACTGTATCCAATAAAATCAACATCCTGAAAGTGCAAACTCTTGATACCTCTCTGTGTGTGCCACAGATATTTGGTTTTAGTTGCAGGCAGAGAAGTTCTGGATGCTGTTGGGTAAGAAATGGAGAAGGTGAGGCTCTTGGAGATAGAGATGGGCCTTAAAAATACAAATCCCATAAGAACTAAATCCAGCTGGACACTCAGCCTGGTAACTGCTCTCCTTGGCTTTGGTTTGAGTGTTTCCATAAAAAGGATACAATGATCAGGGCCAACATGTGAGCAAAAGTTTGTCACACACACAAATTGTTGGTTTAAGGTTCACCAGAGTGAAATAATTCTCCTCAGTTTCAGTTTAAGCCTTTAAAAAGTAACCTGTGCACTCCATCTGAATTTATAATTTGTTGCTGCTTCCTGCAATGAACAGGTGGAGTATAAAAGTGAACTGTCAGATGTGTTACATCTCTATTCTAGAAGGAAAAAAAATATATCATGAGTTTGGAGAAACAGTCTGAGTAGCAAGAACAAGTAATAGTTGAACCAGGGCAATCAATGAGTGATGTGCCATTAAAAACAAAACATTTTAAGAAGTCCTTGAGACTGTACAATAAAATTAAAATTTGTTGTTGATTGTTAGATATCAGTAAAAATAAGGCAGTTGTCTTATTATTTTTAAGGTAGAAAACTGACTTCAGAGGCTTTGAAGTGCATAGGAGGAGATCTTTCACTAGCCTGACCTTCAGAAGCAGATTATGTGATGCCATGCACTCAAAACAGAATGCTTCTATTTCCCTTGCTCTGAAGGTGAGGTTAGTACCTGTCTCCTTTGAGGACCCCCAGTTCAAATCATCCTTCAACCAATCTGCCACTTTATTTGCCAAGTATCAGATGTCTGTACACAAGGACACACCTTCTGACTGTGGGGAGAACGAGGTACAGTTCACTGCATGCACCTTTCTGCCAACAGCTTCTTCAAATGCACACCTAGATGCTGGGAAATGCTGGTCTAAATATTAAATCACTGAAATTGCCATTCCTGAGGGTTTTTCTGATGGCAAAATCATCTCCTGCTTTAAAGTTCTTTGGTACCTTTTTTATGTTTCTTCCTAATTTTTTGTGTTCTCGCCTAATTTAGCAAGTGAAGGTTTTAAAAATCTCAGTTTTATTCCCATTCCATTGCTAAGCACACTGCTCAGCTGGAACTCACCTTTACAGCAGGAATAGTGCAAAAATATCTCACCAGTTGATCATTTGAGGCTTGATGAGAATATGTTGCATATGGATAAGCCCTGCTCCTAAAAGGGTGTTTACAGAGGATAATCCTAATCTAATAATTGAAAAATAATTAAAAATACTCGTGGGGTTCTGAACAAGCAGCAGTTCTCCATTTCTCTGGCAGGTGGCACAACCTCCTCATTGGCAGAATTAATGAAAATGCTACCTCAGATCTCTCTCTTCTATCTACTGCAGATGTGCAGCTTTATTATTGATTAGCTAGTCAGGATTTTCTGTTCCTGAGAGTGAACTATCTGCAGAAGTGAAACCTTGTAAACTGGGGCTGCTTTCCAGGTAGAATTGTAAAACCACATCATAATTTTTGGCTTTAGTTCAAGAGTGTAAGGAGAGCTGGGTTTTATTTTTTTGTGAGATGTCTGTAATGCTGCTCTGAAAAGCCATAAAATCCATTTCACTTTGTTTAGTAAAATAATAGCTCTCATAACAGTAAGTAGTGGTCTCTACCCTTTTTATAATTGCTGGCCTAAGTGGGTTTAATTATAAAAATGTAAAAGTTGGAGGCATGCCAAGAGAGACTGAGCTATTTACTGGATTTGTACCCAGCATTACCTGGGCAGATTAGAGACTTGAATTTTCTGCCATGGTGGAAGCATTTCATGCATGGAAAGATGTGTTAGGGACTGTCAGGTTTCCACCACCTGAAGGCGTAAAGGCTGTCCTGGGAACTGCTGTTGGAAGGAGATGGATTTCTGTTCACTGCTAATAGTTTAACAGATTTTTATCCTCTTTTTTCTTATTACTTGCCATAGGAGTTTCCCTGCTTTGCTTTTATCGCCTCTCTTTGGCCTCATGTTTGTGCAGGCTTAGAAAATTCCAAGGGAAACATAAAAACCTTCTCTGAAGCATCTGCTGAATGTAAAAACTTGGTCTGATGCTGATGGGTTTGAATTTAGGTTCTTTTTCAGCCTTGGTAAATCATATTTTGTGTCCATGAGACTGCCTGGCCAAGAAGGTTTTTTTATTCACATTTAGGAATTAACACTTTCTCTTCAGTCAACATTTTGTATTTGATCTCTGCAGGATGTAAACTGAAGAATGTTTTACACAAAAATGTGTTTTCATGTAGTTCAGAATCCTTTTTTTAATATTAAATTTGTGTGGGAAGAGTTATCTGAGTCACTTCTAAGGTACCAAGTAGCGTAAAACTGATCCAGATTACTGAGAGGAAGGGTAGAAAATGCTGCTTGTAAGACCTCAAAACTTTTTCTGCTTCCTCTTTTTCAGACTTTTTAATATATCCTACAGACATTATGGAACCAAGGAGTTTTTTAAGCAAAGGGAATAAAATTCTCTCCTATACACAGGACCTTTTATCAGGATAGTAAGAAGTCTGCTTTGTGCTTTAAACTGGCAAATATCCAGGATTTTTTCACTTTTAATTTGTGCAAAATACTCTGTGAGGTTGTTGGGGTTTTTTGTTAGGGAGAGTGCTGCACACTTTCGTGTTTGGAAAGTTTCTAGTTTAGAAAGAGTCTTTAGTTTTATATTAACACTTCATATTTAGAAACCTGCCTATATTTAAATTCAGAATCATACAAAGATTGTTATAGGACATATTAACAACTTCTTTTGGGAATATATTCTTAGATTGTTGGCATTACAATACACTATCTGTTGCTAGGCTAGTTTAATATTAACCTTATTATATTAAAAGGCAATTCTGAGAAGCAATTTAGAGTTTTGGTGGTTATTTGAGAATAACACTAATGGGAAAAACTATAAAAATGTTCACAAATAGTAACAAAAAATATTTGAACAAGGAAGGTGGTTATTGCACAGTGAGTGTGGAGAAGGCCTTTTTGCACCTCAGTAATGTAAATTCAGCTTTCCATCAGGAGTTTAAGTCAGAAGGGAGAGTAGAGGATTGTCAGGGCAGGGAATTGAACTTGTGGGCACTCTGGTTAATGCCAGATTGAGCCAGTGATAATTGGTGTTTTGGTGCCCTTCATGATGCTGAATCTCTTGAAATTTTGCCTTTTCCTCCTTTCCTTCTTCTGCTTCCCTGCTGAAGACTGCACAGCACTAATTACAGTGTGTTCATTAAAATAATTGGAGATTTTGCTGGGGAGAATCCTGCAGCACACTGTGGTGATGCAGTACTGATTCCTGAGTGAGGCAGTGACTTCTGTTTGTTCTAATAAAAAGCAAGGTGGAAACTTGTGAAATCAACTTTTCCCAAGTTCCAGACTTGTGATGAAACTTTGCTTTCATGGAAGCATCACCAAAATCTGTTCCTCTTTCACTGGCAAGGAGAGGACTGGGTAAGGTAGAAATAGAGTGTCTCTCAGCCAAATAGGTTAATATTCTAGGAGCAGTTTAAAGTATTCCCTTGCTCCTGGAATTAAAACCAATTTAGCTTGCAAGAGAAAAAAAAATTCAAATTGGTTTTTATCTTGGCATAGAAGCCACAACTATTTTCTGCATAGTCTTTTAAAATATTCATTATGCCATTTTCTTCTTAGTTGGTCTGGTACAAGATGAATTTACCCTGGAAATCCTCTCACCCCTCTCAAGAACTTTTGATCACTTGCTGCAGGAATTCAGCTTCAAAACTGACCTGGCTGTGTCTGTGCTTTGGAGTGGAGTCAACTCCTGATGTTACACAAACTTGTTGGCACTGAAGAATGTTTCTGTCAGCATGTTTGTATTGTATGGAATTGGTGTCCTGAGGAAAAACATAGCAGGCAATTTTCATACTGGAGGTTTCTTTATAGTCCTTGCTCTTAAAAAGGGCTGAGGAAAAATTGATTTTTCACTTTTCCTCTGTGGGAGCACAAAACTTTATTCAGCTACTGTGTAAATGCATGAGCATCCACTGTTTGAGGAATATATGTATTTTTATTATAGTTGTTGGAGAAAATGAGATGAATTAGGGGGAGCCTGAACAGATTGTGAAGTTAAAGTATAAATAGCAATGAAGGAGTTCAGATAAAATAATGGAAATTAGGAATCCCTCCCTATTGGAGAAGTTTATCTAAGGCTGCTCTTGAATTAGCCAGGTTCTGAGCTGCTCATTTTTGGAAGCTGTTGAAACAATCTGGATTAGTGTCTGCCCCATTCTTTGCATTTCTTCTGTCCCTTTATGAAAATGCTTGATGTGGCTCTTTATCTCAGGTTCAAAATGATGGTCCCATTCCCACTATAACAGAGCTGTCTTTTTCTTTTTTATTTTCAATGGCTTTGTCCTGTTGTTGTTTTGTTTTATTTTGTTTTGTTTTGTTGTTTTCTTGTTTGTTGGGTTGTTTTTAAAGCAGTGGAAGATATAATCATGCTTAGCATGAGGAGCTGTGTCTGTAACATACAAACCCCCCACAAATGTAATCAATTGCAAGGATTTATTTTTTGGGTTATTTCCTGGCTGGTTATATTTATTTTGTGAAATGGGTCAAGCTGTAAGGAAAAGAAATTGAAATCATGAAAGCTTAGAAAAACTGAGACATGGAGACCTCTAATGAGCAGAGAGATGAGAGGCTGAGCATCCTTATATTGAAATAACCTTGGGACCCTGTGGCATCAGTGAAAGATAAGCTGGAGCATAAATTATAGAGCTGATCAGCATATCAAGAGTAAAATAATTATGGAAAAAAATTATGTGGGTGAGGGTTTGTCCACCTTTTTTTTTTTTTCATTGTTCATAAGAAAAATAGTAAATGCTAATACAATTTTGTTGTAATAATCCATGCACAGAGAAATAGGTAAATATGGATTTGGGGTCTGTTTTTAAAATTGAGAAACTTTTAATAGCCTTTGGTTATATTTCTACGAGAAAATGTGTAGATTAATATATGGAAGGATGATCTGAGAATAAGAAAAATGGACTTGTGTCTTATATAATCCCAAGATTTGGCTCTTTGGGTGATCCAGTTCCACTGGATTTATGGAAGCTGTGTAATGGCTTGTCTGTGCTTTGCTAAGAGCAGTCCTTACCTGCAAATATTTTAACTTTGCTCAGCACCAAAAATCCTGTTTCTGGGTAAGAAATGCAGGGAGGGCCGTGCAGAATACAAATCACCTGGAAGATGCTGTGATCCAGCTTCAGGATGATTTATAAAATACCTGGAGATAGGTATTTCAGAACATTTAGATCATTTCAGATAGGTATTTCAGAACATTTAGATCATTTCAGATAGGTATTTCAGAACATTTAGGTCATTTCAGATAGATATTTCAGAACATTTTGCCACCTGAATCTCTTGTGTTTTAAATGAAGAGATGTGATAAATGAAATTATAGGTGTGGAACGGTGGAGATCTGGATCAAAGATTTTACATGAAACAAATACAGCCAAAACATTTTTTAGTCTTTTCATGCCAAGGAGGAAATTTTTGATCCCAATGCAATAATCAATGGCTAATTTGGATAGAACAGAGGTGTCTTTAGCAGTTCTTAATGAAGTATCATCTCATCAGAGGCATCACATTTCTGACCTCAAGTCTTTTTAGAGTCTTTGTCTTTAGCAAACCCAGCTGAAGTGTAACTGAAACAAGCTTATGTGGCAGCTACACAAGCTAGAAAACATTTCCATAAAAGATCATAAAAATTCTACAGTAGTTTCCAGAGAGAGCAGGAGTGAACAGTTTATTGCTATTGCTCCTGAAGCAAACGTTTTATTTAACTTTTCACAAGGGTTTCATAATGACAAACTTGTAGAAAAACAGTATCTGTCTGTTCCCTCTGTGAAAGTAGCTGGACTCTCTCTTTGCTTTGTGCTTAGCTAAATATTTGTCTTGGAAGAAAAGAATTTCAGGACACACAAAAGATACACTGTTTGAAAAGGTGCAAAAAATTACTGAAATACGTAGAGTGGGGTTTTTCTTTCACCCTCCCCCTTTATTTTTTTTTTTTTCTAAATTGCTTCCCAGGAATCCACTTGAACCAATAGAAAAAACTGAGAAATGCCAAGGAGCACGTTCTGATCAGCTCCAACCTGGTATCAGCAGCCAGTTGGAAACTTTTAAGTCTCCCTAACCTACTTTCCTCTCTTATATTCCAGTGAGAAAATGCTGAAAAATCAATAGCCTTTGTGGTTATTTTTAGCCTTCTGTACATTTTTATTCAGCTCCTGGAAGCCATGGCAGAACACCTCACTGCAGTGAACTTGGATTTCACATCCTGGTAGCTCTGACTTCAGGACTTTGAATGAGTATTTCTATATCAGCCCAATTTCTTCTTTTTATTTGTGTGGCCCTTGTGACTGCAGTGCTGTGGATTCATGGATTTTATCATGAAATATCTATAAAAGCAAAATGATTCAGACATCCAGACAATTAAATAACTTGTCCACAGTCATATCATTTCAGTTCAGATTCTTTCTGCATCTCAGTTTATATTCTTCATTTTGCCAATGAGTTTTCTCAGTAAATCCATATAAAATTAAATAATCTTTACTGTAATTCTGATAAACCTTCAGTATATGAGAGGAGGTTTTTTTCTGGGCAAGAAAGCCATAGTGACTTTTATCACTCCATAAAGGAATTGGAACTGAAATAAATGTACAATATTTCATTAGTCCCATCCTTGCATTGAAAACTACTTTTGAGACATGCATTTAAATTTTAAATCCCTCATTCCATTGTAAACTTTAAATCCTTCTTGCTACTTTTGAAGGCTCTTTCTTCACCTTTAGGTCTGTGAATATCTCTGAAACTCGGTTGTTTCTGCATGTTTGTATTTTTGTAAGCAGTTGCTGTAAATGCTAAATAGAGCCAGCCCTGGGATAAGTCTTTGATTCCTCTGCTGAACTCTAATTTATTGTCTGGTTCAAGGGTGGTTTGCACCATCTTTTCCATTAAAAATGCTACATTTTGTCCTATTTTCCTGATTTCTACAGAAAGTTAAAGAATTTACTTCATTTTTCATCTCAATTTCATTGTATTTTCCTAGTGACTTTGTTTTTATTGTTTGGTTTGTTGTTTTCTTTTCTGTGGGAGAGGGTTGTTAGCAGCTGCTCCTTGCCTTGCTGAAACACTGATTTATTTTTACTTTTTTACTGCACAACTTTATGGTTAAGACTGATTCTGATCTGTTTTGGGTAAGGAAGTTTATTTCAATTAAAATATGGCAGCACAGAAGTGATGCACTGGATTTGCAGGTTTTATGACTTGCCATCTTTTTATTTTTTAGTTTCTTATGAGCCTTGGACCTCTGTGAAAAACAAAGCAAAAAAAAAGTGACCAATAAATAACATTGGTTTATTTTAATCCTATTCAGAAATTGGATTTTAAAAACATAAAGAAGGAAGGCCCACATCCCGTATTCATTGCTTATCCTTCTGTATCCCAAAAAAAGGGCAAGTACTCAGCTTTCCTTGGCAGTGAATTGCAGATATGAGCAAACCCTTAATACTGTCAAAGGGGGGATGATAAATGAATGCTTTTTGTGGAATATCTCAGATGATTGTGCAGCTCCTGCTGCTGGCACCTGGGAGGTTCCTGAGGAGGACGTGGTGTCCTCCTGTGACATCAGGAGCAGAAATCCTGAGCTGCCAGGTGAAACCCATTCCAGTTTAGCTCCTGAATCTCCTCCCCCTGTCTAAAGGGAGCAGGTGTTAACACTCTGCTTTATTGCCTCTTTTTAAAGCTCCTGCTCTACTCCAGCAAGAAACTTTGGGCTGAACCCAACCTGCTTTTTATTTTTCTGCCTTTTTTTCCTCCCTTTGATTTCATTCTCACTGATGTGTTTCTTCTTAGTTTTAATAATTATGTTTAAACTTACTCCCTGTTGTTGAGTTGATTCCTTCTGGCAGCTGTAATTAGCTTGCACCAAAGTAAAAATGATGTGGACTTCTTATATATTATAAAGCTTTTAAAAGTTATGTAAATCAGTTGGAAATTAAAATTAGAAAAGGGTGGCTTTGTGAAAGGAATTTGAATTGTGTTTGTGTGACACATTGAGTTATTTTACATACAACATCAGCTTTTGGCTGTATTTCCTTCATGCTTTATTGAATAAATTTTAATTGTGTTCATAATAATCTTGCAGTGTTAGATGAGTTTGTTAATTTAGAAGCTGAATCTAATGTTTTATTTTTTACATAAATGTGTAGATTAATTTAAGAAAATTTAAATTATCTAACCTCTGAACTTCACCAGGTATCATCAGGTGAAATAATTTATAACAAGACTTGGGTTTTTTTTCCCTTAACGCTGTGATACAAATTCAGGTGCAGTTCAGAGGTTTTTTCCAGCAGCTGTAACAGCAGAAGTTATTAAACTTCAAAAGTTCCCCTTCACCCTCAGAGCCAAGGGACTGGGCAGCAGGGCCTGGAGAATTGATAAAACCATTTGAGAAGTGTTGTGGGCTCAGATTTCTCACCACAGGGTTTAGTTTGCACTCTACAGCTAAAGTTACAGATTCAGAACTATTGGGGGTCTTCTGACATGAAAATTAATTACACATGGTTTATTTTTTTTGAAACCTGCACTTTCTAAAACCACTGGCTGTAGAGATGGATGCACTCATAGTGTAGGAATTTGTAACTGTATTTTTACTTCAGGAAAATAACTCAATAATTCAAAAATTTAATTATATATTTTTCTTTAAATATTATTGGTGTTTTTCCCCTGATCCACCAAACCAAAATAATTCTACAATTTAATTAAGATACCACAGTAATTTGTTCTTCCAAACTGAGTAATTTAGAGTGATAGTGACTAGATCTGAAATAGGAAATGTACAGTACCCTGCCTTCACCATCACAATATAGAAATTCAGTGTTCTTCCATAATTTCTGTGTCCAGAGGTTTCCCATCAATCCATAGATCAGCAAGATGAGGCAGCAATAATCTCAGAACTTAATGGAATTCTTGACAACAAAATCTTGACAACAGTCAGGTTTTTGAAGGTGTCCATATGTATTCTTTTTATCTAAATTTTAATTAAAAATTCCTATTTACTGTTATTTGCAGTGTGGGAACTGCTGATTTATTAAATCACCCAGCCATTACAAGAGGGGGGATTAAACTGTATATTAAAGCAGTTATTTAACAAGGGAATGTTTGGAGTTAAATACCAGAACTCTGTAACCTCTTTAATGTGGACTCCACCAATAAGGAAGTGTTTGTATCAAATAAGTAAATGATAGTAAGTGACTAAGTATTGTATTTTATTACTCTAAGAATCTTGGACAAGCTCCAGATCATTAAAACATTGCCTTTTTGGGTAATTATCAGCAGCACATCATTTTGTATTGAGGCAAAAATCCAGGTTTGAAATGCTTGCACTTTCAGGAGGTTGATTTTCTTTCTTTTCTTTGCCCTTCCTCTTCTTTAAAATTAAAATGAGCTTGCTTTTAATTTTGAGTGTAAATTAATTAATTTCTGTTGAGAGGTATGAGGGCCCCATGCTTTGGTGATAGGGGAGGTAGCAGTGGAACAGTGGGAAAAGACTCCCTGTTGCAATGAGTCCCAGAGGAGATTAATGTGTAATTTAAAATAAAGGACACAGAAACAGACCTGTATTACTGGGGGACAATTCTCTCACATCACATTTTTAAAAACCATCTCCTGTTTTATAGAAAATAAAGTACTTTGCATAGTTAATTATTATATTTATTTGTACTTCTAAACAGAATGTGAGAGTTTAAGGGTTTAAATGAAATTTCCATAAACAAAGTCTGATGATGCTTTTCAAATATATGTATTTGAAAGAGTATATTTAAATATTAACGTATCCTAATGCATTGCTGATGGTTTTCTTTCTTTCTGTGCTTTGCATGTTCTTGGGCGCTGCTGAACCCACCTGGGTGCAGTTCACACGATTCCTCTGTGATTCCCCTCTGGAGGTATGTGTTCACTCAGGATGGGAGTTTGGAAATGAATGTATTTCATTTATTTTGTTTAATGAATGTATTAGTGTCCTCTGTGTTGTCTGTAGACAGCCTGCCATGGTTAGAGGTGGTGGAGGTGGCTGGCACAGAATTCCTGTCTGGTAAGGAAGGTTCTGCTGTGTTTCCAAAGGAGCCTGAGGTCTCCTTTGCTGGGCAATAAGCTCCCACTGAATTTCACAGCACTGCATTTAAAAATTGAAGCACAAAAGGCCGTGTCTTTCATGGTTTTTGATTTATTTCTATAGAAGAAAAGAATGAATTACTAAATAACTTGCTAAACTTGTATTTGACTATAATCTGAGGTAGAAGTTGAGGAGAGATGCTGTTCCTTCATTTCAAGTGAGCAAACTGCCATGGAATCCTTGCAGTGTCTCTCTT
The DNA here is from genome assembly GCF_028018845.1 of Melospiza georgiana. NCBI lineage: Eukaryota > Metazoa > Chordata > Aves > Passeriformes > Passerellidae > Melospiza > Melospiza georgiana. Next base: position 32,864,971 of record NC_080437.1, on the reverse strand, counting down.
GTTAGTCTCAAAGAGCTCAGGACAGCGTGACTGCAATGAAATTGTCAGGTTCTAGTAATTACACTGGTAATTTGATCTGTCGCACTTTGAGTGAATCCATGTGTGCAGAGTTTGTTGCTTTTCTCTGCTGAGCCCACTGGCCTTTGCATTCCTGAAAGCTGAAGAGTAATAGAGCTCATTAGACTTTATAGGAAAAGGGCTTTTATCACCTCGTCAACTCGTGCACCAGACTGCCATTATATTCTTAATTTTGTATGGCTACGTACATGTTGATGCACACTACCCTGCCAGCTTTATACCCATATTGTTTCTTACAGACACTTTTTATTGACATTTCCAAGCTTGAATTAAATTTTGTGTGGCACCACTACAGATGTCTTCAATTAGATGAAGTTAAATAAAAGGGGTTATGTATCAGAGGCCAAGGGATTCTTGAAATTCTTTATTCTAAAACAGTTGCCACAAGCAAATCTAGCAGTGTGTAGTCTGTTTACTCTTTTCAACAAAAATAATTTAAAATAAAATTTAAACCTTACATGTTTTCAATTTGTAATTTTTGGAGTTTTTAATGTTATCGTTAGCTGCAAATAGTATGAACACCCAAACTCTTCCTGTCTTTTTTATTTCCTCATTTTATTATCCAGTTTAGTTTCTGTTTTGGCTACAGGCTCTGGCAGAAAAAATGAATGCTTTAAAGAAAAGATACAGTATGAAGTAGCAGAAAACGAGGCAGTTTTCTAGCAGTAAACAGCATAATGTAAAGTGAATTGTTTGAGGTGTTTTTTACTTTATCCTTTGATTTTAGAGGCTGCATTTAACCATTTTAACTGCATTTTAGCAGTTCCCACAGGCAGATGTGGAATGGTGGTCATGGTTCAGCACAGGGGAACAGCCTGCAGGACTCCGTGGGCTGGGACTCTGCTATTGCCAAGGTGGGGGATTCCTGGGAGAAAGTTCCAGGGGAAATCCAGACTGTTCAGGGTGATTCACCTTGTTTTTGGTGCTCAGTGAGCGAGGGGGATGTCAGGGACCAGTTGTGTCAGCATCACTGATGGTCATCTCAGTGTTTGTCCTGCCCAGTTGCTCCATCTTGTCCTGAAATAGCAGCTGGAAGGAGCCTCAACCCTTGGATGGACCATGGTGTTAGGCAGTTCAGGGATAATTTTGTTTTATTCTCTAATTGCTGCTTGGATTTTTTATTTTTCATCTTTACTAATGTTAAGCATTAAACTGACAATTTTCTAAAACTGTTGTCAAAATCTTCTCTTTGAGAGAGCTGCTGATTTATGCCCATTGTTTTGGGTGTGCCTATAGCAATATGTTTTCCAGCATATGGATGGGTTTATGAACGTTTGGTATCTCCTCTGCCTTTTTGATCACTCAGTATTACAGGATCTTTCTGGAGCTATTTACATTCAGTTCTTTTTTAACCCTCCTGAATACTTCAAAATCCTCATCTTGGTTTGCTGCAGCATCATTCAGTCCTCACTGGAGAATGTGATAGATCCAGCAGGATGGAAAGTGATCTGGTTTCTGTTATGCAAATGATCATTTGTTCTCATTAACCATGCTGAGATGCTTTTGGATTCTGAAGAACTGAAAGATGTTTGTGAATCTCAATCTTTCCTCTTCAAAAAGCACATCAGCCTCTGATTTGCATTGTTTTGTTTATTGATATGTTTTAATTTTCAGGAGAACTAATAAGTGGGAGCATTACAAGCCTGTAATTCCCAGGATCATCTTGTTATGAAATGATTTTTGACTCAAATTTGATGCAGTGTAGCTCAAATTCTAGACTTTTCTAGTCAGGCACAGAATGTGGCTCTGTCAGGAGTGCCCTACCAATCCCTAATGGAAGTAGGACAGAGCTCTGGAAAGGAAATGTGTTGCTAACCAAGACATAGAAATCCACCATATGGCAGGTTTCTGTGTGTGCCATTGGGAAAGGAACTGCTGGAATTAATCACTTTGCTTATTTGGCAAATAATTTCCACTGGAGCAGAGAACTCAAGGGTTTCCTGGCTTTTTTTTTTTTTTTCTTTGATAGCATAAATTTAATATCTTCCTCTTCCCACAGCAGAAGGTAAAATGGAAAAGTAGAAAACAAGAAATTTCATTAATTTCTTGAGAAATTTCATGAACCTCCCAGAGAAAAATAATCATGCATTGTACAGGCAGGACACATTTTTGGTGATTATAATATAGAAATTTTTGTAATTATTATAATAAGCAAAATACCTGTTAATATTAAAATAAAAGATTTACCAATGTGCTTTGAGGAAATTCTAGTGCTCTCACCATCATTGAACTTCAATTATGAGCAGTTACTACACTGAAGTACTAATTGGGCAATATATAATGACAGTTCTGTTAAATATTTAAATTTTAATAATGGGTTATAAAATATGAGCAATCAAATGTGTTCATGGGATCATTAGCTAGCAGGTTATGAAGACAGGTAGAATGAACATGGAATAAGTTGTATTTTTTTCTGCATGACAGTGTAAACATTGGAGAGAAAATTGTGGCTTCCATTTTGTCCTGGATTTTTTCAATATCATCAGATTCTGATAATTCATTATATTGAAGTAAGACTAGAAACTGTTAATTTTAAATACTTTGGTCCTTCTGGATTGATTCCAGGGCTGGTGTATAATTTTGGGTAGATAAGATAAGCCCTTTCTGGTGGGGCTTGCTCCCCTGATGTCACTGGTGTATTTTCCATCCCCCTCGACAGACACAGTCCCAGTGGAGATGTCAGTGGTGTGAAATCCTGAAGCCTGCTGCAGGAAAATGTTTCCTATTCTAGACCTGGTTCAGGTCAAATTGCCTGGATAGTGCACAGGAAATCGAGTTAAAGGAGCCAAGTATTCATTGAGGAATGGGAGCAAATGGAATACTGACAAGCATTACAAAGGATTACATTGTATGAGAATTTTTGAAGGTGGAGGGAAACCTTACTCTTTTAAAAATGTTATTTGCTTAATGTAACAGAGATCCCTGTCTGTTTTGCCTGAAATCAGTGCTGTGCTCATTATGTTTGTTCCAGAACATAGACTCTCTTATGTTCCTGACATTTCACTGTAATTGCATTAGTGAAATAACTGCAGATTGTGCTTTAGCAAAAGTTTTAACTGATGTTAATGCTCAGTTTGCAGAGGTCCAGTGACCAAATCCATGTGCTGCTCTTTGGAGCTTTGAGGTCATACACAGACATTTATTTAAGTTCAGAAGAGCTTGCTTTAGTGAAAATCTTTTCCATGGTGGCTTAGACTATCTTCTTTAGCATTCATTAAATCCTATATGATGAATTTTTGACTAAGAAAGAAAATCTGTTTTAACTGAAGCTTACTTAAGCAAGTCTGTGTTCTATTACCAGCTACATCTCCCTGTGGCTTTGAGATGTTTCATTTTTCTGTCACTGACTGCACTCTGAGAAGGGAACTTAACCTGTGCTGAGAAATCCTTAGAGAACATCTTTTGCCTGAAAATGTTACCACTGACCATGTGATTTCATTTGGCTCTGCTGAAAAGCTGATGCTACTGAATGAAACCATAACTGCTGGATAAGTGGGCTTTACCTGAACAAGAAAAGCTGAGTTTAATGTGCTATATCTGGATTTAATGTTCTCACACACTGCAGATGGAGCTCTCAAATGTTTTCATCATTTCACTTTTAGAGTAGTTGTAGCTCCACACTTAGTTTGATGGTATATAACTATATAAAAATTCAAACATATTGTTATATGACCTTTATTTTGGGGCTTGGTGGCTGGGTAAAGCAGTTGAAATGATTTTTGCTCACGTGATTGATTTCTTTTGACACATGTGGTACCAATTAGAGTAACTTCTCCTGCCTATCATCTCTTCAATCAGGGCTACTGTATAAAAATACTTGATTAAACCCACCTTCTGCTGATGTAATGCAAAACAGTTGGAAATAGCAGGCAATATTGTCAGATTTATTGAGTGAGAAGCAGCTTTCTGAAGACCTGGCAATGCAGTGAAAAACATGACTAGATGGATAATTAAGTTGAGCACAGTGGAATTCAGGATTAAAGTAAACTTGACGTGGGAGAAAATGGCATGCCAGAGTTGCTTGTGTAATACAGTTTAAATTAGGGAGATCATTTTCTTCTTAACTTCAAGCATCAGTTTCTGGCTCGAGGTGCTTTACCCCATCCAGAGTCAAACTTGAGTGCACATCCAAAACCACAGCACACAACAATAGCAATCCCTTGGTGCTCCTGCAGGATTTGTGCTGATGTGGGCTGACAAAGAAGAGGTTCCACAGATTTTGTTGCCACACAGTTTCAGGTTCTTGGATGAAAGGTGTTTTGTTATAGAGAGTAAACATCTCATAAAGAGTGGGCTGCTCAGGTTTTTTGATAAATGGTCATCTGAAATAAATTCAATTGCCACTCTGAGGAAATAAATTTCTATGCTGAAAGTGTTTCCAGTGCTTGGGGACATGGAGGAGAGAACCTGGAGGTCCTTGCTGTGACAGGGAGTGTTGGAAGCACCAGGTTTGCATGTAATAATTCATTAATAACTTGAAAAATCATGTTGGTTTGTCCTGTCAGTACCACAAGTGCTGGATGGCAGAGGCTATTTCAGATTCATGTTGGGATGTGTTATATATGGGTTATACCCACTGTGACAACAGCAAAGGGCACAAAAGTTCCAGTAATACCATTGCTTTCCCTGCTTTTCAAATGCCTTTTTTCCTTTTTTTTTCTAAATACAGGTGGCCAGCAAAAGTTTTTACAGTATCTACTTAGGTGTTGAAATTCTCTTTAGGATTGTTTTCATACTGAGTTAATCCCTCTCTTGTTCTTAGGCAGAGCATGCCCCAAACGGACCAGAGTGTGGCTATGGCTCCTTCCACCAGCAGTACTGGCTGGATGGGAAGATCATTGCTGTTGGTGTCATTGATATCCTGCCCTACTGTGTGTCCTCAGTCTATCTGTACTACGACCCAGACTTCTCTTTCTTATCTTTGGGAGTCTACTCTGCATTACGGTAAGAGAGCGTTTTCCTTATCTGGATGGAATTAATACTTGTTTCTAAACTTGGAGTTTTATTTTTAGTCTGAATATATACTAGTAACACTACCTTTAGCAAAATAGTTGTGGGGTTGGTTGCCTTCCAGGTAAATTTTTAATTGTCATCCTTGAATAGGGATGTATCCTTCTAGTTAGCTAAATACTTTTACAGGTTAAGAAAACACACAGAAACGAAATGCCTCGTTTTTATTGCCACTGAAAATAATTTAATATTGCTTGGTTTCAGCAGGAAAAGCCCTTTTTTTTTTTTTGTCTGAATAGAAATAATTTTTCCTTTGACCTTTTTCTAAGTCCAGTTACCAAATGAAATTAATCACTTTTATAGTTTTATGCACATTGAGATCATAAATAACAGAGTACCTAAAAAGTATTGTCTACTGAATTAGTGCTGTCCTGCTGTACTAGCACTATGTATATTTTTCAGGTATGTTAATCTCATTATCTTTCTCTTTAGAAAGCCTGATGGAGAGAGTAATCCTATGAATTTTAAAGCCTTAAATTAACTATCCAGCATGGTCTTGTAAAACAGTAGGAATTGTGGGTATTGCTTTTCACTGTGAACAAAACTTGTATGTGAAATTGCAAGTTACTGCTTTTCTTCCACGGGCAATTTTATGATTCCATTGTTTCTACAAGTGAAAAATATCCACCCTAAATTAGTGGAAATACTTGTGTAACTCTATTTTTTCCTTACCTTTTCTGCTTCTGTGTTTATATGAAAGAAGTTGGCCACAGACAAATGTGGTGTTCTCATGAGCAGCAGGGTTTGAGCCTCGTGCCAGACATGTCTGTGTACAAGTCTGAGTGTGAGAAGCTGCAGCATGAATATTTTCACCTGTGGGGATTTGCACTGCACAATGTCAGGTGCAAAAGGAGCCCTGGAATTGGGAGATCCAGCTTTCCCCTTTCTCCAAGGGCTCCTTCTCTCTCTTGCTCAGGGTCACTCTACAGGGTGGGTAAATTGCATACCTCGAGCTGCGTGAAGCACAAACAGCACTTTTAGGAAACCCCTTACCACAATTAGTTCATAAACCTTTTCTATAATTAATAAACCACATGCAATTTAATATCTCAAAGGTCTAATCTGAATTTGATTAGATTTGGATTAGGATCTGATAATTTTATAGAATTAATCAAATTAACAAATGTGGAAAAACATTGGAACTCCTATAACTTAGAATTGATCTTTTTTATCTTAATGGTTTAGATTTTTAGAACTATTCCATTACAAATATCAGATACTTGAAATTAGAATAATATTTTCCTTGCAAGATGAACATATAAAATACTAAGTCCTCCTAAGAATTATTTTTTAGTCTTTGTAATATCACATTACTTTATGTAATAATAGACTGACATAATCCATGCTTACGAATTCTTTAAATGATTTTAAATTTTTTACATCATAAATTTAAAGGTTTGTAGCTGCACCATGAGTGCATGGCTCAGCTTGTGAAAAAGCAGCTTGTAAATTCTGCAGCATTTAAGGCAATAAAAATGAGTTCCCAACAGTCCTGGAGGGAGCCAACCTCATTCTTCTTTCAAAAAGAGGAAGAAAAAGGTTGAGTTAGGGAGGACTTAGGAAGCTGCAAAGGAATCTGATACCTTCAAAGCTGTTGCCAATTTTACTCCAAGGAGGTTGGACTGCATTGCTGTCACTTCCACTTCATGGCACTCTGAGAATTGTTGCTGCTGAGTTGTAGAAAGGATGGGATTTGAGCATCATTGGAAATATGTAGGCATGTAAGTAGAGAGCAAGGGGAGAAGAAACTGCTTGGAAATGCCAGTCTTGCCACAGGAAAAAAAACCACGAAATACTGAGTAACAGTAATTTAATTTTAAGGGATAAATTGCCTCCAGTGTTTGTAGATGCTTCCTATGTGAATGTACTCATGTCTTGGATCAGAGAATAGTTTGTGTTGGAAGAGAGCTTTTAAAGATCATCTATTCCAGCTCCCCTGCAGTGAGCAGGGACATCTTCTTATCCCTTTGACACAAAGTAAAACCAGCATCCTTTTTCTATCCAGTTTGTTACAGGAGTGATCTGCACAGATAGAAATGCTGCAAAAATGATCATTTATAGAGGAAGCACTGGCTGAGTCTTTGTGGTAACAGTGCTTTCCTTGTGCCAGTAAAATAAAAAACAAACTTTTTTTGGAATACATTGATATTTTTCTCTCAGGATAAATGAGAAAATCATACTAACAAACATGGGATGGGTAAAAATACCTTTTGTTGCATAAAGATGGATGTTTTTACATGCAAATTGCTGGAGCATAAATGATAGAACAAACAAGAGACTTATTGAAGCTTATTTTTCAAAAATACCCTGATGTTTTCCTGAGCCTTGTTAACCAGTAGAATTCCAGAATACCAGTAGGTTTCTGTAGAATTCCAATGTACACAAATATTGATAAGAAACATTAAACAGAGGGTCTTAGTCATTTCTATTTAGATATCAAATCAGACGGTTGGCAGACTAAAACACAAAAATGAAAGTATTTTTAAGCCTGACATGGTGTTGTGCATTTTGATGATTTGTTTGTTAGGTTTCCAAGTAATAATTTTCAGTTTATTATGTTTGAGATTTTTAAAAACATTAGTTTGGAGTTTATGCTGCTGATTTTATAGAAGTCTAGTACTTTTATAAGTCCTAGATTAAGAGACAGCTGTAAAATATTTCAATATGAAGAGGTAAAATGCCTTTAAAAATTGTATTCAAATGTAATTAGTCTTTTCTTTCCCCTCCCAGGGAAATTGCTTTTACCAGACAGCTTTGTGTAAAAGCTCCTGATCTCTGTTTTTATTATATGGGTTTCTACATTCATTCATGCCCCAAAATGAGATACAAGGTAAAGTGTGTTTTCACTTATTTCCTTTGTGTGCTGTTATTCAAAGCTTTTGACGGTGTTCATAGTAATATAATATTTTGTAATTGTCACTTTGCATTTTAATGTAGACTTTATATATGGTTAAATTTGAAATGCTGGTTATTATTTAACTTGGCTTAGGGATTTTTTTTCCCGATTTAGTTGCATGTGCTATTTATTACATCTTGGCTTAAGAGAGGTTTTCAAGGCTGTCAGATAATGTCTGTCATTTGGTTACCTGGCTATCTCATGTTTACAGTGTCTCTTTCATACACTAAAATTCTCCCTTTTTGAGGCTGGCATATTTGTTCCTGTTGCTTAGTGACTCCAGGCAGTGATAAGATGTTTTCTTGGGCTTGGCTGGGTTTTGCTTTTTATTTTTTGTTAGAGGCTCTCCCCATGAAACCAGTGAGAAGTTTGGTGAGCAGAGATTCTGAGGCAGAGCACATTTTGAGGAGAGGATCAGGAAAACCCAAGAACATTTACAGAAACCACTCTGGCTGCCTTGTAACCCCTGGTGGCTTCACCTTTGTTCAGACCTCAGTGCATAAGAATGTCTGTCTCTATTGTGGTTTTAGATCTTGTGAATGTGGTAGCTTTTCTCTTTAAATGCATCATTGCTTTTGGATATTAATTTCAGAGTAATGAACATTGATGGCAATTGCTGAACACTTACACATAACCATTTTTATCTGTTAATAATCTGGAAAGATAAAAAGTTCACAAAATCTAGAGAAAGAGGCAAAGTGTTTTCATTTCCTTTTTTTCCCCTCTCAAAATGTGCTAAAAATCTGCAGTGTTTTCAAATGGCCAAAAACTATGGGGCTCATTAAAGTGATGGTTTTGAAGGAATTTCAGCTTGATTATGGCCTGCACTACTGGTGACCATGAGGATTGTTTTCGGAAAATAAGAAATCCCTCTTGTTTTGGTAGATTATGTGTTTGTGTGTGTGTGTGTCCCCTTGGCCAATTTGAATTTTTATGTCCATCTGCTGGCCAAACAAAAAGAATATTAAGTTTGATGGAAGAAGATGGGTGAGTTGGAAAAGTCTGCCCTCTCTCATCTGAATAATCTTAAAGGCTGTCACACTGCTTGAAACAAAGGTTTTGATTACTTTATCTGCTCTTTGGGGATATTTAGAAGTTTGGGGTGATTTGTTTATGTTGAGACACTGCAATTTAACATCCCTTGTCTCTTTTACAACCTGCATGGTACAAGACTTGTAAAATGAGTGGATGTTATTTACCAGGGCACTTAAAAAACAAATGTGGCAATAATAGCAAAAAAAACCCAAAAATCCCATTTCTGAAAGATATCATGGTTAAGAAACTTTTGGGTTCAGCTGCTTATAGTGCTGTGCTAAAAAAATGAACTTTGTGTATGTGGATTAAATGAAGCTCATACATCAGGCACTGCATTAAAGGAACCACTCTACATTTGTATTATTTATTACAATGTTTTGTGGAGCCTGTGCTGCAATTTGAAAATGATTGCATCAAGAATACAACACTCCCACAATGCTTCTAGATTTCATTCTTAAATAATGGAAATTGATTAAATTGTAGTGGGAGTATTTTACTTTTTGTTTCCTTCACAAAAGCTCCTTTTGTTCCCTTGCTTAGAATTAATGACTATTTGATATGACTGTGATTTGGTAGAATATACATTTTAGTCTTCCAGAAACCTAGACAAGTCAATGTGTTGGGTAATTAAAGCTGGAGCAGGGACTGGGGAGGATAAGAAGAAAAGCCTGTACCTGTGTGATTAGAACACACAAAATGCTCTCTGCTGGGACAGCAGTAATCCAATAAATGAATTGCAAGGGCCTTTGTTCTAGTTTATATTTCCTTTCCTGGATGCATTTGTTTGAGAAGTAGACAAAAGTAATGAAATTGAAAATCAGATTGACATTAATTCTGTAGTTCCACTTTTCCCTCACTGAAACAGAACACCAGAACCAAATTATCAGGCTAAGCTCTGAAATGCATCTGGATAATGCTGCTGCTCCTGTAAGTGATTGGGAGTGGTGAGGTAGGGTGGGGAAGTTCTGACTTTGCAGATTAAGTAATTTCAGTAATGCCTGGCTGACTTGGAGGCATTTAACATTAAAGACTTGGCTTTATTGCAGTTTAATAGAGAAGTTAGAGGCTCCCTTCCCTTAATGATGCTGCTGTGGAAGAGTGACAGGCTGTGGGTGACTGATGTGAAACTGGTGTCAGGTAAAGAAAGAGAAGGAGCTGGAAAGCCATCCACTGGGTTTCTAGCCTTTTTCTTGTAATTTTATTTGCAAATCCTTTGTTTTGGGACCTTCGGAAAGGGAGGCTGACCACAGGAACAATTCTCTGTATGAGAAGTGTCTTATGTGAACACAGAATTAATTTACAGTGAAGGCAAAGATTTGGGGGATATTATTGGGGTCAGTGTGTGACCATTTCCTCTGCAGGGTTCTCTTCCCACAACTGGTACAATTTGGTGTATGAATATGGGGTAATCCAGTGGAAGATATGAGGCCTGAAAGTCCTGGAATCAGATCCCAGAGCTGGGGTTCCTCTGGCACAGAGACAGAGCTGGAGAATTCTGGATTCTCAGGCAGGAAGATGAATGGTTAGAGTATCAACTAACCCATGGATCAGACATAATTACAGAGGTTTTTAAAATAAAGCTCCCTTTTGACTCACTGTTCCCATTCCTTTTGTTCCCCAGCAGCCAGCATTGATTGCAATGTGATTTTGGAACAGTGGATTCCCTGTGAAATTTCTTTTAAGATAGGGGAAGGGATTCCATTGCAAAATTAGGATATCTTTTAGTTCCCAGCCCCTCTCTGATTAGTTCCCATGTATGGGTTAATATTTACAAACTAGTAAAATAAAATCTACATTAAATTGAGACAAAAAGATTCCTGTAGTCCTATTATGTTAATATGGAAAAATCCAGTGAAAAACCTTAAGCAATGGCTTTGTTCCATTTTTTTCTGTGTAGATTAGGGTAATACAAGATTTAAATGGTTCTCTGAAGAAATTCACAACCTTGTGGGAAACCTTCTCAGGCTCTGTTAGATGTGGTGGTTCTCACATTGGAAAATAGGCTCCTGGAAAATTTTCCAAGAGTCATAAGATGCAAAGTCTTTTTCCTAATGCATTTTGGAGTGTGTGATGAAGTTTTAAGCATAAAGTATTTTACTTGAAAATGAGGTTGGTCTCAGGGTTGCTTCTCATGTGTTTAAGTCCTGTCTGTGTGGTTGTTAATGTTTTCAGTTAAATGCAATAATTTGCAAGCATATTTATGGAATTACACAAATAAAAGAAGCACCTTTAGCAAACAGCCATGTCAGAGAAATGCTTGAGAGGACCTGGGATTTTTCTTCCTGGATTAATATTCTGTCTGTTTTATGCTGCATCCTTCAAGTAAAAAAGGCCACTCTGTGGCTCTATGTTACTAAATTCACATTTTCCAATCACTTCTGAACTCTTTAAGGTCCTTTCTGTTCTTTCCATTGCAGTCCTTTCGCACTGATTTTGAGTCTCATGGTGGGTGACACTGGATAGATTTTGAGGTTTCTGGTATAAATAATAAGTGTGTTTGCTGCCTTGCATTAGCCATTTGGCCTCAGTTGACCTTAAATCCCTTTCTCCTCTAAGTTCTTGTGCTGGGAAGGATTTGGTGGCATTTTCTATGTGAGTTTCCTTAGTTCTGGGTTTTGTGAGGCTTTCTCAGTGTTGGGATATGCATAGATCTTGTGAATGTAGTGCCTTTTCTCTTTAAAGATATCATCACTTTTGGATGATACAATTTCAGAGTAGTGAACATTGATAGCAATTTGCTGAACACTTACACCTGACCATTTCTATCTGTTAATAATGTGGAAAAATATAAAGATAGAAAGTTGGAGCGTGGATCATTCCTTGTTTGGGTCAAGGATATGCTTCCCCTGGTGCTGGTAAATAACTCTCAGAGCACTTGGAAGTGCACAGCAGATTTAATGTCTTTGTGCTCTGTTATTTCTGTGTGCCATTTTAAGGCCATTCTATGATGTGAAGAGGTGTTTTGACTGAAATCTTTATCCAGACTTGTATGCAGGCCAAAGTAAATGGAATTATTTCAAACAGTCTCCTTTGGTATCAAGTCATGGCCAGACTTCAGATAGATGGAATACTAGAAAGGGCTCTGAAATGTCAGAAAAGAAACAAAAGGCTGATTCAACTGTGATTAATCATTCTTAAACTAAATACCTCAGACTGATTGTGGTTGTGAGTGGTGCCCCTGGAATTTTATGGCACTTGAGAGCCAATTTCTTTGGCTGCTTTCAGGAATTTCAGCATCACTCCTCGTGCAGCAGTGAAATGCATCCAGGGGTGTCCTGCATGTCCACATCCACGAGATCCACAGGAGCCTGGCTCATCTTCCCCTGCCCAGACTCTTTCACCATGTCTCACTGTGGAATTTAGTTAATGTTTTCAGTAAGCTCAGATTTGCTGTGTGAAGTGAAATTGTGAGGGAAGGAGATTTAATGTGATCCTCTGGGATTTTGGGGGGTGTAAGCACATGCTTGTTATGGTTCTGCCACTGACCAGCAAAAAGCTTTGCTAAATGTGTCATTAGTTCCACACAAAAAGAGTTGGTCCTTTCATACCTTCATGTGTCATCTTTTTATTCTTATTATCATCTTTATTGTTCTTTTTTATTCTTTATTATTTTATTCTTTTTAGTCTCCTTTTCTCATTGGTCTTACTATTTACATTAAAATGGGAAAAATATTATTATTAGCTTGGAGTAGTTTGGAGGACTGGAGTTGCCCTGAAACTAGTGGCTTTTCCAGGATTAATTTTGTAAGTTTGTAGGAATAAATCTGCATTGCAATTAGCACAAAACAACTTTTTTTTTATGTAAACAGGTCATAAAGAGTCAACTAAATATGCTGAAGAGTCAGTGCTTGTTATAGAGTGCCAAGTTGTTGCTTGCAGCACCATTTGATAATAAAGAAGTGAAGTACCTGCATTGTAAAACCATTATTTAAGAAAGCAATAAAAGTTTTGGCAACACAGTGGTTTTGGGCTTTTTTTGGCAGGATCATTAAAAACAAACAGCAAATAATAAAGACAAAAAGATACAGTAGTAAAGTGCTGAGAATGATAAGCTGCACAAGTGAGGAGATAATTCCTGCTTTTGTGTCTTATTAACATCATTTTGATCCTCCTCCTGCCTTCTTCCTTCTGTTTTCTCCCTGGACTTGCCTGGGATCCTCCTCTACATCAGCAGCTAAAATTGAACATTGATTTCTTCAGAGCTCTGGCCTTACCCAGCTGCTCCTTCTGATGGGCTGGGTCAGTGCCTGAAGAGAGACTCCTGAATTCTGCTGCAGTTTGGGCGTTAAAACCTAAAGGGATTTTGAGAAAAGTCTTTTAGAGTGACCAGAACTTCCAGAAGGATTTTGCATTATTGACTTGATGTAAATGTGTTAAATGTGAAAATCAAGCTGCATTAATGTTCATTCAAGGTTTATCTGCTGCAAAAAGTCCTTATCTCTCTACTTGTATTTTATCACATATGTTTGACTAGGAGGAATGTCTGGTTTTTGGATGTCAGAAGGCAGGTGCTCTTTTCAGGATTGCAGAGTCCCTTAAAATCTTTTTTCTTTTTATTTCTTCCTTCCATAAAAGCATTTTCCTTTCACCTTTCCTTATCTGAAAGCCTGCACCAAATAAATGGAACTTAACATGTTGAAATAACTGTGAGAATGTGGGACAGAATAAAAACACCATGGGTGAAAAATTATTAGTTCTTTAGTTATTGATGTCATGCTAGTGATGAATATTTAAAATCTTTTCTCCTTTACTTTTAACAGCTTCTTACAAAGTGTTTGAGGTTTGTTTTTTTCTTCAAGACACTTGTAGAGAGGTTGTGAAAACCACATTATTATTAGCATCAGCAAGCAGGAATAAAGAGATTCTCCATTCTGGATAGCAACAGCCATAAGTGAATGCTGACAGGGGATTTCTACTGAAAATGTAATTATGTAAAGCAGAATATCAGTGTCTGTGTATATTTCCATGTTTTCATAGCAGGTAAAGATAATGAATGCAATTACTCAATTGCCTCTTTATTTTTTTTTCCTAAGCTGTTGTTTTTTACTGGGTATAATTGGTAAATGATTACAGTTGTTCCTCAGTCCAGGTGTTGAGGCTGTGCTGAATTTTACATGGCATTTTTCTGCAATTCCATTTTTCTTCTAGAAACAGACACAGACCCCAGCTTGCATTTTGTCTTAACTTTATTTCTTTACTTTTTTTGTCAGTCTGAACTCCCTTGGGAGAGAATTGACCATGTCCTTGGGGATTTATTTTTCTAATCTTAGAAATGTTTATATTCCTTGTGTTAGAAATCCATGTTTCTTTTTATTTGTTTCTGGAGCTTACGATGAAGTTTGTAGCAGAAATGAAGTGAAAGGAATATGGATATTTATGTTTTACTATTATTTCTAGGCTTTATCAGGGCAGATGATGTTTGTTCTGTAGGTCTCAGCTGACCTCTGACATCAACAAGTCTCTTTCTCATTATTGCACCTTGAGAAAATAAACTTGGTTTGGATCAAGTTATTTTCATGTGGTCCATAAAAAACCCAACCATATTCTGTATGCTCAGGATTCCCAGTTCAAATGTTGTGAAGAATAAACATAGAAATGTGATTAATGTGGCATTAACTACCTACATTTGCACAGCAGGGATGTGCTCTACACCTTTTACTTGTTACAGGAATTTTGTTAATTTGGGACAACTTCACTATAATTTTTTTCTTAGCAAATGTGATTTTGCTAAATTGTGTAAAATTTAAGTGAGCTAAAATCCTGCCTTAAAAACCCAGGAGTAAGAGGCACAGCTAAATTGTTGGTCAGTTCTGTGCTTGTGGATGTTTTCAGATTTACTAGTGGTAACTTCCCTGTCTCTGTCAAAGGGAGCTGCTAAGAAGATTTATTCAGGATCGTGTTAATAAACCTGAGACAAACCATCCTCTGAATGATGGTAGCTGGTGGAAATTCATCATGTCTAATTCATGACTCAGCACAGTCATAAATTCCCTGCTCATTTCTGACTTACACTAAATCTTAGTTGAAGGCTCATTTGGGGACTCCATAGCAACCACTGGCAGCTAAAGTGAGAACTGTAAATTGTGAAAGGCTGAGACAAAAGAGCTGGGGGTTTTGTTTGGGTGGCTTTCTTGTGCTTTTGGTTTTCTGTTTTTTGGTCTTCATTTTTTTAAGGGAGAATAATGTATTTTACAATTTATATGTCTTCAGTTTTTTCCTTCATGTGAGAAATGAGGTCAACATTCCCATTTCAGAATTTGCCAATTATAATTCTACAAACCCATTAGTCCTTGCTAGTAACTGTAAGAATGCATGGAATTAAGAGTATTTTTAAGGTTTCTATCAAGCAAATGAATTGATGTAGTGCTGCTTCATCAGCTTCAGTTTTGTTGGTTTAATAATTTTGGATGGTCCTCAAACACTATTTAACACCCTGTATTCTGAATTTTGTCTTTGTAATTGTCTCTTTGTGAGAATTCCCAAAAGCGAGGTAATTTCAATATTCAGTGATGGACACTGTGCAGTGCTGTGATGAAAAAGGTGAAAACATATTTATGGAGATAATTCTCTTCACTTTCATGACACAGTCCCTGTGTAAAGCTGTTCACAGCCAGGCCAGCTCAGATGTTGGACCAAATATTTAAGTTCTTGTGCCCTACAGAAAAGTCAATCTGTCACCAAAGTATGAGTCCTTGAAACTGGTTAATTTTATCTGTGCACCACATTTATTGAAGATGGCAGCACTTGGAGTGTTGGATCTCTCATTTAACTCCAAATCCAGCTGCTCTTATTTTTGCTGTTTTGCTGATTATCTTAGCTGTAATTAGGCAATATTGTCAAGTGGAATTTATTTGGTTTGAAAGCCTGGAGCTCCTGCTTTTCCTGGCTCTGCCATATTTCACTTGTGGCCTTACAGTAGGAGCTGGCTGACAAGCCAGTTAATCTACACAAGAGATGTTTTCTCTCCAATTTTCCAGGAAAGGTTTAATGGGAGATACTTTAATGAGGCCTGGTTTAACTAAGACCTTATTAATTTTACAGAGGTATCACAGTACACTCCTCTGAAGTGTTGCATGTAATCTAGATGACAATTCATTATTATGAATGATTATTTTCTTTCTCTGAGTTTGTTTAGCTGCTGACTGTATGGAGTCTACAAGTAAGAGTATAATTAATGAACAGGGTATATTAATGAGGTTCTTTTATTTATCCTCAACCCTGAGGTTAAACACAGCCTAGTTTGTAAAAAGTACAACATCAGGACTTGGATGGGAATTGAAGTCCCAGAATTCTGTAGAGGTGAATGATGTGGAGCCAGGAGGGAAAAGTGGAATCATGGATTGTGTAGTCCATCCCTTTACTGCAATACAGGTTCAGTTATATTTGTGTTAACTTTTAAAACCTGTAGGATGTGAGCCAAGGGCCTCCCTTGATACACTCCTGCACATCTCTGCCTTGGTGTGAGTATGTAACAATATATAACATATATAATATGTAAAACATATATAATAATATATAACATATAACATGTTCTAATCTATTCTTGTTCTTTAGTGGTTATCGCACTGAAATTCTTTTTCTTAATGTCTCACCTAAGCTTTTTTTCCTAAAGAACAAGATTATTATTTATTTGTTGTTGTTGTAGTTAATTTTATAGGGTTTTTTGCAACACCCTTAGTTTTAAACCTGATGGCTCCCAACAGGTCTCTTCCTAGTCTTCTCTAAAAATCCCAATCAACCATCCACCAAAAATACCCCTCAATTTCTTCTCCAGCTCTCATTTTAAAGCTGTTTGTAATTTTTTTATGCAGCCTAGAAGATTTTCATCAACCAATGTATTTTTGTCCTAGAGAATGGTGGCTAAAATTAGTCCCTCAGGTGCTGAGGTCAGCTCGTAGCATTTGTTTATATAATATGAGTTACTGCCTTCATTGTGCTGAGGATGATAGCAACCTCTGGAGGCAAGGAGAAAGGGTGGAAAGGAGGAGAAGAAAAGGGAATTGTGCAAATACAAAGTTTTCAGAATGGACTAAATTGGGATATATGGGCTGCGTTATTTTTAGTGTCAGGGTTCGTGACTACGTGACTGTGAAAGAAAATCTGTTTGTGCTGTTGAATTTCTCTGCTGTCCATTGTGCTTTAGCTAAGTCTGTGTTAAAACTTGACTGTTTCTTTCAGGAGAGAATATTGCACTAAATGAGTTGACAGGGCTTATAGGGTTTTATGGTTTTTCCTTCCACTGCTTATGGAGATCTGTTGGATGAATTGTATCTCCCTTATAGTAGTAAATTATTATTTATAGTATTACAGTAAATACCTGAAGTGACAGCTCAAAGTAAAAAATGAAGACTAAAACCTAGAGAAAGGCTATGATAGTACTGGGTTGCAGATGATGGTAATTAATTGTGTTTTCACACCACCAGCATATCCCTGGTAGGGGAGCAGATTATTTCATGTCATCCTGTGGTAGCCATCACTGTTACTTAGATGCAAATAATTTAAAAACAAACTTGCATTTTCTTTAATTGGTATTAGAGACAGTAGTTGAAGTTTGTGAAGTTTGTGGAGTTGGTTTAGCAGGCTCTTGGGTGGTTCTGAGTTTCCCCAAAAATCCTTGAGGGCTCCAAGAGGCTGCACAGAGCAGGGCCCAAGCAGGAAGGTCAGTGGAGAAGTGAAATATTTTTGTTACAGCTTCTTTAAAGTTTTTTCTCATTCTAATAAAATCAGTTCCCAGAGGCTTTCAAAGGTTGCCTTATTGTGGAGACCTGGGAGCTTGACAAGTTGTTGCCTTTTCCAGTGCAAATTAAAAAGAAACCCAACAAATAAACAAAAATCAACAACCTCAAAGTCCTCCTTGGTGTTTTCAGACGCTGCCCCGAGGTTTCTGCTTGTCCTATGGGAATTAACCACTGCCAAAATCTTTATTTATTACTAGTTATTCTCAACTGAAGAGTGGAACTGTTCTGAAAGGAATGGCTGAAACTGTTCAGAGCAGTTATTTGCTGTGTTAGATGTGTTGGATAATTTGGGGATTCTTACTAGAAAGGTTTCAGGGGAGTCGATCATCCTTTTTAACAGATACTGTTTGCTTCCTCCCCTTGCCTTGTTCAGAATGAAAACGTTTTCACAAATAACACTGAGATGGGATGACAAAAAAGGCTATGAAAATGACTCCATTGTTCATTAATTGAAGAAGAATGGGTCTGTGGAGCAAAAGTACATAGCACCCAAAATCCATCTTTGTCCCAACACAAATGCACTGTTGTTCTGTGAATGGACAGAAGATAAGATGAGCTTTTTGTTCCCCTGGTTATTGATTTTATTTATTTATTTAAGTTATTAGGGCTAGTGTTCTCAAGGGGTGCTTAGTGATAGTATGGGCAGTGTATCCATGATTTATTCACTGATTTTTTTCTTATGTTCTTTCCATTTTAGTCTTTACCAGTTGGCATTGTGTGGCTTGTTCATTGCTTTTAACTATCTTCCATTCAGGGAAAAGGGAGGAAGGTGGAGAAATGTTCTGCCTCAAAACATAACAAAAAATGTTATGTTTTGAGGCAGAAATATTTAGGACCATTTTTGGCTGCTGTCCTTTAGATGTGCAGATCTCCATTCAACTTACTTGACTCAAACTGATTAAAGTTTTAATCGTTTAAACTTATATTATGCCAACAAATATTGGCCTAATGTATGCTAAGCATACAAGTGTTTATAGCACTTTGCTGTCTATTTTAGAAGTGTGTTAAAAGTGCAGGGAAGTGCATGAAGCTGCTTTCTTCTTTCCAGATATGCATGCACGTGAGTACAGGGTGCAGCTTATTGATTTTAAAATAAAAGCAGGGTGATTGCCTGGGCAATTTTGAGTTATTTTTAACTCTGAAAAGCAGGGATTGTAAACTGTAGAACGGCAAAAAAGTGCTGGACCTCTGTAAGTACAGTTCTAATTTAATACTCCCCTAATCCTGTATTGGTGGATGTTTAATGCACCCTTGAATTACCAAGTTTTGGAATGATCAGGACTTACACAGCCTATAGTACAGTTGCTAATTCCAGCCCATTTGCCTCCAAACTTGTTTTTTAACGTGAAGGTGTTTATAAAGCAAAGTTTTCAGGTGTTTATAAAGCAAAGGTTTCAAACATCTGGCATTAAGAGAAAACTGAAGTGTTGATGTTTCAGCTCAAAGACTTTGGGGGATACATAATGTTAAACAGTCTGTTTTCCTAAACATGCAAGGAGACATTTGTGTACCTTAAATGGCAATAATTCAGATGGAGGCATAATGGGGAACGTGTTCTGCCCAGCTGAGAGAAGTGTTGGGCACTTTTACAGGGCCACAACCTTAATGGATGCAAAGCTGCACAAGGAGTGACTGCTGCAAAACCTCCCATATAATTTCATTTTGTTCAGCTTGTGTGATAAAAATGAACTTACTTGACAAGAATTCTAGGATTACAAGTTTTATGTTTTGTTTATAATTATGGAGACAGAGTTTAATAACAAAAGGAGGGGTTTGAAAACAAGTCCATGTCAAAAAGAACATGTTGAAAGGATACAATTATTTTTACTGTATTATGTCCTCAGGCAGTTTTTATTTCCTGCAAAACAGCTTAACAAAAATTCAGTACATCTCAATCTAGCCCTGTTTTGTGTCTTATCCCTCCATTTGTATAGTGTCCCTATTCTTGGATTCTTTCATCAGTTTCTTATATCTAGCATGATCTCAGAGGGAATGAATGCATTGAAGCCCTGGAGCTCTCTCACTTCAGTATTTTTTTCTGACAATTAATGTAGCTACAGCCTGGTTTTCAGTTGGGAAGGGAAGGGGCAAATATGTCCAGGGCTCTGGGGACACCTCAGAGCCTCTTCCAGTGCCTGAAGGGGCTCCAGGAGAGCTGAAGTGGGACTTGGGACAGGGATGCTGGAGTGACAGCACCAGGGGGAATGGCTTCCCACTGACAGATGGCAGGGAGAGATGGGATATTGGGAAGAAATTCTTTACTGTGGGATTGCCCAGAGAAGCTGTGGCTGCCCCATCCCTGGGGCAGGCCAGGTTGGACCAGGTTTTGGGATAGTGGAAGGTGTTCCTGCCCATGGCAGTGGGATGGCATGAGCTGAGCTCTGAGGTCCCTTCCAAGCCAAGCCATTCCTTGGCTCTGTGACTGCAGGATGATGGCAGCTGGTGGGGGCTGTGGTGGCAGTCTGGATTTTGGGGGCTGTTGCCTCTCACAGCTGGTTGGGCTGGAGGTGGATGTGGCCCCACTTCACTCCCTATTTTCCAGGCTGGGACACCACCAGCCATCCCTTCTGGGGTAACAAACTTGTCATGGTGTTGCAGCCCAGGGTTTTTGTTCTGACCTGGAGCAGGGATGGCTTCAGCTGAGCCCTGTGGCTGGAGCTGCCCGTGCCAGGATGGTCCCAAGGTGGTGGGATGCTCTCCTGCTGAGGAGGGGCTCTGGGAGAACACAGAGGCTCTGTTTACAAATTCCCCTCTCCCAGCAAACAAAGCAGGCTTGTTTAACAAACCCTCCACAAACAACACGGACCTAAAATTAGAATGCTTGTTTCATGAATAAAAACCTACTATGAAAATAAACATTTTTAGGGACAATAGGAGAAACTTCTTTTAAAACACACGTGTTTTGATGGTCTGGAATTTTTCTGCAGATACTCATTGATCTTTTGTGCAGATAGCTGTTGCTTTGGTTGCTGTTAAGGTTTAAGTTCTAACACATGCTTGGAACACTGGTAAAGTGAGCCTCTGTATTTATTGTATTTATTTATTCAGTTTTTAATCTGCAGATGTAAGGGAGACAAGTGGGTTTAGATTTTTTGGCAGAGATGCATTACTCTATCCTTGTAATACAAATTGTAGACACTGAAAGACTGAGATTTATCATTGCCCATTTTTCTCCTTCAGCTTTTTAGTCTGAATAACATGTTTGTATGTGCATTGGGGATATATTACCATGAATTTCACAATATTATTTAGTCAGGATCCTGCAGAAATTAAAAGTTCACTAATGAACTTTTCTGTGCTGTTGTCTCCCTTTGTCCTACAATTTTGCTCTTTTTCTCCTATCCTAGAGTTACTGTTAGTATGTATTTGCCTGTATATGCCACTGATTTTGAGGTTGTTTCTTCAGAGACAGGCTGTGTGCATTTCAGTGTTGAATGACTAAAGATAAATTACTTGGCTTTTACTCAATTTTTCATTGCTGGGCTTAAAAAGACTTTTCTAGTGTACCATGTATTGGTAGAAAACCTTGAAGTTAAAAATCTCATACTGTTCTGAATTACTGGCTTCAGAATATTATTTTTTGTTCTTAGATGTATGAAAACAGCTAGAAATAAAAAAAAAACTGGACTGACAAATTTTAAAGTGACCTTGTTTTTCAACATGATCTAATTGTGTAAAGTTTTAAAAGCCCACATAGCAAATCTTAATCTAAAGCCAACATCATGCATCTGAATTCTTAATTAGGAGTATATTTCAACTTGTGAATATCAGTGTTTCACAATTTGCAAAGCTGTCAATTAGTCTGTTATTTATTATGTCTTGAAATATTCCACAGGCTGAGCCGGTAGCTGGGCATTTGAGAAGCATGAAATTATTTATTCAGTATAAAGCTACCCTCATC
The DNA here is from genome assembly GCF_028018845.1 of Melospiza georgiana. Classification (NCBI taxonomy): domain Eukaryota; kingdom Metazoa; phylum Chordata; class Aves; order Passeriformes; family Passerellidae; genus Melospiza; species Melospiza georgiana. The sequence continues at coordinate 32,843,313 of NC_080437.1, read as the reverse complement.
CAGACTTCCTTGGGAAGGTCTGATTTGCTTGCCCTCAGAGTCTGGATGGATTTTTGGCAAGTTCTCTTTTGGCTGGGTTCTTTTAAAGCCCTGTTGGAGGCTGCAGCAGGACTTTGGGGAAGTCCAGGACGGGAGTGGTGTCCCAGTGGTGTGGGAGAGCTGATCCCTAGGGCTGAGCTGGAAAAGGGGCTCTGAGTGGGATAAAGGGTTGAGTTTTGGAAGGTTTGGGGCTCCAGGCAAAACTCCCTGCAGAGTCATTGGAGAGACACTGGGAAAGATGGGGAAAGCTTGGACACACTGATGGACGCTGGGGAAAAAGAGCTGGGAAGTAAGCACAGAACACATCATCTCTGGAGGCAGACATGAAGGCAGAGAAGAGTCAAAAAGGTCAAAAATGCAGAGAAACTGGGTAGGAAGAGCAGGTTTCCACGTGCCCTGTTGGTGCATAGTCCTGGACAGTTTTATCCAGGAGCTGGGAATGAAATTGCAAAAGCAATGCAGGAGTTGTGCATGAGTAAATTGAGTAAATGGAGACTTTATAGATACCTGAAAAATAATAGATAGATATTGTAGATATAATAGATATAATAGAGCTGATAATAATAACAACAGATATAATATAGCTATATTCTATAATAGATAGAATATACCTGCTTTCCTCTTGTATTGTCCTTTAGAATTGTTGCTTAAAAGGATGAGGAAAGTCAGGTTGGGGTTGAAGTGAGTTTTATGTCACAAAATAATTTCTTGTCATTTTCAAAGAAGAATAAGAAACTAATTTACCTTGGTTCACTGTTTGGCACCTCATAACCATAGCCAGTGTTTCTACAAACAAAAATAAAAGATTGTGCACCCCTCACACCCATTTCTATCATGCTGGTATTCTAATTCTGTTGAATTTTCATTTTCTGCTTCCTGCTGCATAGTTGTACAGAAAAAAAATTAAAACATGCTCACTTTCATTCAAATTCTCTAAATTTAATTTTGTTTATTTATGTTTTGTATTAAGTAAACGTGGTGTGTGGTGTTTTTACTTTGATAACTACATAGCAGAAGCCACTTTGACAGGGAATTAATTTAGTTTTCCTGTGGCAAATGTCCATAAACTACAGATGAAAGCTGTTCTTGCAGATGTGACTCCAGCTAGTGAGGTATTAATGATGAATGTTTAATGGATTAATGAATGTTTAAAGCTATTTGATATCAGTGTGACAATTCTGTGCCTCTAAGGGTAAAGCATGGGTATGACACATTAGGTTGTGCATATTTTTCCTGTGCTTATTTCACCTTATATTAAATATAAGAAAACAAACTTTAACACTTAATTTCATACATTTAATTTAATGAACTCAAGGAATATTGTCAGTTTATGGCAGCCCTTCAAGAGAAGGATATGGGATCCACATGATTGAAGCACTCATTGCTTTTTCTGGTTATTTTTTTGGGCTTTTTTTATTCTTTTGCTTCTTCCAGCTGCCAAAATAAACTCCTTTTGAGATAGACCTGAGTCAACAGAGTTGGTGTGTCTCTAATGAAGCATTCTTCTTGAGGCCCCCACTTGGATTTTATCTTTTTGTCATAGTTCTTTTTAATCTCCCTTTCCAAGTTTAATGCTAGGGTCTCCTTAAGAATGTCTGCTCCAGATTCAAAGTAAACAAGGTCCATTTCAGTAATCATAGGATTTTTATTCCCTCAAACACTTTGATTTTTTTTTGTAGTAAAAAGGCAATTAATACTACATTTTTTCTGTAATATACTTTAAGAATATCAAGTTGTTGAAAAAGTTGGCTAAAATTCAAGGAAGCTAATAGCCTTCAAATGTACAAGCTTAATTCTTCTTTATTACTGTTTTCCACTGAAGTTTCTCAAACTGTGCTGCTTTTTTTAGCATTCTTGAGTAGCCTCTCTACAGATAAGACAGATTCTGACTTCCAGCTCCAGAACAATCTGTGTGGTACTGTCGTTAATTATCTTATTCCCAAGTGAATTTTAGATTGCAATTTCCAGTAAATGTTAACTGCTTTTATATATTTTATTTATGACTTTTATTTACAGTCACAAAGTCATTTTTCCTGTAAAATGTTTTGAGCACACATTTTTTTCCTGTAAAATGTTTTGAACCTTTGGAGTTCATAGGGAATCTCAATCTCTAAATGTGCACAAATCCACCTTGAATTAGAAACATTCCTTGGAATCTCAGTCTCATGTGGATGTTACTGTTCTGCCAGTTTAGTGTCACTGGTACTAAATATTAATGCATGAGAGAGATAACATGGCAATATTTAAAGCTATGGAAAATTTTCACATTCTTAATAATATTCTTAATATTCTAATGTTCTTAATATTCTGGTGGCAGTGTCTGGAATTCCATCCAGTAGAATTTTTCTGTAAGTACCAGAAGTATGCAACTTTTTTTGTGTTTGATGTACACAAAAAAGAAAAGTTTATGCAACAACATTGAAAATTCAACTTTGTTTCAATAGTCTGTTTTAATAAAATGCCATTGCATTGTGTACAGCACAGATTAGAAGATAAAAACGGGGAAAAAAGAAAGGAACTTTGGGAAATGTAAATAGTGCAAAATAGACTTATCATAGTTTGGTGATGTACAATAATTTAGAAAATATGCTTTTAAAGTGGCCCTAACTTTATGTAAGCTCCATACTTGTATTTATCTTTGTTTCTCATTTTCAAGAGTTGTCTTCAAACTTATCTGTGATTTGGGTATTATTATTTCAGCTTTGCATAAACAGTAATCCTAGGGCAACCCAGAATCCACAAATTTGCTGTTGCTGCCATTAAAGGTCAGGAACCCTTGGTAAATAATGCACTTTATTGGTCTTGAAGGGACCATTTTGTGATGTTTGTACTGTTGGCTCTGCAGTGTGAAACACCATCTCCAGAGCAAATTCAGCCTGATGGGTTTAATCTGAATTGTGACTGCTAGTGAAGTCTTAAGAATCACAAATGTAAAATTTGTGTGAATATATCTATCCATCTTTCTTACTGAGAGCAAGAGGAATGGAGTTGGAGGAGGCACAGATATTTAATGTCCTGTGTCTGAGTTAAGGAATGTCACTGTCTCTGGACACCCACAGGTTTGAGTAAATCCCTAAGTGCAAAGAACAGGAATATAAAAGATTGACAACTACAAATCTTTAAATTAAATTTTCATAAGGATTCATGTAAATATATACAGTCATCAAATTTTTATGTTGTAATTCCTGAACATAAAGATTTTTTTTCCTCTTTAGTGCAAGCCTTATCACTACATTTATTCCAGACCCAGTGGCTTTGATGCTGTGACTTTTAAGAGAGTGGCTTTAGTTGCTTAGAACAAAGACAAAACTCTCACTTTACTGCTCTTTATCAATGACAAAGGACAAACTCTTAGCAAGAAGTCTTGGAGGAGAGAGCAGGGCTGGAAAGTGGCTGTGAGAGGATGCCCAGAGCTGTGTCTTATCTCCAGCTCTGGCCAGTTGCATCCCAAGCTGATAAGGCAGAGATGATGCAGCAGCCCTCTCTAAAGCTCTCAACCACGCTAATTACTGCTCACTTTACAGCTTGAGACCAGAATTATCTCATTGATTAATTCACTGGTGTTAGAGGGGAGAGCTGCTGGAGTGTGGGCACGGCTGTGGTTCATCTCAGGCAGCACTTTGTTGGCTCCTTGGATGCTGTGGATGGAGTGTTTGAATATTGGTGTGCTGCAGGTTGTAGCTGGGAGCTCCCTTGACCTTGTTCTACTCAGTGAGCGCAGGGAAAGATAATATTGGCATAAAAAAGGAAGAAGAAGAGCTTCACAGACTTGGAGACTAAAGGGGAAAAGCAAAAAAACATCAAAACCTGTCCCAAGTGTTCCCTTTTTGCCTCAGCGGAAAGCAGTTTTTTCTCTGGCAGCCCATGAGCCTTTTCAGACACCTGCTGGCTGTTTCCCACTATAAAAAACAAGCTTAAAATGTTCAATATTTCAGATAATTTCTAGGAAAGGACAAGGGGAAAGCAGCTATTTGGAGTGTACGCTAAGCTGTGAAGATAGCAAAATCCAACCAACTCAGGAGTAGCTCATGTTGGGAAAACAAAGAAACACTAAAAGTTTCTGAAGGTGTTTTGAGGGAAGGGGGAGCATTTCTTTAAAAGTACTTCTTTGCAGAGCACCTTAGGCAAATAGAGTGCTGAGATTTACCTTCAATCTCAATGAAATTTAAGATAAACTTAATTTAATTGCACTTTTGTGGTGGGTTAAGAACATGTAAGTAGTTAATAGCCAAATAATTACATGGTAATTGTAGGATACTGAATGTGAAACTTGGCTTCCTGCCTTTTTGACTTTCACTCATTATCTTAATCTGTTTTACACTTACCTGAAACATTCTGTTTACCTGGGGGACACTATGAAAACCTTCTGAAAAGCTAATTTTTTAAATGTTTAGTGAAGTACAGCCAACTATGAATATATAGTCAATAATTGTAGGAAGTTATTTTGTTTGACATGTAGAAACAAATGTCAGAACTATTTTCACTTTGGGTTTATCATCAGTTACTACTCTTAATGCATTACATGGACTTGGGAAATAAATAAAAAAGAGGTGCAAGTTGGCAAATTATTTACAGATTTGCTTTGGACAATTTAAACATCACTGAGGAACATATAGAAAGACAATTAAAAGTAATAATGATGTAATTAATGGATCTAGATAAATATTTGAAGTAGATGGCTTTAAAGGTCCTTTCCAGCCCAAACCATTCTGTGATTCCATATTTCTTTTGGAAATACAACATCAAATTTTATTTGCATCTCACTTACAGGAATTTGGAGGTTTACATTGGAATTTTATATTCCAAAGAATGTATGAGAAGGTTGGGTGTTTGCTCAAACATGGAGTTTCCATGTTTGAGGTGCTTTGGGAAGCACCTTACAGCTCCCTGGCTGCCTGTAAAATTCCCATTACACAGATTTTGTGATGATGTAACTAAATGAGAATGAACACATCTTTCTGAAGAGCAAGGACTGGCACTTGAGTTCTGTGAGCTGCAAAATAAATTCTGGCTATTATTCGTAACATCTTTTAGGGATTACAACACATTATTCTTTAATGAAACAGAAAGGTGGCTAAGCTCTCAGGAATGCAGCTCTGGGATCCTGAAAATGTGCAGTCCATAATTATTTCAAAGTTTGCAGCTTGGACAAAATCTGCTTGTTTGATGCTGGCCCTGCAGTTTCAGGCAGCCTGGTGAGATCCAACTTGTTAATTCAGTTACCCAATGATGTAACTCCTTTTTGGGGTAGATTTTCTTGTAGACTGAATACTTTTTGATGATAAAGGTGAAGTCTCCAGCCATCTCTCCTGGATAAACAGAACTGCTTGCCTCATTCTGTGCCTATTGCTTATGGGTTTTTTTTTTTTTGTTTAAAAAGATGTTTAAAACGGTGATTATGAGGATTGAATTTGTGGGGGTAGTTTTGGGGCAAGGGGGAGGATTTTGTTGTTTTTCTCAAGTCTTTTAGGGCTCACCCAGCTGGATGCCATGTGAGAGAGGCTGGAAGCACAGAGGCGTTGGGATGTGCAGCTTTTGTCCAGGCTGGGAGAGCACAGCAGGTCAGGTTACCAGCCAAGGGCTCTCCTGGGCATCCAGAAACTCCATTTCTGGTTGTGGAAGGAAATCAGGGAGCAGGGGGCTGTGCAGCACTCTGCCATGGGGTTTGGTTTTCAGGGAAAAGCTGAATTCCATAAGCCATGGTGGGCAGCACTAAGGGGTCGCTGTTGATCATTTGGGGTTGCTTTGTTTGTGTAGCCAGAGCAGTTCTTCTTAGGCAGCTGGCTGGAAATGGAGTCTTAATTCACTTTTAATAAAAGATCAATAGCTTTATTGTGAAAAAATAGAATACAGCTGTAAACTGTACCTGGTAAAAGAATTGAATGTGAGTTTAACCTTCCTGTTTTGTTTTCTCAGTGCTACTGGTGCTTGACCTTCATTTTTGAGACTGTTGTCTTTCTTGGTAGTTTTACATTTTAAGTTTTACTTAGACTACAAAAACAAACTCTGCTGGTGTTTTTCATCTCAAGTGCTTACCAAATCCCTCAGATTTTGCAAAATATTTAAGAAATAATCTCCAGACTAAAGGCTCATTAAAACCTTTGCCCTTCCTGTGGAACAAAAGTTCAGAGAAGTTCTGGCTGATTGTAATTTGAAAACTGTAAAACAAAAACCATAATGGTGTGAAGTATTAATTTAAGCTTGGCAGTCTCTCTGTAAAATTTATTTCCAGAAGCTTCCAATTAAAATGCAGCATGGCTAATTGTATAAGGGAAAGCACCTTGAAGGTTCTCTCTTTTATATTATATTGGAAGAAAAATGCTACAAATACTAGTGACAATAAAACATCTTGCAGGTATTTTTTACTAAAAACCAGTCTCATTTATGTTGGAATGAGTTAACTTGAAGGAACTGTGTGTTCAGGAATTTCTTAGCCATACTAATTTTCAGAATTGCTTTTTAGCCAAACCATTTGATAGATTAGTTAGATATTTATCTTTTTGTATATTTACCTAATCTTTTTGTGGCTTTAATCTAATTTATACCTTTGTTATACATTGGGTTGTTATGCTCCTTGAGCAATTCAATTTAAAAGGTTTTCCCCTGTGGCTCTTTGCCCTTTTTCAAAGGAAAAAAAAAGCAAAACTGGGGAAAGGACGGGTTAACAAGGATGGTTAAAGGTATGGAACACCTCACCTCATAGTGCTGTAAAGAAATTAATTCCCTTTAGTGTGATGGAGATAGCCCAGAATGGTTTGGATTGAAAAGGACCTTGGAGATCATCCACTCCCATCACCTTCCTCTAGACCAGGGGTTTTTAAATTCCAAAAATATTTCAAAAAAGCAAATTTTGTGTCTTGGATATTTCTTGGCAAAATGTAGAAGCAGAGAGAGAAATATGTGCAGTTGTTTTGTATTGACAGAGTTCATTTCATCTGCAGGTAGTATTGGGTTGGAGAAACTGAAACCTGAGACAAGTGCTTGGGGATGGTCTGTAAGAGGAAACTTCTTGTTGAAAGTCTTGTAGTTAAATATTCCCAAGATGGTCTGGACAACTTAAACAGTTCTGCTGTGAAAGAGCTTGTATATAATAAAAGAAAGCAAAATGTTTCACTCTATGGTAAGTGAACTCTTACCATAGAGAGAATCACTTCTGAAATTGATGCTGATTTAATCTGAAGCCAAAGAGAAATGATTTTCAAAATCAGTTTTGCAAATGTGATTAAGTTCTAGTGTGATAAATCCCTTTGCAGCACTTCCTTTCAGGAGATCCCCTTTCTATTTTGGATTTATGTTGGGTGTATGCTGCAAATCAATATTAAGAATAAGAAGGAATATGAATAGTATGCTCAGAGGCAATTTATTTAGATGATGTAATCATTTTAGAATGAGTAATGAAATTGGAACATTTTTCTTGAAGTACAGATGCTCATGTACATGAGGCAGAATCTGTGTGGGTTCTCAGGTTTGGGTGGTTTTGCAGTCCAGGAATAAAGGGAGAGAGGAAAAGGTAGGAAGTGGATTTGTATGAAGTGGTTTATTTTCAAATAAATAAATATATTGGTTTTAAATATAAGTAAATACAAGGTTTTAAGTATTCTGAAGAAAGTAAGTAAATTGAGAGTAAGTCCTTATACTCCTAGTAAAAGAGTAAATTGAGAGTAAGCCCTTATGGAAAGGGTGGGGGGAGGCAGAAGCCCTTAGAAATAATTTTATTTGATGTAATGAAGTCCTGTGGGTTCCCTTTTTAATTCCCTCAATACAGACACAGAGCAAACACTTCATTGGGAACTCACCTGGGCACGTCCTGGGCTCCCCTTCCTCTGGGGGTGACTCATGGGATGTGGGTTTGAGCAGCAGAGGAAATAAAGCACCTTTGCAGGAGAACTCTCTTCTGCTGCTGTGTTTGGAAACACTTCTGGGGAGGGAGGATATCAGAGAGAACCAAGGGCTTCTTTCATTTTTGCCTCTGGTTCCACTGCGTGTCCTGGGTCACTGATGTGTCATCCCCACAGCCTCCTGTGCATCCAGGGAACTTCATTAACAAGCTCCTAAATTTTAGTGTTAGAAAATATCTAAAGGAAGTCACCTCAAAACTATTTATTCCCTTTGCAAATTATGGTGTTTTGATGCCCAAAATAAATATTGACTCTACAATGATAGGTTGGATAATCAATTTTTCCTGTTACTGTGCTGCTCCGCGCTAAAGAAGGGTTTTTTTAAATTATAACCAAACCAGTAATGCTGCAATGCAGTTAATTTTAGAATTCTGTAATACTACAGAAGGAAGTGGGAAATTTGGAACAGGGCTGCACAGTGACTTTCATGTGTGGGATTCACAAATGTGATAAATTTGAAGATGTGGGAGCAGGATCTTCAAGGGAAACTGAGTGCCTGGGCTGTCTTTTCTTAGAGCCGTGAGTTAAATTCATGCTACTAGGAAAGATTAATTTGCCACTTGTGTTTTCTGTGTTCAAGCAACAGCTCTGAAAGACAGTTCCTTGGCTATTTCTGCCTTCTTGGCCAGTTGAGAAAATGTCTTTAAATCAACAAGTAATTATGTTCTAATTTTTTAAAAATATGACTGAAAAGGCATATTTTTTCCCCAAGTCCTTAAACTGTTTCATCTGGGTAATGATGATTAAAAGTTCTTTAAGCACTACCTTCACACAGCTTTCAACTATTTCTGTTTAGAGAGCATAACATTTCAAAGTGGTTTATTTAAAAATGTCACTTCCATTCTCTGGCTTTAGAGGATTTTCTGGGCCTTGAGGTTTAAGTTTCTGAATAGAATTGGAGGAATATTGTTTTAATTTAATATAAAAATTTGCCTTTAATTAAAAATTACCCCAACAAAACCAACAGTAGTAGTTACAAGTCAGTCCTGGACGTTTTGTAAATGAGATAATCAGTCAGACAGATATTTTTAGAAATCTGCCTCAGGTATTTGACAAGGCTCTGCATGAAACTTGGTTACTTTTATCTTTTTTTGCACAGACAAAAAGTGCAAGACTTTTTATCACAGATAATTCTTGTATTTCCTACTTAACCGTTTACTGTTGGTGGGAAATATTTTTAAAAAGTTAATTTTTATTTAAGTATCATGAAGAGTTGAGCAGTAAGAGTATCAAAAGGTCTGGGGATTTCTGGTGGTTCTGATTCCCCAGAATTGGGTGTTCCTCCCTAGGAGTGTCCCTAAAGCAATGTCTTCACCCCCAGGCTGCAGCCACAGGAAATTTGTGTTGTCCCTTCCCAAACCTTGCTCAGATTCATGGAAGGCTTTCTTTTAAATCAGCATCATCTCAAGGTTATAATCTTAATTATCCATTTAATGTAATTGATATGAAGAACTCTTAATAGCATCAACTGCAGAATGACTTCAGATAATGCCCAGTCTTATAATTTTTAATTTATATATTTAAACCTTTTCATTCTCTTTATTGTATGGCTGTTTTTCAAGCTGAGATGTGTAATGAGTTTGCAAGTGAAAAATTAATTTTCTGTTGCCACCATATGGTTGTGAATGTTGAGAGTGTTTGGATTGCATGAGTAATGCCTCAAAGATAGAATTCTGACTTAAGTTATAGGCCACTGAATAATCTTATTTTAAATCAAATGAAGATCTGATTAGGGGAGGTTATTATTGCTGAGGTGGTGATTTTCTGTGTAGCTGGAGGGAAAATAATTAAGGCTGTTTAGTTTCTGGGAATGTCTGTAAAGAATATCTTCTTAATAAATCAACTAAAAAATAGTCGAATTTCACTAATCATTACCTGTAAGCTAATCCAGGAAAAGCTCTGTGAATTAAAGTGTTACTATTTAATCAGCAATGAAATAAATGCTCCATCACTAATGTAATAAAAACAGAGTCCTGCTTACTGTTCAGTGGGGTTTTTCTATTAGATTTTTTTTCTTTTTGGTCTCCATTATTTGCTAGAATTACCAACACTTGAGATGAGCTGCTTGTGGAGGTGCTGAGATTTTTAGTGCAGGCCCCAGCTCAGCAGAGCTCCAGAGAATAACTTAAACACAGAGTTCCAGTAAGCAAAGCCAAAAGTTTCCTAGTTCATCTTGGATATCATGGAAGTGTGTTTTGTTAATTTTACATTTTCATCACGTGCCAAGGTTGAGTTTGTGCTCCTGAGATGGTGCTGAAATGACTAAAGCCTGTGATTTCACTGAACACTCATTTGGTGTAGATTAGGTTAAAAACTATTCTTGCTCTTTGGAAAATCGGGTTGTAGCCAAAGTTCTCGTGCAGCTGATATGACTGTTCTCTTTTTGGTTTCTTTTTTTCCATTTTTTCCCCCTTGGCAGGGTCAGTACAGGCCCTCTGACCTGCTGTGCCCTGAGACCTACGTGTGGACACCCATTGAGCAATGCCTGCCCCTGCTCGAGCACTCCAAGTACTCCCGCTTCAACCAGGATGGAAAAGCAGGTGAGGCTGCAAAAATGAAATCACTCTGATTTTTCTGTCTGCTTCTCATAAATCAGAATCATCTGCTGCTGAAACAGCATGGGAATCTCACCTGTAAAGGATAAAAAGTGTGCAATTCACAGCAAACATTTATCTTTTAAGCAATGGACATTTTAAGTATATTTTGTCCTGTAGGCTATAAGTAGTTCAAAATTAACACATATTGCTGCCTTTCAGATTATTTTCAAATTGTATTTGTTATTCTGGGCATGAACAAACCAATAAAATAATTGTTCCTCACTTACATTCCTGTTGCATGAATGCATAAAGGAATTCAATTGGGATCAATACAGGGAAGTGGAAAGACTGGAGAGGCTTAAAGGTGCTTTTGTAAAGAAACAGAGTGGCAGATTTAGTTTCACAATCAATTAAACATTCAATTTAATTGATGTGGATATGAAGAACACAGTAAACAGCAGAAGTACCTTAAACATCATGATGTAATGTGATATAGTTTTTACACATTGTGTAAAACAGTTTTTTTTTTTTATTATTAATTATTTACCAGCCCTGACTGGTTGAAATTGTTGCTGACCAGAGCACAGTACAGTGATGCTACTGGAAAACAAGGCAATCGAATGAAAAAAAATACATTAATTTGTTTTAGTTACTGATCTCTGGGCCAATGGCAGGCCCCAAGGGAGCTGTGTTAGACCATGCTTGGTGTGGTGCTTGGGGGAAAGAGAATAACTTAACTTCTGTTATTAATTGCAACTTGTTGAATGTCCTCTTTTTGAAGTTTTCTTTCTCCTATGAGTAACAATTGAGTGTGGCTGTGATATTTTTCAGAGATGTGTGGCATTATTCAGGTTAAAAGCACTGTGGTTTGTTTCTAGACACCAAACACAGATTTACCTGAGTCTCAGCATTCTTCAGCAGCTACTTCTTTTTACATGTTTTTACTCTTTTTACTTTTTTTTTACAGTTTGATCCTTTTACTTTTTACTGTAGTTTAGTATAATTCCCATGGCAGTTAACTGCTCAAAAGGCAGAATGTGGATAAATTAAAGGAATTTGAAATGAATGCTTAAGCAGGACTGTGAAGTTCTGGAATTGCTGTTGAGTTCCTTGCTTTTCCTCAACCTCTGCCTGTTACTTGGTTGCTTAATGGAAACATTGATAATAATAATAATAGTGATAATAACTGCAATAGCTGGGTTCTAATAAATCCATCATTGTTAGATTGGTGAGGGGAAATTGGAAAAAAAAAATTACAAAATTAGGAGGAAGAAGGGAATGATTTTGGAGGCCAGTGGTGTTTGGGACACTTTTGGTGTTCAGAAAGGAGAGAGTGCTGAACTGGTGCCTGTGAAAGTGTTTATAACCCTGTGCTAGTAGAGGGGCAGCATCTTGTGCATGGTGTGAAATCCCTGTGGCATAGCAGGCGTTTGGAAACCACAGGAAACAAAGCTCTGCATCATTATCAGCCCAGAATATCTCACTGCAGACCCTGCTGGAGCTGGGACTTGTGTCCTGTGGTTTAAGGAAATTAAAACATAGCAGCACGTTGAGATGCTCTGGGCCTGCTGGGAGCTCGTGGGCTTTGGGGGTTTGGGTTGCTGCTCAGAGGAAGCCATTTCTCACCAGTGAAATCCTCATTCTTTACTCTCTCCAGCAGTCACTAATACCAGTTTAATGAAGTTACAGTGAATTTTAGAAAGAGCAGTACAAATGGTCGTGTGCTTTATTCCCCTTGAATCAGCTTTCTGTGGCACTGGCTGTAATTGTGTTTGTTAAGTGGGCCATGGTTTATCAGGAGTGGGACTTCCAGCCCTGAAACCCAGTGCAATAACCAGAGCCAGTAAACAACTGGGAGAAATGGTGTGACTTTCATTGCTGCCTGGGGCAGTGAAGGTGTCACTGGCAATGGCCATCTTCTCTTGCTGTCTGTAATGGCAGAAAAATTTGGGAAGTATTGTCTCACAATAATTTGTGTGAGACATAATTAATGTGTTCATCATTTTCATGAATTTTTGAATATGTTTTCTCTCCTTTAAAAAAAATCATTGCAATTTACATCATAAATTTACCAATTGCACATGCAGTAGAGTGTCTTACGTGTTTTGATCTTTCAAGCTTCTGTAATATAAAAAGGATTTTTGAGTATCCATACACATTGCAGAGCTCCTTCCTAAATAAGATCTACTTTTACTTTTCTGGAATAAAAATAAAAAGATACTCATGAAAAGTGGCTTTTTATTTTAAAGCATAGGAAAGTATCAATTTATAACATTCATGCCTTGGAACAGATTCTTCATTTTTGTTCTGTTCATTTTGAAAAATTTAGAAGACCTGGCATCATCTTATAAATGAGAGAGATTCATGAAGATTCTGATATTAATAACCAGTAGCCAGGCATTTATTTAGGACTAAGTGAGTAGTTGGTAAGGTGGTGCACTAATGGAGGGTTTGGATACTGATGCAGTCTGGAAATTGAGATAGTGCTGAACTTCATTTAATGGCCAAAGTGCAGATGGACATAGGCTAAAGAAAGAAGAATTAATTAAAAGATTGCTCTGCTGTCAGTGACTTTGATAACAAATCAAACTGATGAGCAGAAGTCATTCACATGATAGCGTTTGCTGAAATATTCCTGGCCATGGTCTGCCTGCCACACCCATTGAGTTCCTCCCAAAACTGCTCCTCAGGGTTTTACCTCATTGGTGTCTTCCCCACCAGCTGGGCCCATGAAATAAGAGCTCTGTGGAAAGATCTAGAAATCATTTATTTGGTATCCCGGCAATATTTTTGTCCTTTCACTTTCCATTTTCTAGACTAACTCCGTGTCATGTTCTCTCTCTAATATCTGTTGAGATTTTCAGTTTGTTGCTCCTGGGAGCAAAAAATATCTCCATGGAGTAAAATATCTACTTTTGGGATAGTAATTAAATTAGTGGGAAACTTCAAATCTTTTTTCCCATCAGTGCTGGACTGTCAAGATGTTTAAAAAGCAACTTCAGATGATGGCAGATACAATCTCACTCTGAGAGTGGTGTCTTGAAGCCTTCATAGTTACATGACTGTGTCACATAATGTGGGGTGTACTTGGTGAAGCCAGGGTGAACATGGGGCTGTTACCCAGGTGAAAAAGCTTTATCCAAATTTTTAGGCATGGCCCACAGCAATCCCAGTGGTGGAAGCTGCTTCCCACCTTCCTGTGTCTGCAGAAACACTGTGAGCAGAGCTTTGAGAGCTGCACTTCAAAAGGACTTCAGTGCTCGTTCTGTCTTAACCATTTTGTTTGCTGAAGTTGATAAATTGGCTAAGCTAATACACATCTGTTCAACTTCCTGCAGGTCTAATAATAGAGTGAAATCAAAATGGCACCGAATGGAATACATTAATTAAAATGAAAGTATTTTCTTCAGCACATTAGAAAAAAGACATTGCACATAACAAATGCATAACACAGGCTCCTCTGCCTTTGTGTGTTCTTGGAGACAAGACACTCTTTGTTGCAGAGGGTATGGTTAACACAAACCATGATGGATGCAGAAGGGTGGGATAAAGGCAGAGAGAGGCACTTCTGGGTTTCCTGGTCAGTTTTATAGTAGACTTAATTATAGTCTATTAATAGACTAAATAGTATTAGACTGAACTGAACTTTTGTAAACATCACAGTGAAGGAAAGTTTCTGAGAGAGGGATCTAAGGAAGTTTCTTTGTTGTCTTTCAGAGCTTATGGAGAAATCTTTTGCAGTGTGAGAGTTTATGGAGAAATCTTTTGCAGTAGAAGAAATTAAGAGACACATAGCAGTTTCCTTGAAAACATAAATTTGTCTGGAATAGGATCCTGTAGTCAGAGGTGGAACTGCAGGCGGATTACTGCCTGCAGGTGCTGGGGATGAAGATGGAGTGAAGCAGAGTGGGGGAAGCTTTGAAAATTAGGATCTCTGGTGTGATCAGGGTGTGGGAGCTGGCAGAGACATGGATAGAGGATGGGAGGAATTTTGCAGTGGTTCATGCAGGTAGAACAGTGAGAAGGGCTTGACAAGAGCAAGAAATAAGTGGCGGTAGGGTTCAAACTTGAGCATGTTACTAGATACTTGTAGAGGTGTGAAGGGAGGCTGTTATTTGGATACACCATCTAAAGAGGTTTAAAGAGATTACAAAGCCAAAAGATTCAGCAATCACCTCCCACTCCTTGCTGCAGACCAGGCTTTGCATCTGCCACCTCCTCACAGCACTGAGGATGTTTTTCCTTCCAGCAGAGTGGAAATCCTTAGCAGAGCTCAGGCTTTAGGCTGTGCCCAGCTGGTGAGAGACAAAGGGATGATGGGCAGTGGGATCCAGAGGAGAGGATTTGTCTGTTCTGTGCTTTCCAGTGCTCAGGCTGGGGCTGCACAAAGGACAGATGTTGACATCCCAATAGCCTTTGAAATTGCCTTGTGTCCACGTGCAAGCCTTAACCATGAGAATAAAACAAAACTTAAACCCAAGCCAACACTGTGTCCTGGAACACCACACGAGGCTATGGAGAGGTCAGAAAATCCTCACTTCACACTCACAAGGGTGACTATAAAAAGCCCATTCCATGTAATACCTCCTGAGTTCATAGCAGATCATTAATTTCTGAGTTATTGAACTAAGAAGATTACTTCAGATTTCCAGTCTTTCTCTGTATTAATCTTGTAACATTTATTAAATGTTTTTACCAGATTTTTAAAGCTTTTAGCTGAAAAAGCTGTTTTTTTAGAAATACATCTTTATATGTGTATTTATCTATCCTGCTCATAGTAAAATGCAAAATAGTGAAATGCAAAGTAAAATGCAAAAAGTAAAATAGTACAGTAGTAAAATGCAAATAAAAATCCCAGTACTTAACAACTTCTGGATCCTCTTAGTAGTGATTGCATTATGTATCTTAGTGCTTCTTTCAAGCAACTGAGTGTTATTAGTTCTAGTAAATAAAACTTAAATAAAACCAGAAATCTACAGGCATGTGCCGTTATACAAAACTGTTTATTTTAAATGTATGTTTTTGTGCATAAAGCTTCCACTAGAAAAATAATTTGTCACAAGTGTTTCAATAACTATAATTTCTAGTGTTGTGTTTTTAAAACATTTACTGTACAATTTTTAGTGCACTTTGTGACCAAAGAGTATTTCAAACAGGTTTTATACTTATTGTGTATTTGAACACAAGTATTTTATTGACTTTTTTTTCCCGTCCAGTACAGAGACTGTTTAATTTTACAATATATGTTAAAAATCTAGTATGTTAGTGTGATAGTGGTGTTGTTTCCCTCCTGCTTTGAACAGAAAAGCCACGATCACATATTTGTGTCCTGTGGTTGCCATTTGGTCACGTCTCAGAGTTCAGGCCCCTGGCAAAGGGCTGAATCTCTGCAGGATGGATGTAGGCAGAGGGATTTGGGTGTAGGCAGAGGGATTAATGCAAAGGCCAGGATGTGTTAATGTTTATAAGGGTGGTGTGATGCAGATTAATGTTTACAAGGATAAATGCACTGAACTTCTCGACATGATGAAAATGTGGTCACAAAAACTGTCACAGATGGAAAACATTAAACCAATTGTTCAGAGCTCTGCAATCATCTGATTTGGGAGAAATTGCTGCTTTGCTCTTCAACAACTGCTGCTTATAATTTATTTTTTTTTAAGATAGTGTTGTGCACTTCAGAGAGTTGGGAAACAGTTTAAATAAACTCTGATGGATCACGAACTCAGGTCTTCTAAAGAAGTAACTTTCCACTATTATCAGAGCTATAGGTAATAAATTTGAATTCTGTAAGAAAAAGAAATTGCATTCTGCAGGAAAAAAGACAGTTCTTTCTAGCAGCTTCCCTAGAACAGACATCTAAAAGGTTCTCTCTGTTTCTAATTAAGTTCATGAGCACTTTGAGCCATCAGAATGCATCTTTCTAAATCCAGTGTGATCCTTGAGTGTCCTGGATGTTTAAACAATGAAGATAATGCCAATAAGGTGTAGCCAGACACATTTCCCCCTCACTTTTTACTGTGTTTGGATTAAATTGAAGTGACTGGCATGGGGTTTTAGCCTCATATGCAGTGTTTCTGTAATACAAAGGAAATGTTATTCTCTTAATTTGTGGGTCCTAAGCAGCTGCCATGACGTGAATTGGTGTGTGGGTTAGAAAATGCAAACTGTAATAAATATTTGTGATTTAAAAGTTTGGATTGATTGATATTTTGAATACATCTGCTTTTAACATATATGTACAGACTAAACCAGTGCCCTTTGAGCAGCACAATTGTCTGATTCTGGTGTGGTGCATGAAACCTTTGGCTTGGACTGTGAAATTCTCAAAAATGTGTTAATCCACGATGACCATCACAGAGATTGTGAAACAAATGGATGTATTTTGGATTTTTTTTTTTTTTTGGAGGGCTTTCCTTGAAAAATAAAGATATCTTGGCATACTTCACTTCTCTTTGTGTTGAAGAGATGATTCTTAGATGAATTTATGCTCAAGATACTCTTACACCTTTTGAACATTGTGGTATTTGATTTTCCAGCAGAATAATTCTGCTTTAACTTTTTTTTTTTTTTTTTTGGTGACGATTCAGGAGAATGCGGGGAAGGGCAAGGACTGCCAAATCCTGTAGGAATCATTTTCCATATGCAGAAGGTGTTAGGAGCACAAGAGCAGAAATTAAAAGTTCAGTAACGCGGGACAAGCAGAGCAGTCGTGCAGATTTATTTCGTGCTGAGGACAATGAGCGTGTGGGACTGGTTTCCAAATGTGATAAAAGTTAGCAGCTGTAATTAGGCTCAGGCACAGAGCAGCCATGGAAGGGACACCACAGGCATGTGCTGAGCCACACTCCAGCATCCACAGGGAAACCTGTGCCAGGGTCAGACCTTCTGGAAGGATCCTCGTTCACTCCCTGCTCCGGTGACATCATCCCAGCTCCTCACGTGGAACCTAATTGATTCCATGTTTTAATTAATTTAGCCAGCAAATTGATTGCTGTAATTTGATTTATTTAGCTGATAAGCTACTGCCAATTGCTTCAGTTTTTCCTATTTCATGGCAATGTTTGCGTTTGTAATTCTCAGCTTGACTCTTGTCTCTGGTTTTTTTCCTCCTCATATGTCAGTCTTAATGAGGACTCCGCCCTTCTTTTTGAAAAATCCTCTGGCTGCTTTCTGCCACGTTCACTTCTATGCAGTTCAGATATTTTAATAAATAGTATTTAAGTCTCTTGCTCCTTCAGATTTTTTCCCTGTTTTCTTCCCATTCTTTTGGAGCTGTAACTCCTTAAAGCATTATCTCTAACTTTTGTCTTTTGTACTGGCTTTTCATAGAAGAATGGTGTAATGGAATGGTCTGGGTTGGAAAGGACATTAAATCCCACCCAGTGCCACCTTCTGCCATGGCAGGGACACCTTCCACTGTCCCAGGTGCTCCAAACCCAGTGTCCAACCTGGCCTTGGGCACTGCCAGGGATCCAGGGCAGCCACAGCTGCTCTGGGCACCTGTGCCAGGGCCTGCCACACTTTACAAACATGTTCTTTTCGATCCGTGCTCTCAAAAGTTCCTATTTTTTGTTAGAATAACTGCAAAGATTTGGCTGATTGAGAATATCCTGAGCATTTTACTGTACTTCCTTTGTGACTTGTGCTTTCTGGTTTTAATTAAGAATTCTTTTCAGTGGATTTTTTTGTGTGTTGTTGTTTATGCTTCATTTTAACTGTACTCTTATTTTGGTTTGAGTTAGTATTTTTGTACCCCAAGGCACAGGGGTCTTTAATATTCCTTAATGTATGAGTATAGCTTGAAAGAAGCAATATGAGAAAAAGCACATTTCAGCTCACTGTTTTATATAAATATGACTATTAATGTGTATTGCTGATTGGCCTTTTTGGTTTTGAGGATGACATCCTATACTTTTCTAGTGAACAAAAGAAATTATGCTTTAAATTGGGTAAGAACTGAGCTTAAATTCAAAGGTCAGAAAGATTTGGCTTCTGATTGTGGTAGAATAATTTTTGATTTCCAGTAATTAATATCTCCTATGTTTCAGTCATAAAATTTGAAAAGTTAATGTGTTTCTTCCTTTTGCAGTTTCTTTGTTTTAAAATCATTGATCATTAACTGTGACAAGGTCATGTAAACCAGATGTAGCTTTTCTTTCAAAAAAAATTCAACAAGGCTTTAGTGTTCCTCATATAAATTAACATCACCATAGTGTAACCAGCAAGGGATGGTGCTTCTTTTTGCCATTTTTACACCTAGTTTGAAAGCTTGAGTATCATGGAACTTTTAATCTCCCTGTAAATTTAATTTTTTTTTCTTTGATTGTAAAAATGGGAACATTCTGTTCATCTTTAAAAACTATGCAAATCCTAAGTGCTTCAAAATTGAAAATTAAAAACCACAAGCAACATGAAACAAAATCAAAACCCCAGCACATCCATGGGCTGAAACTGCAGCAGTCGTCAAGTGTTTATCTTCAGACTTTTTGTTCTGTGGATTTCATGCTTAGAGGTAAAATAATTCTTTTGAGATTCCATTTTTAAGCAAAATGGAAATTTAATTTACAGTATGAGTTGCCTTCATTGTCTACTTTTAAAGTGAATCACCGGTTTCAGTTAATGACACAGATTTAATTATTTTAATTTTTGAATTAGGTTGGTTTTTTGCCTTTTCCTTTCTTTCTTTAACTATTTTGTCCTCCTGTGGTGGAGGAAAAAAATCCAGGTTCTCTGTGTAGTATGGATGCAGAATTACAAAATGATGATGGCCAAATACTTTCATGATTCTAGGGAGTTGAAGGAGCATTTAAAGAAAATTAAACTTAGAAACAGAATAATTTCAGAGTTTAGCAGGAGTACCACATTTCTTGTGTTACCAGTCTTCAGTTAGGCTTCTTGCTAATTCTGAGTCCATTCTGTACAGAAGATATAGGAAATATTTTCCTCTGACTAATGTGGGTTGCTTGGAAATTGGCAGTTGTCCTTTCTCCTATTTAGAAAATGGGAAAGTCAATACATTTGTCACTTTACTTTTAATTATTTCTTCATTTGGTTTCCTGTAAGTGGAAAAAAAGCACTTTAAAGGAAAGTTAGATTGCTTCCATCTCTAGATGATACCCCAGAGAAATTAAACAATGTCATTTTTGTGAGGAGTCTGTCCAAGGGGAGGAAGGCTCTAAAGAGGAGCAGCACAGGATGCTGCAGCTCAGGCTGCCCTTCCACATCACTGTTGATCAAAACCAGCTTGGCCCAGCTCAGCCACCACCAAAGAGCTGTTTTAGTAATAATTTCTGCAGAAACTTTGAGCCATCACCCTTATTTCAGCGTGGTGTTGGCTCTCGGGCTCCTGCAGAGCTCACTCTGCCCTCCGAGTCTCCCTTGTCCAGCTTTGCACGTGCTTACCCAGATTTCTGAGCAGATGGAGCTGGTTTTCACTTCAGCTTCTATTAGGGAGTAATAATAAAGCTTAATGCGTGTGAAGAATAAAAATATTTGGATGTGGGCTTCCCCAAATAACATTAGAAAAATGCTAATCCACCCCTGAGCTGTAAGGAAAAGACCATGAAATTCTGGATTTCTTTAAAGAGTACACTGCTGTCCAGCTTTCTATTGCTGTGAATAAAAAAGGTGAAGTCATTCTCCTTATTTCATGCTGGTGTTTCAGCAGGAATGCTTATCAGCATTTGGAAATGGTGTTTTGGCTTGGGAGGGAGCTTGCAGTTTTAAGGGTAAGTTGATTTGGGTTGTGCAGAGAAATAAGGACTGGACTGTACAGGAGTTTGTTTGGCTTCCTGCTGCTCATGTTCCTCCTCATCCCTGGAGTGTGGGAGCCTTTTTGGGTGAGTGCAGGCTGAGGCTGCCCTTTAGAATAGAAAGCAAATTCCCTTCTTGAATAGAAAGCAAATTTTTTTAACCATTTTACCTTTAGGTGAGGGTGGGTGTGCGAGCTGGGTCAGGGGCTCAGCCCAGAGCCTGCCCAGACACCCCATGGCACGGGAGGCTCTGGGTCACTCCTGCTCCCTGCTTTGTTCTCTGCTGGCATTCAGTGCCTGATACCCTTTGTGTTCTCAGAGAGGAAATCCTCCATGTGTGGATTCCATTTAGCAGTGGTTTGGGGCTGGGAACAGAGCTTTTTAACACCTCTCTGCAGTCTTTATGGGGTCACAGAGGCAAGGTTGAATTAGAAGTGAAATCTCTCCTATATTCAAATTTCAATAGGCAACTGCAGCATAAGTAATTTGCTGCTTTAGGAGTATAGAGGAGAAAAGAAAGAAGTGACAGGTAATTTATTCACTAAGAATTCACCTGTGTTTTTAACTCTGAGACTTACAGGATAATATTTCTGTTTTCAGATGGCAGCTGCAGTTGCCCAGTTCCTTAAATTTACAGGAACTTTCAGTCTACATAATTGATTGCTGTGTATTTTGTTTATCTAGCATCCAGACCATACTGATAGATGTAACTGAATTAAGGGATGAAACCTTGTGTATTTTTTGTGTCAAATGACAGTGTCTCTTCCGTAGACTATAATAAATCAACAGCTCAGAGGGTGAAAAATGTGAAAGTGTGAGGAGGGAAAATAAGCACTTTTAAAAAACTTTTTAGTGGTAACAGTACTGTATTCAGTAATTACAGAAATTACTAAAATTGCTCTAATATACTGTTCCACTATCTGATCAGTCAGGGAAATGTAAGTCACTAAATAAAATTTCTTCACTAAAATTTAAAGGGATGGGGTTTTTTTCTTATTTTCAGCAAGGAGCTTTTTACAATAAAGCATTTGGTCTCATTTTGAATTGTGATTGCTGCTGTATCCCAGCATCAGCCACACAGGGAAGGCCTGCTTGAGTTCAATTGGCATAATTTTGAATAGAAAGCAGATTTTACCATATGCCACTCAGCAGGAGCAGATACTTAATTTTTCTTATTGGGAGAGTAATTTCTTTGTTAAAGTGTGCCAGAGCCCAATCTGCTTTTATTTTCCATTAAATTACTTTAAATTTATTCTGCTTATATTTAAATTGTGTTTAAAGGGAATAGTTTCCTGAATTCCCATGATGTTGCCTCCAGACCAGCAGCAACTGAAAGGTGGCTGAGTTCTGACTTTCAGATTTGTTATAATGGTGACACAAGTTCCTATTTGCCATCTCTAAAAGCTTAACTGTGTACTTGAGATTATTTTACTTAACATCTCAGTAAAAGGTTTCTTTTACAGATGGAGTTTAAGTTACATACATTAAGTACTTTTACAGAAGGTTATTTTTGTTATTAAAGCTTTGATTTTGAGGGGAGTCAATGGAAGAACAGGTAATCGTTGTAGAAATTTGGAATGTTATTTTTCATTGCAAGGAGTAAAAGTGGAGGAAGGGCACAAATGCTGAACAAGAACAGAGTTTAGCTGAGGCAGGAAGTGAAACCAAGGTACAGTAGCTTTGGTCTCTCAAAGAAATCAAATGTGGGGCCAGCAGCACTGCAAGCCAGGAGATGAACTCACCCACTGTATCAGGCTGTGGGAGCATTTGAAATCAGTGAGTATCAGTGAGTATGGACCAGCTCTAAAGTGCTTTTGGCACAGAGCTGTGAGGGCTCAGCTTGGCCTCAGTCCATCCCAGGGCACAGACTGGGAGTCAGTCTAGAGCTGCAGTAAATAGAAACTTTCCAGTTGAAGAAGTTAAAATACCTTTACACTTGTGTCACCTCCAGAAGCTAAACTTGCAGATTTTTTCCTTGGTGAACTCTCTGCAAGGAGAATGTAACAGAAGAGGCAGAAGGGCTGGTGGTAAAACCAACCAACCCAATGGGATATCAGGGAGGTGTTGGCCACACATCAAAAACCTGATGGATTTCAAAGAGGGAGAGAAAGCCATAAAGTGTTTTTGACTTGGTGTTTATCTAAAGCAATTGCCAACAATAATTAGTGGGGAGCACAATCTTAGCAAGTGCTACTCAGATTTTCTTCCTTCAAACCATGTTTTCCCAGTTAAGTCTTAAGAAACACATTGTGCTTTCATGTCAGGAATCAAAACACAGATAAAAGTAATGAAGTCATTCCAAACTTGGTAAAGCAGCCTTCATTAAGTTTCACATACTAAATTCAGGCAATCAGCAGGAAAAAAGTTTACAGACCATTTCTGTGGATGAACAGGGGCAGGTTCTTCAGAGTGTCTTGCACAGAAAAGAGTTTCATGGCCTCCTTTAAAACATAAAAGCAGAAAGAAGGTCCAAAAGGAAGTCTTTGCATAGTTCATGTTGCAAAATACTGACATTCCAGTAAGCATCTCTGTTATTACTGGAGATGCTTAAACTGATTCTCAAACTGATGTTTTAATTCTAGGTTGACTCTTCTTGGTGACTTTTTGAACCTAAAGTTCAGAAAAGTCCAAGATTTCTTTTCCTATTATTTTGTAATAATTTTACTAATTTATCCTGCAGTGGCCTTTAGATGCGTGGCATGTTCTCTGAGTTTCTTTAAAGAGTTTTCTAGCACTGTAGTGCAAAATTTTCTGACACACAGCAGCTATATAGTATTGTTCAGCAGTAGGAGTATCAATGGAATTCATGAA
Organism: Melospiza georgiana; assembly: GCF_028018845.1. NCBI lineage: Eukaryota > Metazoa > Chordata > Aves > Passeriformes > Passerellidae > Melospiza > Melospiza georgiana. Next base: position 32,820,273 of record NC_080437.1, on the reverse strand, counting down.
AATAAGGAAGCCTAACTTGTCCAGTGACACTCTTATGTGTATGATTCTGCATAAATTAAGGCACAAGGGGTCTGTATGTGAAGGAAATAAAAAAGATTTAACTTTGGTGTGTGTATCTTTGAGGAGGAATTGTGTTGTACCCACCCAGGGAGTGCTTGCACTGCTCATCCTGTTGATCCACAGAGTTTAGGGTTCAGACTTAGGTGAGGACATGTAACCCCTAAAATGTAACTCACAACCAGTATAACTGAGGGAAAAGCAGATTGGGGCTGGAGGGCAGGGAGCTTCACCTGGGAATGTGGTTTATTGCCTGATGCTTACCCAAGGAAGCAGCCTGAGGTTTCCTGCTGGTTTTAGTACCTTTGTCCCAGCTGGTGTGGTGGGTTTTGCAGGGCGTTCTGTAGTCAAGTCTCCCCTGGTCAGTTCTGTTTGAGATTTTCCCAGATGGAGTTTGACTTCGGCTCCAGGAGCACTAAATGAAGGTGAATTTTTAAATACAGCAGTAGAGGCGTTTTCAGAAGTGCCATCCATCACCATGAGAAATGTGTGATGCAGGATTTGCCTCTCCACACCCTGCAGCCACAGGTCCTTTGCAGGCTGGGTCTGGTGCCAGCCACGATCCAAGAACTCTCTGCAGCTCAGCTCAGCTTCCATCTATCTGCAGATGACTTCTCTTCCTTCATACAGCTCTCATTAGGCATATTGAAGTTAGGGGCATAAATGAAGGTGCTGTAAATAACATTTTTTGTGTTCTGGTTGCCTCTGCAGTCGATGAAGGTCGCCTGAAGGAGCTGGGCAGGGTGAGGGTGCTGCACAAGAGAACCGTGATGCCTTACAGCGTGTACAAGAAGAGGAGGAAGGGGCCCAGTGATGAGGCCAGTGTCCAGCAATATGCCAGCCTGGTGGGACAGACCTGCTCAGAGAGAATGCTGCTGTTCAGGAGCTGAAGCCCCACGAGATGGCATTTCAGTGGCCCCACATTTCATTGCACTGCCCCTGGGTGATGTGTACCATAGTCGTGTGCTGGTGTGCCCACTCAGACAGGCTCAAACACAGGTATATAGCCAGGCTTGTGTCAATACATGGTGCTGTGTGTAAAGGCCAGCTCCAGTAAATCTTACAGCAAGGCTTTAGCAATATAAGTTTAGAAAAACACGCTTGCAGTATATTTTAATTAAGTAGTTCTAGCCTTTCTATGCATTATGAATAATTCTAAGTATCTAAGCAAAATGAAAAACAGGTGTCTTTTTTTTTTGTTTTTTTGTAGAGATGAAGGTTGACTAAATCTAGATCAAGAATCATTAAGTTACAGATGTTTTCAAATAGCACCTTGGGTATCTGTTGTTAAAAATTGCTGTGAAATTTGTGCTCACATTTGTATGCTCCTAAAATCTTGCAAGAGGACTGAAATGTGCTATTACTTTCCAGCATGATCCCATTTTATTTCAGCAGTATGTTTAAAAAACAGGAAGGAATTATTTTCACTGCACATTCTTCATTTGTTTAAAGCAGTAAGTCAGTGTCAGAGGTCCCAGTGAGTGTAGGAGTTCGTGGCAGGGGACGCAGTGCTTTGGAAAACTTTTCCCTTCAGAGAAGAAGCAGAACAGTTGCACTATAAATATACCAAAGATATGCAGCCAAGTGGCACAGTGGTTTTTGGTATAAGCCTTATCCTTTGTCTAACAAGAGTGGGTATTTCAATGCACGTGGCTGATGTGAAATAGAGCTCAGGAGGGTTATCCTGCAGCTCTCAGTGCACATTTCAGAACTATGCTAACAAAAACAAGACATAAGGTACCACTGCTGGGTTTTGTTGCAGGTGCTTTTTTTTTCTGTAGAATTGTACAGGAATTAAATACCATATTCCAGCTTTTTTACTGACTGTTTTGTTTCTGGTGCAGCAGCTCATGGGTTAACACTTTTAATAACATTTTAGTAAATACTTCTGTTGGAAACACAGGAAGTTGTGATCCTTTATGAAAGCACTTTATTATCTCATATATGAGCGTTGTCTGTGTCCCCATTAAGTCATATAAGTTGGAGGAATTTGGGGAAATAACACTGTTGTATAATTCAGTAATGTATTACAACATTGTAACATTACCAATGCATTTGTGCTTCTTATCTTCTTGGATAACAGGGGCTGGTATTTACCTTGAATCCACTTGGAGTTTCCTGTTAGCCTTTGAACAAAGATTCTTATTCAAGGATGTGTGGGTGGTTTTCCCCCAGAAAGGAAACAAATGCAGTTTTACCCTGTGAGGATTACGTCTCCTGTCATTCATGGATTCATTGATTTGATTTTAAACACTTGGCCACTATTATTAATCATTAATTTTTATGTGGAGCAGATGTAAGAACTGGGGAATCAAGTGCAATGCAGGTTTAACTTTGTTTTTCATATCTGTTTGATATGAAAGTAGTGTATATTGCAATATTATTGATAGTCCAGCTTCAATAGCAACTTTAAAAAGTCATTTTCTGTTTTATTAATTGGGCTGTGCAGTATTGATCTGCTTCCAGAATGGTCATTCACGTCAGCATCAAATCTGGTATGTGTTTATCTGTGGCCTGGTACTGAGAGGTTTCTTTGCACTGTTCCTTCTGGTTTGTCCATGCCTTACCTCAGCCTCCTGCCATGGGGAGAAGCACTGAATAATCCTCATGAAGATCATTATGAAGAATTCCTTTCTGTGGAGAAAATGCTTTTACCAGTCTGTTAAACAGTGTAACACTTTCTGCCTACACAGCGTGCTGGAAAGTGGTGATGCCCATATGGCTTGCAACCAAAATAAATGAGAAAACCTTTTTATGTGATACAAAACCAGTTAACAGGCACTGAGGAGTTTCACGATGAATTGCAAAATCTTAAAGGTTATCAAAGCCATTTAATGATGGGCTCCTGGAGAAGTTAAAGTTTCTGTTCAGTTTCAAGGGAGCAGACTTAGTGTCCCCACTGAGGGTTCCATCTCTTTGTGCCCATATTTGTCACTGATATGCCTTGGATTAGACTTTTATCTGATGCTGTTTCTCTTGGGGAGCTTGTAAGGAGTGCAGTTAAAGGAAGGGGAGAGAAGTATCAACCTAAAACCTGAGCACAGCTTGAGGTTGTCCTTGGTGTGGGCACTGGGGGTAAATGAGCATTTCTGTGAGTCTGAAATGGTGCTGTCACCTTCTGACCCCCTGGCACTGCAGCACCAGGGCACACTGGGCTCCTGCTCTACTCAAATATGGATTTATATTAAAAAGCAAAACCAGGCAGCGCCGAGATTAACTCCAAACTGAGTTCATCTCCTGTGGTTTGCTGAGATCTGACTCACTTTAGTGTTATTTTAGAAGGAGGCTGGGGCAGTATTTTTGAGGACTGATGCCTCTATCCCTGTTTTTGGAAGGGGGACAGAGGCTGAGGATGAAGTTCTGTAAATTTTGCCTGTGACTTCAGTGGAGCTGAAAATTCACCACTATTACAATATTATTTAATATATTGTAATTGGCAATTACTGAATTTAGAGATATTTAACTTAGCACAGAATATTTTATAAGAGTTTTTTTTTTTTGTCTGTAGCTGGTTTGTGAGAGTCCATCTCCAATGTAAGGTTGCCTTGTTCTGTCATCTGTTGATAAACAAGCATAAAATGGTGATAAGAAAATGCAGAATTGTGACCAGTGCTAAAAAATGGCATTTTTTGTTTTAGTTGGAAAGAAATGGGAAGCTTACACATGTCCAGCATCAACACGTGTCAGTAAATTCAAAACCTGCATGTTGAGTTTGTAATTGCTTTTTAGCAGGCCTGTTTGACTTGCAAGTGTAGAAAATAAAGTTATTTCCAGTCTCTGTGAATTATTATAAGAAATAATAGCTCTGAATGTGATTTCTGCATTAGTTTGTAGGAATTTCATTATCCTGGAGATTGACCAAGTGTCCAGTGAACAGCAAAATCAAAGAATCCATCAAAGGGTTGCAGCCTTTAGAAGAGAGAACTTGCAAGTTTAAAATCATATCCAAAACACATGACCTGTTTTGGAATGAAGTTTCAGTTCCAGCCAGCCAGATTAATGAAGAAATTGCATTAAATATAATTGATGCTTCTTTTCTGAGTAGAATAAAATAAAATAAAATAGACTTTTCACAAATGGAGACTAGAGAGGACCAGCTATTTATTTGAGTTCAGCTTGGTTGAACAAAAACCTGTCCCGGAATTATGGAGTCAAACCAGCAACACAGAAATTTGGGTTGTGTGCATAAAGATAACTAAACATTAACATTAATATTACAAACATTGCATCATTTGTGACTGCATGAGGCAGAATTCCAGCTAATTCTGGATTCCTGAAGGAGGCTTTTCTCACAGCCCAGCACCAGCCTGGCTTGAAATGTTGGTGGGACTTTTTCTGTTCCATCGCTCCTGTGGGCTCCACATCCATCAATCTTTTCCAGATTCTGTGGATTTCTTTGCCAGGGGATCACTCTGAAGCTCCAGCCTGATCAGCCAATGTTTCTGAGTTCCTTCTCATCCTGGTTCTCCCAGATAATCCCCCAGACAGGATTTTGTGCTGTCCTGATCAGACTCTCCACCCAAGCCTTAATGTCTCTCTGCATATGGAAGGTTGGAGGCAATTTTCAGGTCAGAAATCTTCACTTTTCAGGGAATCACCAACATTTCCCAAAGCATTTTGTAGCCACATCTTCTACCAATATATTTATAGAGCTGCACCTTCAGTCACACTGAGTGTAGAATGCTGAATTACCTTTGCATTTTCCAAATTATTTCAGTTTTTTTAAGTTAGTCACAGTGATGGATGGCAAGAGCAGATGTACAATAGTAACTCATCCTAAATGTAGCTAATTGTGGTCAGTGGATTTCTAAAAGTGTTCTAGAAATTAATCTACTATATACATTTTGTAGTACAGTTAAAGTTCATCTCAAAGTGAGAGCTTTGTTTCCTAACAGCATTAAAATAAGAATGGAAATGAATTAAATTAACATGTAAGCCTGAGTTCAGCATATATTAATGCTCTCTGTACTAATACAGAACAATCTGAACTCTGAAAATGCCCTTGCTGCTGATCTCAGACAAGTAGCAGCTCAGAAGCTTTCTGGCTGGATTCTTTCTGGTTATGTTTTACTGTTTTGATGTTTATTCATTTCCTTATTAGAACTATTCCCATCAGATTTTTGTACTTCCCATCAGTTATTTCCACTTCAGTTTTGACACATAATACATGTGTCTGCCAAAAGCCCTGCTGAGAGATTGCTATCAGGACAAAAGAAAGTGTTGGAAAGTCTGTTAAGCAGTGAGAAGAGAGCAGGGTCCACAGGGACAGTCAGTCTGCAACCTTTGTGCTGCAGAAAAAGCAGGATTTATTTATAATTTAGTCCGCTGCAGGCTTAAATAAATGTGTCAGATTTCATTCATTTCCCTTTGTCTGTGACATCTGATTGTCATTGTCCAGGAAGAATCAATGGTGCATTGTGGAACAGGAAAATAAATGAATAAATGCACTGCATTTGTGGCAGCAAGCTTGAGTTAAGGGATGAAATCACCAACATGAATTTTGTTGGAGTTCTCACTCCATGTCTGCACAGGAGCAGGGAATGGGGGCTGGATGGGGCTTTCAAGAAGTGTTTGTTGCTTGAGTTAAGGGATGAAATCACATAGATTTTTTTTGAGTTATCACTCCATGTCTGCACATGGAGGAGCAAGGAATGGGGGCTGGATGGGGCTTAGAAGTGTTTGTTGCTTGAGTTAAGGGATGAAATCACATGAATTTTGTTGGAGTTCTCACTCCATGTCTGCACAGGAGCAGGGAATGGGGGTGGATGGGACTTGCAGGAAATGTTTGTTGCTTCTCCCCTGTCTGCTGCAGGCTGGAGCAGAGCAAGGACACATCCACCACCCCGAGAGGATCCCTCACTGTGAGCATTCATCTCTCACACAGCTCCTGGGACTGATTCTGCGCAGCAAATACTGAAATGTTGCAGGTTTTAACATCGTCTATCTAATTTTCATCCTTAGATTGCAGTGACCCTGCTCTGGTTGGTGCTGTCCTTGCAGAGCCACCCCTGAGGTTCCTCTTTGCAGCAGCACCAAACCTTCCTGGGGACGGTGCCAGCTCACCCTGCTGTGTTTTCTCTAAGCTAAAAAATCCCAATTACCTTTCCAAAATTTGTGGTTTCAAGATAATTTATTGACCTTTCTTAAATATTGTCCCACTGATCCACTTTTTTTGTCTAGTGCCAGCTGCTCCAGTAATTGAAACAATAATTACTTCAGTGTTTTACATTGGCAAATAAATGCTGAAGTTTTTCAAAATTACAATCACTATTCTGAGTGATTTTTTTTCTGTTTAACACAGATCCCTCTTTGCTGTTTATTTACCACACTTCAGTAAAATATGGTGGAGATACAGCCCTCACTGTCCCAGCAAACAGAATTTTTCTCTCCTTAGCTGCTCTGAACCTGCAACCACCAGATGGCATTTCCAGCCTGTGCAGGTCATTGCAGCATGAAAGTTCTTGTCTGAGTATCCAAATTTTCTGAGTCTCTCCTATTAACATCTCACTCTGAGTTCAGTTTTTTACTCTGCTTTTAATTGGGGTCTATCAGGAAAAAAATAAAAATTGTCAGGTGGGTTTGATGAAGTTCAGTGCTGTTTTAGTTAAATGAAGCATAAAAATATTAAAAATTTGGATTAAAAGCTGTTTCAAGACAAATAATCTCTATTTTTAATGCTGAATTTGTTAGATATGTTCTACTACCAGTAAATTACTGAAAGCAAGATCCATAGGACAATTACAGAGGGGTCAGTTGCAGATTTACCTGTCCCCAAATGCTTTTGGTGCTGTTTATTTCCATGTTCCACCCAAACCACGTGCAGCTGGAGCATTCACAATGTCTAATGTGCATTATTTTTGTGCTCCATCCATGTTCCTCTTTCATTCTTAACCTTGTTTTGATAGCAGGATTTCCTTCTCACCTCTGCAGGGAGTTCAGTGATGTCAAAATAAGGTTTCTAATAGTGAAATCAGAGCTCAGGAGACTGCAACACCTCATTGCATGAAGGGCACTGCAATCCATTTGTTTTGTGACTAAATTTGTCTCTGTTGCTCAAGGTGAAAGCAAAGACACATCAGCTGAAAAAGCAAGGCTCCCAATTTTAAATTAATTATTATTTTTCATCCAAATACGTTATTGTAGCACCCAGAAACCTGGAGGAGGCCTGGCTGCAGCAGCTGCTCTGTGTGTCCTCAAATTGAGATTGTCCTCATCCCTGACATTTTTGCAGTCCATAAAATCCCAGATGTGCTGAGCATTCTCCTTCCTGAGCTGCCTGTGCTAAAGGGAATGTAAAACTGCTTTTCCTGGGCAGGGACATCTGCCATGAGACCAGGCTGCTCAATCCAGCCTGGCCTTGGATCATTCCTGAGACCCCTCACCTCAAATCAGCCCAGGTGATCCCCTCAAACCTCCTGTGTCCAGGGAGTTTTCATCCTGTGTTCATCCAGCTTAATGGGATGGAGATATTCCAGGAATCCAGTGCAGTATTGGGGCTTCGGCATCTTCTTTTAGCCATATTTTAATACGTTAAATCTATATTTTTCTTTGGTTGCCTTGTATTGTAAAATAAAAATAGTTAGTGTTTACACTGTGGAGGAAAAGCAGAACAATTAAATAGAAAAATTAGAACAATAGAACAATTAAATAGAAAGATGAGATTTGCTAAAATTAAAAATGGACATTCCTGAAAAGACAGAACTCTCTTTAGAAAACCAAATCAGTCCAAAAGAGTTGTCAAAATACACCTCCCAGATGCAGAGAGGGATGCACTTTGTGTGCCTGAAGATTCTGATGCTTTTAAGCAGCTGCTTCTCCATCCACACTCCCTTTGTGTTTCCTCTCTGCTGTCGTGCCCTCAGTTTTTCTTGTGCACATCTCCCAGTTCTTCAGAGCCCTTGGGAAGGCAGACACTGCTCGGTGCCAGCAGCTCAGGAGCACGTTCAGCCCGGGGCTGTGTGCTGCTCCTTGCCTTGCAGAGTGCCCTGGCAGAGCAGGAGCACGGTGACATTTACAGGGGACAATCTATTGATTGTGGGACAAAGCACAGGCAAGCAGCAGGAGGGCTGTGATTGTTTGATTGAGCCCCACGAGCAGCACTCTGTACATGGATCCAAAAATGCCTCGGAGCTGCAGCTTCTCAGTGTCATGGCTCTCCCCATGGGCATCATGGTTCGTAATTTGCTGGTTCTCCAAAGTGTTTTGAACTTTCCAACATCGCTGAGCCCCTCTCCCTGAGTGTCACCCTGTGCCAGGTAAGAGATTAAAATCCAGGCTGCTGAGTGGGAGTGGTTTCCTCCCCTTCTGTATTTGTTGAGGCCTTTAGAAGTGACTCCACTTTTCCCAAAAGTGAGGTCAGGGAAGCCAAATTCACCCAGATGTGGCCTTCACCAGGCTCCTCATGAATGGGCTCCACTGAGCATGTTCATTTTTTATTACTCTGCGTCAAGCAGAAGTGACATTGTGGCTTTAAAAGCCAGCAGTTCATCCTCATTGGAAGCCCTGCAGTCACTGGTGATGTGTAGAAATAGCTGGGTATTTAATAAAAAGTTCAATTCTGACATTAATAGTTGGATATTTAATAAGAAGTTTGACATAAGAAGAAAGCGGTTCCCCAGCTCCTCTTCCAGCCAACATCTGGGATTCTTCCCAAACCTCTCTGTACCAACGTTCATTATTGTATTTTATAGTAAGTAAAATCAGGTTTACAATCTCCTGAACCTTCTGGTGGTACTAAAAATACAGCTAATAATTGTCTATACATCTTGTTTTTACTGGAAATAAAAATCCTCTGGATCGAGACACAGCCACGTCCTATAGCCAAGCTGTAAACACTTGTCCTCCAAAAAAATGTTGAAATAGAGTGGAACATAAATTTATAAGCTCAATATAAGTTTGTCTTAATTGTGTTACCTCTGACATCACAGGCTTGGTAAAATAACCACATCTCTCATGATTTCACCCTTTTCTGAGGGATTTCACCTGTGGCTTTGTCCCTTTTCCTGCTGCACACCTGCCCTGCTCCCTTTGGTGTGTCAGGATCCATGCTTGGCACACTGCTCAGCAGTTCCACCTATGGAGATGTGTGTGGAGAGATGGTATCTGGCCTTTAGATACATTACCTGAGATTTCACAACGCTCTCACCGAGTTAATCCTCCTGTTTTTCAAGGATTGTAGAGGTAAGGAGGGCCATAAATTACCTGCAGTATTGTTTTTGTTGAATTGAGCTGAGAAAAATGGAGAGCTTTTTATGTGCCAACCATTTGCTTAGCTGCCTGCAGTTCTGTGCAAGTTTTGGGTGAGGAGGTTTTTCACAGTTAAGTGTGGTTGTGCTTGAAACAGAAAATGGTAAAATCTGAAGCTGTTAGGGTTACAAACCTTCACCAAGTTTCTGATGATTCTGATGTTTGTAGCTTGGAATATTTTGCACACATGTTCCGACTTTGCATCCACAACATTTCTTAAAGGAACAAGTCTGCAGCAGACACGAGAGCTACCATCAGGAAACTTGTTTGACAGTTTAAACAGGCAGCATCTGTGTTTCCTACATTTCATAGTACACAAAAAAGAGCCAGGATTGCCCATGGCTCAATTAATTCAAGATGCTGTCGCATGGTGGAACTCTGCTTTGGAGATGTTAAAAAAAAAAATCTAATTGAAAAAAGGGATTTTGCCCTCATATTTGGCTGAGTTTCATCAATATCACCTCCTCAGTGGAATAATCCTGAGAGCAGTTGGCTTGAATTTGGAGAATTAAGATAAATTGGTGGCCATCAGGGCCGTCCTCCTGTGCTTCCAGGTACATCTCTGTTAGAAGTGAATTTGGGATTTTCAAATTTCAAACAATTATGGGGCCACTTAAGTGTCTTTTTAAAAGCACTGAAACTGCCACCATCATCAAGGAAAGGAGCAGTTGCCTTGCAGGGCTTGGGCTCAGCAGAACACATAAACAGATGCTTAAGGCAAAGCCCACAAGGAATGTTTTGATGAGGTGGACTCCAGGAGAGCCAGGACACCACAGTGAGGTCCAGCCTTGCAGCAGAGGACGTAAAACATCTCAACAATTTGGTTATAATTAAAAGGACTGTGTTCTGGCACCTGCTTCCAGATTTTTGTTTCTACAAAGGACTAATATAAAATAAAAATAGTATAAAATTTTCTCTTCTGTGACAGAGTGCCTCCAAGTGCCTGGAAGTTGGCTGGGTGGGAGAAGTGGGAGAGCTTTCCCAGAAGCTGCAATCGCGGCTCAGGTTGCGATAGCGGCGTTGAATGATACCTGAGCCTGTGATTTCATCTCTTGGCTGCACTGGGGCTCTGTGCAGGGCAGGAGATTATTCCAGGTGTTGTGTCTGAGCCCCTGGCTCTCGCCTCTGGTGGCACGAGGTGCTTCTGCCTGCAGGAGCAGGTTCCACACACATGAGCTGTGCCATGGCCAGAGCTGCTGCCGTGGCTGGTGAATTGTTGGGATCTCCAGCTGGTCAGAGTGACCCTGAGAAAAGTTGGAAAGTCTCTTTTCCCAGCCGGGCACTTTGAAAAAAAGAGTCAGAGCTCTTCGTTTCTCAGTCTCAAGGTTGTTTATGGTTCCTTATCTATAAAATTTTTTCTCCTGTCCAGCTGAGGTCCACTCAGCAGGGCAGTTCCAGGCACTCTGCCTGCCCCCAGGGCAGTGTTATGTCTTTATACTAAAAACTACCTGTACAATATTTACAATAACTTTCCAACACCTATCACCTATGTTTGACAGTGACCTTCTACTCTAAACCAATGTAAAAGTGCCAACATCACAGCAGAAGATGGAGGCCAAGAAGAAAAAGGAGAAAGGCTGGTTGTGCCCAGATTCCTCCATCTTGTTCCCTAAACCCCCATTCTAAAAACCCCAAAATCTACTTTTTCACCTTGTGATAAATTCAGTATCATTCTACTTAATTTGTCATGGCTTGCAGATCTTCATGTAAGGTTGGTAACTTGCTCCATGGGTCATAATCAAAACCACAGGCAATTCTGAGCTCTGTGCCAGGGTCTCTGAGACCCCTGGCAGGGGTCTGGGCTGCTCAGGACAACCAGAGGGGTGTCCTGGGTCCTGACAGTGAATTAGCCCACAAATAAAACCAGTTTTGGGTGTCAGTGTCTGTACTCAGAAATCCTTTCCCACACATCTTCCTGGCTTTTTGAACATGCAGCGAAAATCATGCACACTTACTTGAAAATTTATGTGCTGACCTGAGTATTATCTCTGGGGAGGACTCCTTGGGTCAGTCAAAGTGAATTAAAACCAAATGCGTCTGTTTTCCATGTTTACTCTTTCCATAAACACAGCACGTATGCAGTGTGCAGCTGCTATCCTGGAAGGTTTCCTTCCCCCTGTTGGGGGGATCTGTGCTTTAAGAACAAATTCTGTTGGTAGTGCTCTAGAAGGAAGAAGTGACGCCGGCCCACTTCACAAATCATTTATCAAACTGGAGGAATTTCAAGGAAGGTAAGATGAAGCTGGGGCTAAGACAGTCAGTGCACAGAGCATTTCAGTAAATAAAATAACAGGAATCAATGCCTTTCCCCTCTGCTTAGATCAACTCCAGACAAAACAAGATTGAAAGGTACAGAACATTTCCTTGGGGGAGGATTACCATTTATTTTTATTGATTAGGGCTCTCAGGCTGTGACCTCAAGCGCTCCTTGCAGTTCCTTCTCCCTTTGGTCCCTCCCCACTGCTGGTGCTTGCTCTGATGGAGCAGCTTGTGTTCCCCTTTGCCAGTGAGGGCTCCCCAGAGCTGCTGTGATTCTCCATTTTGCTGTGTTCAGGCCAAGCCTGACACCAGGAATGTGCTGAGCCACTTCATCCCTTGGATGCACCATTCCTCCTCCTGAAAAACAGGGGATGATATTCAATCAGCCCCGCCAGGAAATCTGACATCCTCAGGCAAGGACATGGAGGGGCTGGAGGGTGTCCAGGGAAGGGAATGGAGCTGGGAAGGGACTGGAGAATCCCTGAGGAGCTGGGAAGGGGCTGCAGAATCCCTGAGGAGCTGGGCAGGGGCTGCAGAATCCCTGAGGAGCTGGGAAGGAGCTGGAGAATCCCTGAGGAGCTGGGAAGGGGCTGGAGAATCCCTGAGGGAGCTGGGAAGGGGCTGGAGAATCCCTGAGGAGCTGGGAAGGGAATGGAGAATCCCTGAGGAGCTGGGAAGGGCATGGAGAATCCCTGAGGAGCTGGGAAGGGCCTGCAGAATCCCTGAGGAGCTGGGAAGGAGCTGGAGAATCCCTGAGGAGCTGGGAAGGGCCTGCAGAATCCCTGAGGAGCTGGGAAGGGGCTGCAGAATCCCTGAGGGAGCTGGGAAGGGGCTGGAGAATCCCTGAGGAGCTGGGAAGGAGCTGGAGAATCCCTGAGGAGCTGGGAAGGGGCTGGAGAATCCCTGAGGGAGCTGGGAAGGGGCTGGAGAATCCCTGAGGAGCTGGGAAGGGCCTGGAGAATCCCTGAGGAGCTGGGAAGGGGCTGGAGAATCCCTGAGGGAGCTGGGAAGGGCCTGGAGAATCCCTGAGGAGCTGAGCAGGGGCTCAGTCTGGAGAAAAGGGGGATCAGGTGGCCCTTGTCGCTCTGCACAGCGCCTGCCAGGAGGAGAACAGGGACAGGAGCAGAGGGAACTGAGGGAACTGAGGCCTCAGGCTGTGCTGGGGAGGTTACAATTGGATATTTAGAAAAAACTCTTCACAGAAAGGGCTGTTCAGCCCTGGCACAGATGCCCAGGGTGGTGGTGGAGTCCCCATCCTTGGAGGGATTTAAAAACCATGTGGATGCAGCACCTGGGGACATGGACACTGGTGGACTTGGCAGTGCTGGGTTGATGGGTGGACTTGATGATCTCAGAGAGCTTTTCCAGCCTTAGTGATTCTGTGATTCCATGAAGGGATTGTAAGTGCAAAGAACCACTGTGGGTGCTGCAGGGTGGGGTAAAGCCCAAGCTTTTTTTGCTCTACCAAGAAATTGACAGATAAGGTGAAGCTTGAGGAGAAATTGCAAGAGAATTTTTATGAATGAAAAACACAGTTGAGTGGGAATGTTTGGATATCAGGGAGCTGGACCTGCTCATCTCTGAAAGTCTTCCCTTCCCACCTCAATTATTCTGCAGTTCTATGGATTCCAAGATGGACTCATCCTGTCCCATCCCAGGGCTGGCACGTGATGGGAACCACTAACCTGGGGGAAGAGCAGGCACTGAAACCCTTTCCTGCTTGAATAGCTTTGCAGAATGTCAACCAATTTCCCCAGCAGCCAGGACTTTTGGGATTCATTCTACATCCTTTTATTGCTGTTGCCATAGTGAAAGACACTAATTCACCTTTGTGGGAAACTTAATAAAAATCAGTCCATGGATCATTAGAAATGCTTGTGGTGAATTTTAGAGACGGGCTTTTCACAATCTGTTAATCCACTGGCTGAAGAGTTGGTTATCCCATTCTCTTGTGTGGGATTCTTTACAGGGCACAAAGTGGCTGTACTGGCTTTGACTGCAGTTGTCTGGAAATGGGCAAAAAAGGCTCACAGCTACTGTGTGGTTTAATTTAAATGCCAGAATTACCTTGGGGGTGACTGTTTGCTCTCCAGAGAATGGAGCTGCCTGGGAAACCCCTGCAAAGCACTGAGCACACTAAACTGGGCTGGCATTCATCAGAAATTGTCATTTAGGGGCTAAATGAGAGGGGCTGTTCCACAGACACTGAGGACGTGTTTGGGCTGTTGGGTGAGTTAACAGGGGGGCAGATTTGTGCAGAGCCTGATCTCAACTGGCACCCTGGGCCAGTCTACCTGAGTGACAAAATATAAAATACGCTCAGCTAAAATACAAAATACACTCAGCTACCCTGCAAGAACTGCTTCTGGTTTGGAGGTATGTGGATGCTGATTATAAACCCTTGCTTTTCAGAATTCTCTAAAAAGACAGAAGGAAGACAACGGGCAGAAACAAACCCCTGTGAGCACCGGGATATTTACTCAATAGGGTTTTTTTCTGGAGTTTCACTTCACAGCAGACATTTCTGCAGTCACAAGTGAACATTTCTTCCATCCAAACTCATGCAGCAACTCCGCCATCCTCAGCCAGACTTGGATCCCTGCTCAGGGGCTCTTCCTGCCCCCCAAACCCCCAAACCCCACACCACATCGGGGCATCCCCCTGGCATGGGGAACTGCTTTTGGTTTGGAGGTGTGAGGGTGCTGATTATAAACCCTTGCTTTTCAGTGTTCTCTAAAAAGGCAGGAGGAAGACAACGGGCAGAAACAAACCACTGTGAGCACTGGGACATTTACTCAGTAGGGTTTTTTTCTGGTGTTTCATTTCACAGCAGACATTTCTGCAGTCACAAGTGAACCTTTCTTCCATCCAAACTCACTCAGAGTCTCCGCCATCCTCAGCCAGACTCGGATCCCAGCTCAGGGTCTCTTCCTGCCCCCCCAAACCCCAAACCATGGCAGGCCATCCCCCTGGCACGGGCTGGCTGAGCTGTGGCCAGTCCCCAGCACTCAGTGGGGATCCCTGCATTGTGCTGGGGCTGGATTGTGCTCTCAATGGGATTAGCCTGGGGAAGGGGTGAAAGGCTGTGGGAAAACCTGCGTGTGTCGCGTTTCCCCGTCGGGCTGCCGCAGCTGAGCGTCGCCACCCGGCCCACAACGGGGTTAAAAAAGTTAAGGGAGGCTGTTGTGGTAGCTGGATTTTTGAATTATGTATTCATGGATCTGCATAATAGCCTTTCAGATGGGGTATTGTTGTTTAAAAGCACAATCTGGGGATTGTGGAAGGGGAGACGGGGATGGAGAAGCACAGAGGGTGGAAAACGTGGAAAACTTAAGACTTAATCAAAGGAGAGTGACAAATTGTATGAAATGAGATTTTCTCCCCTGCTTGCACTGTGCCTCCAGGACAAGTTTTCACTTGGAAATGCTGACTTCTCTCCCAGCCTGATCATATTTGTGTTTTCTCTCTTGGCTGGGCTCTGGGAGCCCTGAGAGGGAATGCAGCAGAGCTGTAAATGCAGATCCCTGCTCTGCTCATCCCTGCTCACACAGATACTTCTGGATTTTCCTGTCTGTAGCACAGATGAGAGGAGCAATGGGAGCTTCCCTGGTTTGTTCAATGCCAGGCTGCAGCCATCAGAGGAGATGGAGAGGTGTTTGGAAAGGGATGAAGGTGGGAGAGCCCCAGTTCAGGGCTCCCAATGCAGCCTCAGTGACAGAATCACCTTTTATCCACAGCTGGAAGAGGAGGGCAGTGATGAGCAGGAGCATGAGAAGAACCCTCTTTCCTGCCTCCTTAATGGACACAACACAACACTGGGCTCCAAACACATTTTCTTGCGAGCAAAAAAGATTTTTTCTATTATTCCCCCCAGAGATCATCTAGGATATACAACAGAAAAAAAATTCTGTTGTATAAAATTTCTCCCCCAAGGAGTCCATTCCAAAATGCAAGAGACTCTGATCATGCTGCAGTGGGCCCTCCTCAAAGCCTTCAAGAGCCTTGTTCAGCGTGCCAAACGTGCTCCTTGACGGGGAGAACACATCCCCTTTATTCCACAGCGCCCGCAGAAGTGAAGAATTCCCTTTCTGCTCCAAGTGGATGTGCAATCTGCAGGAATGTGCCCAAATAAACTCGCCGATTTGGCAGGGCCAGCAGTAAATTCATTAGTAAAACATACATTACAATGTCCCCAATCAGCTCGGTGTGGCCTGTGCTGCTGAACAAACGTGCACATTGTCAGCTGTGACAGCCTCTGGAATGTGGCCCAAAGCTGCAGGGCCTTCAAGCACAGGGATTTTCCATAGCATCTATTTTTAGTAATTATATAGAGCCTGCTTGGAGTAATACCTGGACTCCTCTTGATGTTCAGTGTATTTATTCTCCCTGTGAGGTCGGCGGGAATGAGCACAAGCCAGTTTAGCTGTGCTGTGGCTCTTTTCTGCTGAATGGCTGCAAACTGGGGAGGTTTATGCCTCTATAGGGGAGGCCCAGCCACAAACACAACAAGCTCGAGGCCTTTTTAATGCATTAGGTGCAGTTAGAGGTATTTCCAGAAATGTCAGGTGGCCACCTGCTATTGGTAGAGTGTGGACAATATGTTTTTCTCACTTCTTGTGTTTCTCTTGATGTTTTGTATGTAAAACACCACTGTTATGTAGATGTAAACACAGTCCATTTTACATGACAACGCTGTTTTCATTGCCCAGAACTTATGAGCCAAGGAGGAGATGCACTTGATTTAACTGAGTTTTAAAGGGACTTCTTTAACTGAGTTTTAAAGGGACTTCTTTCAATCCAATTCTTGGAAGTGGATTGGAAGTGACTATTTTTAATTTTTTCAGTTATTTATTCTCTCCTGGAGAGCTGGCTGTGCTGGGCAGTTTTCTCAGTGGGCCTTGCTCCCATGGGGCAGCTCCACTCCCTGTGGAGCCACAGCTCACTCTGTGTCTTCTAACTCTGGGTTTTTCTCTCCTGCCCCTCATGCCATGAGCTAGAGCTCATTAACCCTGGCAGCAGCACATCATCCACTTCTTTTCCCTTTTCCCTTGTGAGATAGAAAGAAATTTTACTTTCCTTTTCTCCTCTTTATTTCTCTCCTGGTGAGCCGTGAAGTCAGACTCAGTTCTTGCTCCCACTGCTTGCACAAGTGTTTTTACTCAGGAAACTCCAGTTCCTTGGCAGTCTGAGTCCACGTGGCTGAGTCCAAACTTGTTTTCCTTAGGAGATGCAATAGTGGGAGCCTTTGCCATCCCTGTGTGTCTGTGATGCCCCAGATGTGGGACAGATGTGACAGGGAAGTCCCACACTCACAGACCATGCAGGCTGGCTCACAGGGAGCCAGGCCTCCAGCACACCATCCAATTCCCCTGGGTCAGCAGGGATTTGGGAACAAGCTCACCTCTGCTGCTGCAACGGTGCAATTCATCCCAGCCTGGTCTGCACTGAGGTGTTTCAGCAAATCTTATTGTTTGCCTTTGGTGTGGGACAAAAGTGTGTGAGGAATGAGCTGCAGCACCTCAGCTGCTGGGGAGGGGGTTATGGTGCACTGGGGTCCACAGGGATCTCCTGCTCCATCAATCCACAGGGATGTCCTGCTCCATCATTCCACAGGGATGTCCTGCTCCATCATTCCAGAGGGATGTCCTGCTCCATCAATCCACAGGGATGTCCTGCTCCATCAATCCACAGGGATGTCCTGCTCCATCAATCCACAGGGATGTCCTGCTCCATCAATCCACAGGGGTGTCCTGCTCCATCAATCCACAGGGGTGTCCTGCTCCATCAGCCCCATGGGATCTCCTGCTCCATCAATCCACAGGGATGTCCTGCTCCATCATTCCAGTGGGATGTCCTGCTCCATCATTCCAGAGGGATGTCCTGCTCCATCAATCCACAGGGATGTCCTGCTCCATCATTCCAGAGGGATGTCCTGCTCCATCAATCCACAGGGATCTCCTGCTTCATCAATCCACAGGGATCTCCTGCTCCATCAATCCACAGGGATCTCCTGCTCCATCAATCCACAGGGATCTCCTGCTCCATCATTCCAGAGGGATGTCCTGTTCCATCAATCCACAGGGATGTCCTGTTCCATCAGTCCAGAGGGATGTCCTGCTCCATCAGCACTATGGTATGTCCTGCTCCATCTTTCCAGGGGGATGTCCTGCTCCATCAATCCAGTGGGATGTCCTCTTCCATCAATCCAGAGAGATCTCCTGCTCCATCAATCTACAGCTCCATCAGTTCTGTGAGGTGTCCTCCTCCATCAGCCCTGTGGGATGTCTTGCTCCATGAATCCACAGGGATGTCCTGTTCCATCAATCCAGTGGAATCTCCTGCTCCATCAATCCAGTGGGATCTCCTCCTCCATCAGCCCCATGGGATCTCCTGTTCCATCAATCCAGTGGAATCTCCTGCTCCATCAATCCAGTGGAATCTCCTGCTCCATCAGCCCCATGGGATGTCCTGCTCCATCAGTCCTGTGGGATCTCCTGTTCCATCATTCCACAGGGATGTCCTGCTCCATCCAGTGTGACCAGGAGCAGCACCTGAGGATTTTGCCCACTCTGTGACCACTATGGCCAACTCAGCCATGGGAAATGCTTCACCCCCCTCAAGGGCAGGGACTCTGCTTCACCTGAGGCTTGTGAGCCCCTCTGGGGGGGCAGGCTCAGCTGTAGCCCTCAGGTGATGCTGTGAGTCAATAAATACCACACCTGTATCCAGGTAAAGCAGCCTGAACCATGCCCAGTGAATCCTCACTGCTGATTCCTACTGGATGTGTCAATGACAGATTCTGAAACACTGTGACCTTCAAAGACTGGTTTAAATGATTCTCCTTCATTTTCCTTCCTATTTTCCTCCTAATCCCCTGGAGTTCCAAATCAGCGTGGACAAAGAGTTCCAGCTTTTCTGGAAACCCTCTGGATTTACTGCTGTGAGATGATTAACATCCTTGAGGTAATTTTAAATCAAATGAAGGAAACCACAGCATCAAACTGCAGCATTTCCAAGTAATTTCGGTAATGGAATATCATGCCTAGATGTCTGTGACATGTTTGATTTCTTTTAGGCTGGGTTTCTAATTTTATTTAACCAGAGCATGAAGCCTTGCAGTCAGAGGCTTGAGATGTTCACTTTTGGAAAAGTATGAACACCTCCTTGGCAATACTTGAGAGGAAAAATTTAGGTAGGTTGTAGGGCATAGGCCAACGAGCCTGTCACTTTGGATATAGAAAATGAGGTCATAAGGAATTATTTTCCTGCTGTTTTTAAACAGGTTGATGGATAACATGTTATGCAGAATAGCAGGTTGGTTTTGTAATCTGTAAATTTCCTGTTTGTTGACTATTGGACTACTTGTAAATGATTTAAGGGAAGGAAGGAAATATGAAATGGGAATAATAGGTTACCAAATACTGGGATTTGCAGTGATTTTTCTAGACGCTGTTCTCATGGACATGCTTTATTTGAATGTCATGGTACATACATGAAATTATTGAATGTTACATTTCTGGTGTGCAATAGCATATGAATCAAGTAGTCTGATTGCATTGATTTTAATTTAGGTTGTGCTGATCCTGAATGACAGTCCTAACATAAATTTTGCTTTGGAAAGTCGCACTTGGCTGCTTTTGACTTAAAAAACCTGGGTAGCATTGGAAAAGCAACGCTTCAAAGACAGTGGTCCTTTTCCCAACAGTTTAAAGAATTTACTGTAGCAAAATGCAACATGGGATTTTGTTCAAATTCATAGGTCAGGAAGCAGGAATATGTTGTCTTTGTGAAGCAAAGTTTTTTCACACATTCCTTCATGGCCCTGGGTTTGGTATATAAGGAGTGGAGAGGCTTCTTAAAACTCTGCCTTAAAATGGAATGTTGAGAGTTAATGTATAAACCCACTGGGATCTAGATAAGACTCTGGGGATCTTCAGTAATGGAGAAAATGAGGTGGACAGCAAAAGTAAACACTTGTTCCTATAAGAGTGCTAATGTACCTTTAAAAGCCCAAATGCTGCAATCCTTATAGAATTGAACAAATACTTTTTTTTTTTTCCTTTTCCTTGCTAAGTGAATTGGCTCTTTCTATACAAGCAGCTTTGCTTGGTGTTGACTTAAAGCCACCTCAGGGGTTTGGCAGCTGTGACTGCCCCCTTGGAGCAGCTCTGGGCTCCAATGAACACTCAAAGAGCAGCTCTGGGTTTGGATGGACATTCAGAGAGCAGCCCTGGGCTCTGATGGACACTTAGAGACCACCTTGTGGAAGCTGGCTAACAATCCTCTGCATTTCCCTACCCATATTCCTTGCTCTATTTCTCCCCTATTTCCCTCCCATTCCTTTAATGTGGAAGTTGACCTTACACCTTCCTTAATTCTGTAAACCTCTGTGGTATTTAAGAAAGCATCAGGATTTGCTAACACTCCCTTAATCCTTTGTATTACAGCTTTTGAAGGTGGGAAGAATCCCAGGTAGTTTGTTTTCTTCTTGGACATGTTAATAAGACTGGATGTAAAAAAAAAGTGAATTTTAGAGCGAACGTGTTCTTTCAGTTAATTGAGCACATTGTTTCAGGGTATGTTCTTAACTGCAGCTTTAAAAGTAAGCCAAAACCTGTCGGAATGGTGATTGAATAATGAGTGCAAAGGAGTCAGGGAGCTGCTGGATAGAAATAACAGTTTAATCAGCCCTGATGGCAAGGCAGAGCTGTTCTGCCCCAAATTCCAGCTGGGGCTTCTCCTGTTGGGAGAGTAGCTAAGAATTGGAAAAGTACAAGGCTGCAGCTAATTCTAAGTCTTGCACCTGCAAGATGGCGTGTCTCTGGGCTTAGCTGTAGTATGATAACAAACAGTGAAGGAGACATGAGAAAAGAGAGATGTAACCCCTAAGGAATGGGGAAGAGCTGATGTTGTTGTGTATTACAGCGTCCTGAGTGGGTAGCTGGAGGTGAGAGAGAGACGATGAATCTTGTTTCTTGATCAGAAGGCTGGATTTATTGATATATGATATATAATACATTATAACTATACTAAATAGAAATAAAGAGAGAAGTTTGCAGATGCTTGCTGAGCTAAGAATAGAAAGAAAGAATCTATAACAAAGTTGTGTCCAGGGACTCAGTCCCCGGCTTCCTCCTGTGATTGGCCCTTAATTATAAACATGGGAACATGAACCAATGACAGGTCAAAATAGGTGCATCCTATTGCATTCCACAGCAGCTGATAACAATTGATTACATTCTCTTCTGAGGCCTCTGCCTTCCAGAAGACGCAGAAATCTGAAAGAAAGGATTTCTGTGAAAAAATGTCTGCGACAGTAGTGTGGCCAATGGACGGTGTAAATTACAGAATATTCATGGGTTTATTACTTGCTGTATAAGTGATGGTCTCTTCAATAAACAGAACTGGCTGAACACTCTCACATTGAGGGTCTGAGCCTTCCCTGCACCGAGTCCAGCGGCCAGCTGCGACATTCTGCCCTGGTGCAGCCAGTCCCGAGTCCCTGCAGACGCAGCATTTGCCATGTGCAGCAGCAGCACGCTGAGGTTTTTCTCATGACCTGTTGTGCATCCTCCCCCCACGGGCTCCTGAGCCGCACAAAGGGCTGGGGCTGCGCCCTCTGCATTTCACACGGCAATGGCCCCGCACCCCCTCAAGGGACGCCCGTGCCTCCCTCTCTCCGCTGTTCATGGGGGTTTAATTGCCAGCACATCAAAGGAGGGATATCCCCAATTACCGTGCCCATCCTGCCCATCTCGGGATGCGTGCCAAGGGAGGAGAATGGAAGTGTCCAAATGCAGGCCAGGGGAGACGGGGAAAAGGAAACTGGCACAGACAAGCAGGTGTTAAAGCTATTTTCTTAAAATCATTCCTGTTTTTTCTTTTCCTGTTTTTTCTTTTCCTGTTTTTTCTTTTCCTTTTTTTTTTTCTTTTCCTTTTTTTTTCTTTTCCTTTTTTTTCTTTTCCTTTTTTTCCTTTTCCTTTTTTTCCTTTTCCTTTTTTCCTTTTCCTTTTTTCCTTTTCCTTTTCCTTTTTTCCTTTTCCTTTTTTTCCTTTTCCTTTTTTTCCTTTTCCTTTTTTTCCTTTTCCTTTTTTTCCTTTTCCTTTTTTTCCTTTTCCTTTTTTTCCTTTTCCTTTTTTTCTTTTTTCCTTTTTTTCTTTTTTCCTTTTTTTTTCTTTTTTTTCCTTTTTTCCCTTTTTTTTCCTTTTTTTCTTTTTTTCCTTGTTTTTTTTCCTTGTTTTTTTCCTTGTTTTTTTCCTTGTTTTTTTCCTGTTTTTTTCCCTGCTTTTTTTTCCCTGCTTTTTTTTCCCTGCTTTTTTTTCCCCCCTGTTTTTCCCCCCTGTTTTTCCCCCCTGTTTTTCCCCCCTGTTTTTCCCCCCTGTTTTTCCCCCCTGTTTTTTCCCCCTGTTTTTCCCCCTGTTTTTCCCCCTGTTTTTCCCCCTGTTTTTCCCCTGTTTTTCCCCTTTTTCCCCCCCTTTTTCCCCCCCCTTTTTCCCCCCCCTTTTTCCCCCCCCTTTTTCCCCCCCCTTTTCCCCCCCCCCCTTTTTCCCCCCCTTTTTTCCCCCCTTTTTCCCCCCCCTTTTTTTTTTCCTTTTCTCCCCTTTCCTTTCCTCTGCGCCTGTCTGCAGAATCTTTCCTGTCCTGGAGCACAGTGTTTTTCAGGAGCAGGAAAGGCAGATACACTGTCTCTGACACAGAGTTTGTGCCCTTCCATCCCCAGAAAAATGGGTAATGTTTTAGGTCCTTTCCAAAGAAACATTTTTACGATGCTCTGCACAGCACTGCAACTTCAGTGGTGCTTTATGCAGGGTGCCAGGTGCCCATTCCCTAAAAATACTGCTTCCCTCCAGCTCCTGCAGAATCTTCTCTTTGCCAGCAATAAAGAATTACTTGATGAACTAAGCAAATCGAAACCATGTTAAGAACTGGGATTTTGGGGGGAAAAAACTTTTGTGAAAACCTGCTGTAGCATTGTTGAGTACAATCTTACAGACAAATAAACTTGTTTTGTTTCATCAAAAGGCAGAAATGCTCGCCGCCCTGAAAATTCAAACTCTCAAAATTCTATGTTGTTTCTTCCTCTTCACCCCCTTTTCTGTCTGTATTTCTTTTGTACTTGTTTTACACACCTAATAGAACATGAAGCTCTGTTTTGTTTGTTTCTGGTATGGTTTTTCTATTAAAGAAAAAAAGGATGATTGCATTCCTATAGCATGGGAAGCTCCCAGGCTGTTTGCAAAGACTTTTCCCTTCCAGCTTTGCTGCAATAGAGATCTCAGACAGAAATGCTGATTTAAAAAGTTTGTCATCTCATGGAAGAGTCAGGAAACTTTTTAGGCTGATTATAGAGATATGTCTTCAAAGGAAGTTAGGAATTCAGAGAAGCCTTCACTGGGGCTGCACATCAAGGTGAAGAATGCATTTGAATTAGTAAATGATGAGGAAATTATTCAAACTCCCTGGAGGTTGCCTAGATAGGACAGTCTGGAGAAAAAAAAAATGGCAGTGATTTGAAACCTTTCCAGAGAGACTTCCAGACATGAAAATTGACTTCTGCTCACATCCTGCGTCCAAACCCTGCCCAGGATGCCTTGGAAATGCTTTGCCTGAAGGATGCCACCAACTCCCCAGGGAGCTGGCAAAGAGCAGAGACAGCTGAGTAGATCCAAAAAGTGATAACTTGCACCGTGCTATGGCTGGGGCTCCCAAAAATTTTAGGTCAGTAAGCCTCAGTTTTGACTCTGTCTCTTCTTTGATTTTATGATTCTTAGCCTTGCTGTGCCACAACAGTCTCTCTGAGCAACAGTTCCCGAGTTTCTTTTAGGTGTGTGGGTTTAAAAACAGGTCTGTGAACAAGTTGCATCTTCAGGCTGCAATCCTGGAAATCCTTAATCATGTTAAATGCATGAATGGTGTCCTCCAGGGAAATGCTGCTGTTTCTGTGCTGCAGGCACAAAGATATCCAGTTTTAGGGCTCCTGGTGATTCTCTTGTACACATATGCAATTTCAAGTGGCTGTCTGTAAACTGCAAGATTAAAGGTGAAGAAAATGGGGAGAGACAGAAGTGTTTTCAAGTTTCTCTCAGCACAAGGAGACAGGACTTTTGTGGAGGCTGTTTAAGCAGCTGGAAAAAATGCCATTTGTCAGGGAGTTACGATAGTCTAGTCTAGACAAGACGAGTGCCTGCTTCCAAATCCTGACAAATTAATGTGTGCTGCAACTTGGAAACATAATTCAGATCCTGACAGAGATTTCTGCTGCATCACTGTGAGCACACACACATATGCAGTAGCAGATGCACCCACAGAGGGAAAATTCCATTTGTTTTACCTTGTGGGTTTATCCTCACGGCTTATAAGTGAGTGTCAGTCACTAGGGCCACAGACAGAGCAGAATGTTTGCAAATGCCCAATTCTGGCTAGTGGAAAGCATTTTCTCCCCTCTTGGCACTAGCTGAAAACCCCACTAGCTGTCATTCAGAGCTGGGTTGCAGGGGTGAGCTGAGACAGTTCACTGGACTGTGAACAGGCAAGCGTAGTGGAGATCATAAAGGTGATCAAAGTCTAATTTCAATAATCTTTTTGGTGATTTTTGATTTTTTTTTTCCTTGCTACTTCTGCATGTTGGATGCCCCTGCCCCTTGTCCCCCCTCCTCTTGTTAAGGAGAGGGTGATGGACACTGATGCTGCAGAAGGTTCTGCTTCACTGGGATTCAGCCCTGGCTGGCCAAACCCTCCTGCAAATGCATCATAATTTATCATATCATCAGCATCCAATGCCTGCACTAAAGAACCTGATCCCATTTGCCTCTGAGCATAAGACGACCATCTGTTTATTGTCTCAGAAAAAAGACTTGCACTCTTTTATAGCTGTAATAAAGCACAGTTTCATTGTCTGCAAGGGGTTATGGCCCTTCCTTCTACCTGTGGCTGTGAAAATTTGGAGTTTCAGCTCCAGCATTCCCTGTTGCTGTTCCCCATCTCTCAGAGTGCTGTGAGCTGTTTCACTAAAAGCTGTTCCCCCTTCACACTCACTGAATGTGGAATTTCAGAACAGATTTTCCCTGCCAGCCTTGCTCCTCGTTCTTGGTCTCTGCACTTCCAGCATCTGGGAGCAGCGTAGGCAGCACATGTTGCCATAATTTATTTATATTTAGGGGAAGCCTGGTGTAGGTTGTGCAGTGCTGAATTCCCCTCTGGATGGCTGTTTCCTTGATGTGTCAGCACAGTGTTTGCAGAGCTTTGGTGTTTCCTGTAGTAAAGACTTGATTCACTGTTGTGTCATGCCATGAATCCCCTGGTAGCCCCTGAAATGATATTTTTAGTTTCAAACAAGGGTTCTGATGCTCTGCAAGGCCCAGAAAACCTCTATTTCTCTTCCTCTAAACACTTCTTTATATCTTTGTCTTTTGGATCTTTTTCTGCTCATGCAGACCAAGGTCAATACTCTTCAAAAATAAAATTGGATGGCATAATTACTGTTCCAGCTCAGTTAAGAGCTTGAATGTTTCCATATTAATGTCTGTCATTCTCTTCTTCTGAATGACAGTGCTTCTGACTGGGAGCTGCCAAGAACAGTTTGAACATTAAAGATGCATGAGTAAAAACACTGTATTTTGTTAAGCCCAGTCCATTTGAATGTCTTAGAAATATGTGTTCATATCACATCAAAACTGCCAGCAGTGGCAGGGCTTTTCCTTTGCAGAAAGGGGGCCTTGTAAATAGTTGTATTCATTGGAGTTAAAATTAGGTTTCTGTGGTGTTGACTTGCAGCCAGATTTTCCCACAGGGCAATTTATTTAAGGAAAAAAATAAGCCTTAAAATAGTAATGTACATATGACACATTCTGTGAACTCAAAAGTCCATTTGGACTAAAGATTTCTTTGTATTTCTTTCATCCATGGTGCCTTAAAGGAGCAGCGTGGCAGTAACAAATGTCCCTTGAAAATACACAGATAATGCAACCCTTCCCTCCAATTTGAGCTCCCATAGGTGTCTTCTGTGGGGCTATAGATAGAGAAAGGGAATTAATTCTTCCTTGAACCATTGATCTGGGAGAGTTTGCCCAGTACTTAGACCATGAAGGTGCCCTTTGTTCTCCTGCTTCATTGATTGGGTTTGAAAATTAAATCAGGATTCAGATGGGTGTTGCTGTATTTTATTTTTTTAAGAGAAAATAGTAATCTCTGTGAATTGATCAGAACTTACATCCATCATATGATCAAGCAAGTGAGCTGGAATTTGTGTGGCACACTGTGGCATCCTGGTTTGGTCCCCTCAGAGGCAGAAGTGCCACGTCCCCAGGGGTGCCCATGCCCACTGGGGTAACAGTGAGGTTTCTTCCTGCCTTTTGGCCAGGGTAAGGAATCAATCTTGGCCTTTGTCCCAGGAAGGCATCATTCATCTCCCCCTCTCTCTGCTGCTCTCTCCTGGCACAGCTCCACCGTGCCCTGGAGTGCGGGCTCAGGAACATGGAGCCTTCCATGAGGAGTCAGTGTGAAGCCTCTCATGGGAAACAAAGCTGATTCAATTAAATATAGGAGGGGAGATGTGGTGTTGGCCTTCACAGGGAATTAGGATCCCCTTATTGAGTCCTCCACCCTCTGCTTTGCCAAGTGGTCCTTCATGCAGGTCACAGGTGGATGCTTGTTTTGATTTCTCTTGGAAAGGTCTTGTGGATATTGATGGAAAAAGTGACTTATGGTTCAGGTGCTATTTTGATACAGATAATTTGTCCATCCCAGTGAACACTTGGAGGGGTTGAAATACCAATTCTTGTATCTTTTGGCAGTGTCTGCTTAGTGCAAAATTTGTTATCCTCAAAAGCTTTTACTCACTATCAGTCCCAGATGGTGCTGCTGACCCTGCAAAGCAATTACAAGTAAAAGGATCCTCCACATATGCACATTTTGTTATTTGATTTTGCGGGGAGTAAAATGTATCAAACAAGGTTAGGTCTCAACTCTTGTTTTTTTTGGTTTCTGTTCCCATCTTTGTCTGATTCCCTGCTACAGCAGGTTTCCCTGAGCTAAGTGCAGCCAAGGTGGAGCCTTAAAGATGGTCATAAATCAGCCCAGATACAATAGCTCTGCTTCTGACACCTCCTGTAAGCCCCTTGTGAATTCCACTGGGTTGATTTGCAATGTACTGTAGCTTGAAAACCAAAATCCGCATTCGGAGGGCAACGTTGCTCAAGAGTTATTCACAAAGACCAGTCACCCAGAAAAAAACACACATCAAAGGAAAATCTTTACACAGGACCTATATTAGTATCAATTATAAAGTGAATTCATGACGGTTTTTCATCAAGGAAGCTTCATGAAACATATGAGGGCATGGGAAGGCAGTACAAGGAACTGCAGTGCCAAATCTTCTTCCAGGAATGGTCATGATCATGAGGTTTGAGATGCAGTAAGAGATGTCTTCTGCTCTCTCTCTGGCTCACCAGAGATACCTTCAATTCTCTGTCTCCCATCTCTTTATATTTTATTAGCATCCTATTAAAGGGAGCCAAGAAGGATGAGACACAGCATGTTTTGTTTCTCAGCATGCAAACCCCACCTTCTCTGAGAGATTTATGTTTATCTTAGACTACACCTAAATTCTGTTTGTTTTATTTGAGGTTTCAGTAGATCGAGAGCCTCTAAAGCCAAGTAGCCAAGGAGGAGCAGAGAATGTGTATGTGAAGGTGCACAAAAGGAGTAGGATCAACAAATGAAGATGCAATGAGTGTCCCTTACAAAGCTACTGAAATCTGAGATTGTTTTGTCCTGTCAGATTTTGCCCAGGCTTTGAAGGGTTTGCTCTAGAAAATGAACTTCTCTGCTTCTCACTGAATCCAGTTAATGGCAGTGAATAAATATGAATCCATGAATAAAGCTTTGTCCACTCCTTTATTTTTAAAGCTTTGTCTGTGGCGAGCTTTCTGCGTCTTGAGTAGGAAAACGAACCACTCTGCCTCTTTCTTTTTATTTTTTCCTGCAGGGTATGACAGCTAAACTAACATTTCTGCCTGCCAGCATCACTTGGAGCGTGAAATGAATCAAGGGCAAGAAAGAATAGCAGAAAGTCTGAAAAGCAAGATTTTTAGGTGTGTAGAAAGACCTGTTTCTGTTTGCCTTACGCAAGGCTTGTGGGGAGGGCTCTGAAAGCTCCCCCTTCCCTGTTTGCTTTGGCTCACTCAGCAGGAAAGTTGTGGAGCATCTCCCACCAGGCTTTGACTCCCTCTGGGTGGAGGACTTGGGGGAGAAAATGTGGAGATGCTGCGGGCTAAGCTTGAATTTCGCCAGCTGGTTGGCTTTAAATTTATAATATTTTCAAGTATTGGTTGAAGAAAATGGAGTTTGATCAGCTGCTTGGGCCAGGGCTGGATGTGAGCCTGGCTGGTGGGAGTGGGGCTGGAGCCTGCGTGGCGGCCGTGTCTC
Source organism: Melospiza georgiana (assembly GCF_028018845.1). NCBI lineage: Eukaryota > Metazoa > Chordata > Aves > Passeriformes > Passerellidae > Melospiza > Melospiza georgiana. The sequence goes on along the minus strand of NC_080437.1, from coordinate 32,792,285 downwards.
CACTCCTGGCACTTCCAGCAGAGGCACAAAAACCTTTCCCTTCCACACACAACCTCCTGCCTCCCCGGTGCCAGTAAAAATAAGAGAGCAGCATGGCTTGAATAGCAGACCTCCCTCAAAATAACTCTGTGGTCGCGGGCTGAGGGCAGAAACTGCTCCTTCTCCGCAGCACATGTGAGATAAATGGTTTGTGTGGTTACTTCTTTCCCCTTCCCCCGTTTTTGAAAGACAGGGTTCAGATTTTTGAGTGGTTTCCTTCAAGGAAGTGCATGAGAGCTATTAAATACATATTTCTCTTGGAAATATCACCAGAGCCTTCTTTTCCTTGCACTGCAGAAAAGAAGTATATTGAAATATTTTCACTGAGGGGAGCTTCATCGTAGTATTTTATTGGGTTATTTTGCTCAGTCTTATCTATTCTTTGTCACTTTTAGATGAAGTGATTCCTCTGGCAACAAATAATTTCTCCTAATCACACAACCCAGCCTGGGAATTTTCCTAATTTACTCCACAACAAACTTCAGCAGATGGAGGAATAGGGAAAACTGAGGAATGCTGAGGCGCTTTGGCTCACTCCCACCTTCTGGCACCCGAGATTAAAGTTCTTTTTCTCACCACAAACCCCTGACCCCTTCTCTTTCTGGTAGCTCAGCATCCTCTAGATGGCCCTTAGGCACAGCTTACGCAGGGTATGTGTAGGGGAGAGCAAGAATGGAGTTTCCTGCTGGGAAGGTTTTAGGGATTCTGTGAAATCCCAGAGAGATTCGGGGAAATCTGCATTATAATGCAGTGTTTGGGGCAGGTCTGTGCGCTGAGCGGGCCCACAAAAGGTAACGGAAACTAAATGTGTCAGGCATCATCTTTCTAATCCAATGTGGCTCTGTTTAATCTCTTTCAAAAGAGGTCTTAAGAACTCCCAGTGTCTTCATTGAGCGCTGGGCTTTCACTGCTGCCCATCTGGGGGCTGGGCGCTGGGGCTCTGAGGGCTCCACATCCCCCTGGCTGAGGCTTAATTAACTCATAGAGGCTTCAGCCTGGGCAGGAGGGCATGGCAGTGGGGCTGGAGGAATTGCCTGCAGCCCCATAAGCAGCTCCTTGAGGAGAGAACTGGGAAATTCTGCTCTTTCTGTCTCAAACAGGAGGGACAGAAGAGCCCTGAGATGTGACTCAGGCAGGGCAGAAAGTGCCAGCTCATTCTGTCGGGGTCTCCAGCTGGTCAGAGTGACCCCAAGATGTGTTAGAAATTCTCTTTTCCCAACCCAGCAGTTGAAGAAGGAGTCAGAGCTCTTCATTTCTCGGTCTCAAGGTTGTTTATTGTCTCTTGTCTATAAAAAATTTTCTCCTGTCCTACCGAGGTCCGTCCAGCAGGGCAGTTCCAGGCACTCTGCCTCCCTGGGGTGGTGTTATGTCTTTATACTAAAAACTACATATGCAATGTTAAAAATTACTTTCCAATCCCTATCACCCATGTTAGACAGTGACCTTCTACTCTAAACCAATCCAAAAGTGCCAACATCACAGCAGGAGATGGAGGCCAAGAAGAAGAAGGAGAAAGGCTGGACATGCCCAGACCCCTCCATCTTGCCCCCCTGAACCCGCATTCTAAAAACCCCAAAATCTACTTTTTCACCTTGTGATAAATTCACTGCCATTCCACTTAATTTGTTGTGGCTTGCAGATCTTAATCTAAAGTTGGTAACTTGCTCCACGGGTCATAATCAAACCCACAGGGGCATCTTGGGCTCTGTGCCAGGGTCTCTGAGCCCCCTGACAGGGTCTGGGCTGCTCAGGACAGCCAGAGGGGTGTCCTGGGTCCTGACACATTCCAGCTTCTAAACTCCTCCACCAGGATCCTCCTGTGCTTTCACAGCCATTTCATCCTTGCTTTGCCTCCTGCAGTGCCCTCTAGCTCAGACCCTGAGTTTTAGACTCAAAATTCAGTTCCTCCTTTCTCCCCATAAATTTGTCATTCTCCTAAGGCTGCTCTGGAAAGCTGAAAGTTGTGGGGAATGTGGGGCAGTGTTCAGAATTGGTGGGAGGGAAATCTGAGTTGAATATTAATAAAGTCTTATGGCCCCAAAAGCTGTAGCTCTACTGCTTCATGGAGTTTTTTATCTTATCATGGACTCACAGGATAGTTTGGGTTGGAAAGGTCACCTTGTTCCACCTCTGCCATGGGCAGGGACACCTTCCACTATTTCAGGATGCTCCAAGCCCTGTCCAGCCTGGCCTGGGACATCTCCAGGGATGGGGCAGCTTCTCTGGGCAGTCCTAAGTTATCTTAAATGTTATGTTATTATGTTATATCTTATGTTGGAGCAAGGAAAAAAGTCTGGATTCTTGTAAGACTTAATGTGCCATTAACCACACAGTAAAGTAAGAGTAATATTCCAGGAAGAAAATGGCTGTATTGAGCAAGAAATTAATGGATGAGAAATGAAGAATTGGTACAGGCTAAGCTTTCATCAACATTGATCTTTACCTGCTTGTGTAGTTTCACAATAGTAATTTTTGGCTACTTTGGGCAGCATAAAGCATGAAAGTAGAGCATAAAAGTAAGGACCACAGGGGCAGGTAATGAGAACAATAAGTAGTCAATCAAGCAGGTTTTTTTTTCCTCAGTACTCGTCTTTATTTCAAAATTCTGGGTGAGCTTAGGAAGAAAACCTGAATACTTAAAATGTTAAAAATCAGGAAACAAGACAGCATTCAGAGAAATGCACACATCCTGCACTGAGCTGTGTTCTGTGCACAGAGCTGGCTGCTCTGGTTGTGACCCAGGTGAGCTACACTGTGACTCCATAAAATACTATTTGCTTTGCAAAGACACAAAAGAAAGGGAGAGGTAGGAGAAAAATGCAGAATCCCTTTATTTTAATCCACCTTCCAATGTTTGGCTTAGCTGCAGAGTAACAACAAAAGAACAGTGTGTATTTATTAACTGAACACTAAAACTGGTATTTAAATATCTGTGAAAAGAAGAAAGGCCTAACACCTGTGCAACCAGCCAGGTTCTGTCTGTCCTTGTTGGCACTGGGACCTTCAGCTCCCCAAACTGTGCCTGATGGGTTTTCAGCTCTTCCTGGGGCAGAGGAGCTGAGCTTTTCCAGGGAATTCACCACCACCACCAGCACTCCATGCACAGAAAGTGGCATTTCAGGGGGTCACAGCATGAAATGCTGGAAGGATTTCAGGACTGTCAGTCACCCTTGGTCTTCCAAACTCCCAGCTGAAGCCACAAGTTAGTTTTTAAAGTGCTGCTTAGGGTGGTGCTGTGCTGGTGGGTACCCCAGGAATGCCCAGCTGAAAGAGACTGAAGCTGTTCCTGTCTGAACCAGTTTGTCAATAAAGCCATATATCAATAACTATTTACAGATTGACATCCTGGGGCAAATTCTGGGTTTTATTCTGTCAATGCATTGGCACCAGTCTTCACCACTCGAGGGCAGAGGCCCCAGGGTTTCCTAGCAGGGTTTTTAATTACCTTAATATATTCTCAGTTGATGACAGGCAACTGCAGCACACAACATATTGCTCTTCTATAGCTCCTCTGGCATTTTCTGGTGGTATTGTGTGGTTGGGGCTGGTGGAAAGGATTCAATTGTAAAACAAAATGTGAAAATACATTGAATATTAAAAAAAAAAATTGCAGACTTCCATGAAAATGTAGCTATCTCTTTATTTATTTGTTTTAAATAGGTCTTTCATGTGTTGGGACAAAGGGACATTGTATTAATCGTGAAGTGTGAAATGTTTTTCTTGTTTGCTTGGGACAACAACTGGGAATACATGGATTTGCCTATTCACGCTTTATTGTTATGACAACATTTTTTTCACAAAGTATTTGAAAGCCAGTGCTATGAAAGGAATAAAGTTGGCTATAAAGCTGGAGGAGTTTCATGCTTTTGTTTTAAGCTTGTGTGTGTGAGCTTTGTCAAAATTGTGAGGCTTTCATCTGTGGTGTCTGCCTGATTCAAGGGTTCTTTTCTTGTTCAAATATCCTTTAGTGAAACCCATTTGACTGAAAGGCTGTGCAAACACGAGCTGGCTATGATAAGAGTTCTACATAAAATCTTTAACATGCTTTGTCAGCATGAGGTTTTTTCAGCTGTGGTGCCCTAGTAAATATTCCCCCTCCTGCCTAAAATAAGTTCATTTTCTCCAAGTGCATTTCTCATTTATAATTGCTGTAATTTTGTGATGGATTTATGACAATAAGCCTTTATGCCTTAGGTGAAATGTTAATCCACTTGGTTTAGAAAAATAGTGCCTCGTTTCAATAGTTACTTGAAAAACAGTGCCCTAGCCCAAGCTGTGCTACTAAAACAAGCAGCACCAGAACAGTCAGGTCCCAGCCATGCCTGAGTTTGCACTGGATCTATTTTCTGTGTTTCTCTTTCCTAAATGAGCTGCCTGTCAAGCTTTCTTTAGCACCACTAAAAGTAAGGAACCTCATCTTGTGACTTTGCTAGAGGAGGACACATAAACAGCTTAATCAAAGTCAAAATGCGTGATTTTTCTTTCAAATGGGGTTGTCACATCATGGCATGGGCAGGAGGGTTCACCTAAACCCTCTCCCAGCTCTCTAACATCCAAGAGAATTCGTGAAGAAAGAGTTGTTTGTTCTGTAAGAAACTATTCATATCATGCACCACACAACTTATTTTCTCTATCTGTTTGGTTCTGAAATGGGTTTATGGGAGGAACAAGGAGCAAAAGTTGTCCTTGAAAAACTCTTTGTTTCAGTGCTGTTCATTCCTGTGTTGCTGTTTTAAAGTCTGAGCTTTTCCAGCTCCCATTCATCCCCGCTCACCTTTGCTTTTCTTGGTAAAAGTCTGCGTTGGCACACAGCTCTGAGACAGGAAAATGGAGACATTTTACCACATGCCTCTGCTGAACACAACTAATAACACGCTGGATATTTTCCACTCCACCCAAGCTGCATAATTGCTCATGGTATGAAATGAAGTTGAATCTGTGTAATGATTTGATGAGTAATTTTAATCAGGGCTGTGAAGAAACTGCTCTCAGGTCTGGAAATGTAAGTGCTTCCTGTAGTAAACAAATCTTGTGGTTTTAGCATTTCACTTCATTTGGTTTTTCAGATGACAGAACATGTTCCTTCTCCTTCCCGATGGTCTCCAAGGCTTAGGAACAATTTTGTAGCCCAAGTTCATTTGTTCTAGCCTTAAACCAGTTAAAGGGGAGAGAGAAAATGTCATTCTCACCTCTTCCTTTGATAAGGAAAGTCTTGACCTTGACTTCTCTGCTTTCAGCTGTCCTTCAGACAGCAGGAGTGTGATTCTGCTGTGGTTCCCCTGACAGTGAGCAGCTTCTTTGCAGGGTGGCTGCTGGACCAGTGTCCTGCTGGAAGAGCACATGGGAGATGGGTGAGAATGAGTGCGTTTGACACATTTCAGCACCTGGAGCCAAAGGGGTCCATCCACCAAGGAAATCTTCTCACTTGTAGGAGATGCCAGGATGAATTTGGTTTATAAACAATCCTTATTGCATGTCCTGGGTGCTTTCAAGGCTCCTAAATACACAAGGTTTGCTCCAGTCTAACCTTTGAAAGCAGAAAGAAGCTGCAACAGGAGTGGATAAATTACTTTTTTTTTTTTTCTTCTATTGTAATGCACAAGGATTTGTCTGTCCTTGGATGGAAGAGCCTGATCTGATTCTTGGGTTGTCCCAGACAATCTGTGGCTACAAAGGCCAAAGTACTTACATGTCCAGAGTGAGTACAGAACAGAAATTCAAAACTGAACTTTTCAGTTGCCATGTATGTTATCCACAGGCAAATGAAATATATAATAATTTTTGCAAGAATATATAAAGGAAGATAAACCCCTAGATTGGCTGGCTGTTTATTTATTACAGCAATCTTACACTTTCAAACCCCCCTTCCCTGCAGGTTCCTGTGTGCTGCCAGGCAATGGATCTATGGATATATTGTGTATTTGTGAGAACACCCAACCCTGGTCACCCTTGGGAGCAGAATTCCTGAGAAAATGGGAATGCTTGTGAGTCAGGAATTCACGTTTTAAAAATGCCCTCCTATATTTCCGTGTGATTCCTTGGTTTTATGAATTTTCCATTAATAATCTTGTTTCCCCAGAATGTTTCCAGCAAGAAAGCACAAACAGGGAAGTGGTGGTCATTTTAATATATATGTAAATAGGAGGACAGTGGTGTGGTGCAGAGGATATTAACATTGAGCAGTACTCCACCATTTGCTCTTGGTAAGCACCATTTCACACTGCAGTTGGAAGTTTAAAGTAATGGTCCCATGAGCTATCCTGTCTCCCTCTTTTATTAAATTCTTTGTCATGGATCTGTCCTTTGCCAAACACATCACCTGCTCTTTCAAAACTGAGAATCTCCAGATGTTAATTTCTTACTAAAGCAGATTCAATGCTCCCCCTGTAAAATACCGTGGCAAACAAAAGATGCATGCTGTTACAGAAATGATAGGCTTCTTTTTCTGGCAGGTATTCAGCAGGCTGAGAGTGCAGGGAGTGCCTGCTGAAGTTCACGATTCCTGAAGTGCAAGAAATGTCTTTTAATTCCACTCTGCAGAGAACAGGGATGTGCAGCTTTTGCTGGTCTGCAGCATCCGTGGTGCAAGCTCTACCCTGATGAGAGCAATGGGTGAGAAACTGTGATACCCCTCTCTAAAGACAGTCCTAGAAAATATTGCATTAAATTTCTTCACGCCTTAATTGTATCTCAGCCTTCATTTGGTAAGAAAATTTTAAAGGACCTCAACTTAAAGCACTTCTCTGTAGCAATCATTGTCCCCATTAGTGCAGCATCTGCCATGTGGTGATGACCTGGCTGTTGCATCTCCCTCCATCTGGGAGGAAGAATCCCACTACTCCTCCTTTACAGAGAGGATCTGAAAAGCAGAATTAAATGCCTTGTGCAATGTCTCAATGAAGCAGAGATGAATTCTGAACTTTGGTCTTACCAGATCCTCACCAGCATCACAATTCCTTTCCCCTGTTCCAAAGGTTTCAGCAAAATAAGCCCAAATGGGCAGCATCACCCTGAGAGTGTGCAGTGGCTTCTGCTTGGCCCAGAAAATGCTCCTGCCTGGTTGGGGAAGGTTTCCCAGGGATTTATGTCACATCCCAAGCACTTGTGAAATTCTCACCAGGAGAACTTGGGATATGGAGATTTCAAAAGGAGTGGTTGGTCTGAAAGGGAGCCCAAGGCATGAATGCTGCCAAGGTGAGTTGTGGGTACAACATGTATTTAACAAAAGTGTAAAATATTGATTTTCTGTGGCCTGGATGATTTCACAAATAATTTTGGCACTATATTTTGTTCCCTAAGCTGTCTAGGGAGATACTGCATATCCATGTAAAAAAAAAAAAAACCTCATAGCTCAGCCCCTCCTTGCCCTTCACTGCAGAAGCACACCTGAGCTGTATCCACCTCCTCTCACAAGCATTGTCCAATACTGCCCTTCCCTGGGTGTTAACCTGATTTATTTGCTGCTCCTCGAAAGACTGGTTTCTTCATTCAGCCTATGTCTTTTATCACCAGCCTTCTCCTTGGCTCTGTTGATAATGCAGTTACAGCAAAACAGAGGATTTGATAATACTCTAATTTATTGAGTTTTTAAATGTTAAATTCCTCAGCTTCCATTTCCTGCAGACAGAGGAGGTTTTGATTCTGGCTGCACTGAGGGGTGAAGATTTGGGATGGACACGAACTGAACCCTTTTATCTTCTTTTCCTTTGTAAGTAACCTTCAGAGCCAGTCTGGCTGGAGGACATACGTCTGGCTGCTTCCTTTCTGTGCAGAGACACTGGATCAACACCTGTGACACACAACTAGGGATGGATTCCACATATTGCAGCACTCACTCCCCTGCAGACGCAGGGACAGAGCAGATTGTCAGCTTCTGCTGCAGCCATCCAATAACCCACCATCTGCTTTCCATTTTTAGTTTAGACACAAGCAATAGACCTGAATCAAAACCGTGGTTCCAGATCCCGTGAGGGCTGATAGAAATTCTTCTGAGCTTAATAAGTAAATAAATGACAACAACAGCAAAGAAATAAATGGTTTAATCTCCCAGCAGAAAGGCAGCACGGTGCTGTGCACGTGCCTGAAGCCTCATTACCTCATTCACTCCAGCCCCCGTGCTGTCAGGGCTTGTTCCCTGTCACATCTCAAGTTCTACCAAAATTTCTGCAGGGCAGGGACTGTGTATGTTTGCCTGGTCATGTATCTATGGGAATAATGTGAAGTACTAATGGTATTAACAGCAAGTGTGAAAGGCAATTTGGAAACCAGAGTTAATTTTGAAATTTGGCTCTTTGGTTCACCGTGAGTAACCAGGGAGGGAAAAGAAGCCTGTCATTAAATGTAATTAAAATTAGGATTTGAAATGAGAATTGTCATCCAAATCATAATGGCTATCGAGGATATGGCCAGTGAAATCATCAGCCATGGGCCAGCCCAGTGCCACCCCAGTGTGGCCACCAGGACACCTCCTTCCCTTTGGGCTACAAGCAAAGGTGATGGATGTGGCACAGGACTTGGGCACAGAAGGAGGACAGGCTGCAGTGTTGTCTTTGGGGCCTGTATTGGGATAAATCCATCCTGCCAGGGGAAGCAGTGACTCAGAGGGACCACTCCTCCTCCTGATTCCTGATTCCTGTCCTGACGTGGTTCGTGGTTCTCTCCCCACAGCCTCAGTCATCGCCTTCTCCTCTCCAGCTCTGATGATGCACTCCCAGCCTGCTGGCAGGAGTCTACCTAGAAAACTGAAGGAGCATTGATATAAGAGAATAATGTTATCAAAATGCAGGATTTGAGGGTGAGGCTTTCCAGGGACTATCTTAAGCTCCTGAGGATTGAAGAGTCATCAGGGTTAAATTCTAAAAAGAAGCTAGTTCCCAAAAGACCTTTGTCTAAAGTGGTGATGTTAAAAGGAGAAAGAGAAAAGGGAAAAGTCTCGTCTGCTGGTGTTTGTCACTTGGAGACAAAAGTGACTGCCCATGGCAGGGGTCTGGAACTGTGTGGGAACTTTCATTTCCCTCCCAGTACAAACCACTCTGGTTCTCTGAGTACCTGAGGGCTTCATTGGTGCTGTCAGAGGGTTGGAAAGCATTTATGGAGTGAGCAGATGAGTCTCTCCACAGGGAGGGCAGTGACTGGGTCAGTCCTTTGCTCCCCAAACATCAGGCATTTCCCGACTGTGCTGGGTCTATGGCACCCACATTTCATTGCTCTATTTCCAGTCTGTGGAGCCAAATACTGCCTTGGGATTTTCAGCAGCATCTCAAACAGTCCTCAGCAATGGAGCAGGCCTTGCAGAGGACCGTGTCCCCTACATGGCTGCAGGCACTCTGCCAGGTGCTCCCAAACTCCTTGCGAGAGCACACAGGGAGCAGCCCCATTCCCATGGAATTACAGGGCTGAGGCAGAGCTGGATTTGCTGCACGGGAGGCTGCGGGTGGGAGAAGTCTGGCTGAGCTGCATGGCTGGCTGCTGGCAAAGGGATGGGAGATGTTTCCTCTCCTTGTGGCAGAATGAATAGTTTGATCTAGTTTGGTTTCCCCTGACATGGTGAACAAGCTGACAGCACTGGTGAGTGCCAGCTGAGGAGGGGAGAGGAGCAGCAGAGCTGCTGAGAGTCACAAGAATATTATGTGGGACTGGGGCAGGCTTCCCTCTAGGTCTCACTTATGTTTTAAAACCTGGATGTGGCCTTGGAGTTGGTTAGAGAGAGCTTCTACCTTCCTCCAGCCCTGCCATGAGACAATATCTGAGCTAAGGAACCGCTGCCATTCCAGAGCCTCTGGTGCTCTCCCCTCCCAAGAAAACAAGCATGTGGCTCTCTGTAGAGTGAGAGAGGATTTGGGCTCTGCATTCAGGCCTGGCCCTGTGAATGGAAAGACTGAGCTCTGCACAGCACTGAGCAAAGCTCCTCACAGCTTTCTGCCCAGAAGCTGAGTCTCCTCTGCCAACCTTCAGCCTTGCCCAGCCTTCCCAGGATGTTGTCCAAAGCCATCCTGATTTCTGCTCCCCACTGCAAGGAGGTCAGAATTAGGATTAGGATAGGTGGGTGTTGTCCTGGCCCCATTTTGGAAAGGCTGGTTACCAGGAGTTCAGCACTGAAAATACCTGCTATGGACATGACCCTGCACAGCTCATCCAATGTGAAGGAAACAGTTTTTTTTCTGAGTCTCCCAAGCTAGGAAGAAAAAGTGACTTCATAATTTTTTTTAAATGTTTCAGCTTCTGCCTGACTGTTGCAACCTTCCTGTTATTTGCTGCATCATTGTTCATCCTCGCTGGGGAGGGACAGGGAGGGCAGCCCTGCTGTTTAATCACTGGCCTTCACTGCTCACTTGTGGTTAATCCTTGCTCCTCAGCACAGCAAGTGGAATGCAGTAGTGCTGCTTTGCATTACCGCCCTGGAGCTGAGAACCAGGCCAATATCATCAAAATTCAAGGCATTCCTTTCCCAAACCCACTTTACATGGAAAAGTACCCTTAACTCTCTCTAGCCCCGAATACCAGGCTTGAGGGCCTCTTTACCTGCCAATGATGCTGGGCAAGCTTTCAGCCCAGATAAATCACAGGCAGCTGGGGAATGGGTGGAGGCTCTCGTTTCACCACTTGAAAGGCAACTTTTAAAAGTTGGTTGGAATTCAGCCTTTAATTTTGCACCCACAGATTTGAGCCTGTAATCAGATGTGAGCTGGGATCTGCAGATCCCATCTGCTGCAGCACCAACGCCACCTCTGCCTAATCCAAGAGAACAGTTAGGTAATTAAAGGTCTGGATGTGTTCAGCTTTTCCCACCGCTGAATATGGGCAGAGCATTAAAAGGCTTTGGGTCCTCTGCACTCATCCTGGGTGAGCAGATTCCCGTGCTCCTTATCTCCTGGTCATTCCTTTGGGGTCTCTAAGTGCTCCCTGGAGCTTTCCCATTTATCACAGGCTGCTTTCCTAAATTAACTGCTCTGATACGCTGCTCCAAATGAAATTATTACTATTATTGTTGTTATTATCATCATACAAAACTCCTAAACCCACACAATTCCAAAAATGAGACTTCATTTAGTGAGGATTCTTTAAAATATATTAATTTTATTTTCCAAAATCAAACTTCAGGAGAATTTCGTATGCAGCATCCATGGCTTGGGGCTGTGCCTGTGGGCAGCCAGAGCCTCAACACTGCTTCCAGGGGAATATTGCTCCACACAGCCCAGCAGAAAATTGTTGTTTTTACTGGCATTTGTGCTGCAGCAGAATTTGGAAGAAGACATGGAGGAGCTTTATGGCATGCTCTGCTTGCTCTTGTTGTCACTGGTAAAGAAACAAATAAATTTTAAAACTGCAGCCCCTGTTCTCTGCATAATGATGGGGGAAATGGTGCTCCTGCCTTACCTGAAATGTCACTTCACATCTCGAAGGAAAAGTCAGGGAAGTAAATGAAAAAAGAAATATGGTGGGTTTTTTTTTCATTTCTTTCCTAAGTGTATGTAATAAGTATGGAAGGAGAAGGTATATTTTTGCTGGGATACTCCTTGAAGAAATCACTGATGTTTGTGTTTACTGCTGGATCCCATCATGTCAGACCTACTTCAGTCACAGAATGATGGATTCAACTCACAGGACAAAGTGCAATGGAGCAAAAGGATTGGACTTACTTTGAAGTACGTGACTCTCACAGGTGCTGTCTTATTTTATTAAGAAATAAATGAAATCTCTGCACATCTCTGCATGGCTGGGGGCTGGAGACTTCCCCAGAGAAGCCAACCCCAGGCTTCCAGCCAAGCCAGGAAAGCATCACTTACAGTCAGGCACAAGAGGGGAGATGGATTTTGCTCTGGGGCTGTGCTCTCAGCACCAGTTCTCAGTCTAGATCATGATTAATCCTGTGTCCAGTCTAAAAATTTAGATTTTTTTAAAATATATATAACTGGGCATTGAGCTTGCTTTTTTATTTTTATTTCTTGACTCATTTGAATGTATCAGACAAAGTCTTTTTCCTCTCCTGGAAAAACTCTGTAAATCTCTTATCATGACTCCATCTTGGTTCTCCTCTCCATCTTCCCCTTCCCTCTGGAACCTGCATCATGTGTACATTTGACATGATCACATTTGTATTTCTATGTCTTGAGATTCATTTTCTTCTTTCCATCCTTTTGCTTTCATTACCTTGCCTTGTTGCAATTCAGATTGTAAAACCTGTGGGGCAGAAATTTTCCTTCTACAAAAGCACACCCAGGGTGATAAGCAAACCATGGTGCAGAAGGCACATGGTGTGTTCTCATGGGGTGCTGGGGTGTTCACAGGGAAAAGCTCTTTATTGCAGATGAAAGCAGAGCTTGGAAAGGGAGAGGAATTTGTATTTCACAGAATCATTTAGGTTGGAAAATGCCTTGTTAAACACCATGTAATATTTATTCCACATTTGCTGGCCTGAGCCACTGAGCAACGTTGCTGAGGGCTGTTACCTCTCCCAGCAGTGGCTGTGGTGGGGGTTTTGTGAGGCTGTGCAGGCTCCTTCAAGATGCAGGACCCTGTCTTAGGAATATCCTGTTTTATTATTTATTTAAAGGATGTTTTCATGACACTGCAATTTCTAACCCAGCATGGTGAGACCATAAAATAATAGCGGGTCTGTTAGGGAGGACGTGTTTTGTTTGGCACATTTTGGGGAAGAACAGTACAAAGGAAGAAAATAAAGTTGCAAGGAGCTGGGCTCTCTGTCCATTGGTAACCACTCACCACAAATAACTGCTTGCTGCTGCCCACATGTGATATTTTAAGGGCTTGAACTCTTAAAAAGAAGCTCTTAAACATCAGCAATATTTAGTGCTGTGCAGCCTCCTGGCCACACATAATGACTGCAGTGTTTTTTATGAAAATGAAACTCATCACATTCTGGGCTTTGCTTTAAGACCTCCCATCAATCACTCAACCCCAAGCCGTGCCTCACACCTTTTCAATTCCCAGAGTCTTGCTCTTTCCGTTATGTTGCTCTTAATGTCTCTTTTTTCTGCCTTCTTCCTTGCTGCCTGCTCCTTGAGGAAATATCCTCTTTCCAAAGCTGTTTGCTGAACAGTCCTCCTACTGATCTGGAGGAGAGAGGAAAACCTGATCAGGCCCATAAGGCAAATGCAATTAGAGCACAGTTATTGACTGTTACAATAAAAACAAACATAAGTAGTACAAAGATCAAGCAGCACATGAGGCAAGTAAAGGAAAAAAATATTTTTGTCTACCACAAAATTACTGGTGGGACTCACTTCCACAGGATATTGCAAAAGGCAGAAATAGAGATTATTTTTTCAAATTAACTAAGAAAATGAATGAAGGCTGGATTCATCATCACTTGTTGTGAAATGCAATGACTCAGGTGAAAAAAGCTGCTGAGAAAGCTTCCAGGCAGTTGGTAGGAGCTGGGAGGACCAGGAATCCACTGCTGCTCCTGTGGGATGTGGGATGGATCTGACTCAGCCACTCTTACGTGCTTTTCAGTCATGCCACCTGTCAGGAATAAAACAATTACAAAACATAATTACAAACTGCTACAGACTGCATAAATGCAGTTAACTCAAGGTATGGATTTGCCTTACTGATGAGATTACCTAGTTCTTCAACCTTTTCATCTATCAGTTTCTTCCTTTCTGCCTAATATTATCTTTGTCCTGCTCTGGTAATGGGAAGTTTTGTTTTGCTGCTTCTCAGGGCTGTGCCTGTGGCTTTCTGTCTGTAAATTTGTCTCACACAACTAAAAGTAAAGCAGTTTATTAATTTGTTTTTTCTTTCTCCCATTCCTGACAACCCCAAATACTCTGGCTCTCCTTGCCCCTTGGTCTCCTCCTCTCTACATAGTGGAGAATAAACACTGCAGAAAACTTTTCCACTAAGCAGGAAAGCTTGGTAGGACATTGCCAAAGTGCTTGGTCCCTTATCACAGACCCTCATGGGGAAACTGGGGTTCAACCAGCACCAAGGCCACTGCTGAGTGTCTGAAAACTCTTCCCACCACTCTGTTTTAATTTGAGCCCCCCACCTTCTGGTTGTTTTGAATTAGGGTTTTGGCCTGGGATCACTGCATTACACTGTGTGATATGAGAATATATAAAATATATATTGCACACAGAGCCCAGCACTGCTGGCTGGCTGAGCATCCCTTTATCTCTTGTGGCTGAGGGAGTGCAGGATGCAGGCAGCTGAATTTCTTACCCTGACACAGCTCCTTCCTCTCCAAGGTTATGATATCATGAAGGAAATGCAAGATAAACCACGGCTTCAGCAATCTCCTTTCTCTTGTCCCTCCCCATCGAGCTGCTGGTGCACACAGACACTGCTGAGCTTTGTTTGGTGCCCTGCTGGGCAGCAGGACAATGCCCAGTGCCACAAGCCACCAGCTGTCCCACAGCAAAGGCACCCACAGTAAACAACCAGGGACAATGGGGGCTCTGGAGAGGGGGAGTGGGGCTGTACCAGGGCTGGTGACTGTGCCTGAGGTGACAAAGGGACAATTCAGCCCTTTGGGACTGTGCAGAGAGAATCAGTGAGGAGAGATTAGCAAGGCTTGGCTTGTGCAGGCTGGCACATGATAACATTATTGGTTCTGTCACTTGATGTGCTGGCTGCAGAATGAAGGAAAAAGTGCTTTTAGCCAGCCATGTTAGAATATGATGGTGGTAATGTTATTTTATGGCATTTTCTGCTCCCTTTTTCTGTCCCCTGCAGTCTGGTGGAAGACCACTCTGCTCCTTTCATCTACTGATATTCCTGGTTATCAGACAGCCCCAGGATGGTGGGATTCCTGCCACACCAGCACCAGCACAATACAGCCAGAAAATTTCTGGGTGCATTAATCCCTGGGCAGTTAACTGAGATCAATACAGCCAGAAAATTTCTGGGTGCATTAATCCCTGGGCAGTTAACTGGGATCAATACACCCAGAAATTTTCAGGGTGACTCATCTTGGGCAGGCTTTGAAAGTATCAAAAACTGAATGCCTGGCCTAAAGCATGCAGAATGGAGGAAAGGTAACTCACACCTGTATAAAAAATGGTCTGATGAAGATTTACACTCTGAGGAATTGGATAGCTCTGCACAGCACACAATGAGAAACCCAGCAGTAGGCACCTGGCCTTGAAGGTGCTGGTTTGTGTTCTCCAAGACATACTTTGTAAAACCAAAATCTGAGTGTAAATAGCAGATAAAGATTTTTTTTCTTTAAATGGCCCATTGCCATGAAGAAATGGAGCTGGGCAAGCAAACAAGCAAAGGCAGCTGAGAGAATGAAGGTCCCATAACTCACAGTGCATTTGTTTACTTTCTTTGGCATGAGATGCAGGTGCAAGCTGGGTCTTTGTTTCTTGCTGCAGGCTGGAAGGAAGCCTGCCTGCTCCTTGCCATGCAGGTAGCATAACTCCAGTACCAAAGAATATTCTTTAGCCACCTTTTTAATGAAGGCACAAATGCCTTTTGGAAAAAAAAAAGTCCAAGGACCTGCAGAAGTTGAATAAATAAAACCTGCAAACTATTTCGTGTAAGGCTCTAAGGATGGTTTTAATTTATTCACCTCACTTCCCCCTGAAATAACCTAAACTGAATGTTCATGGATTACTCTCCCTAGTTTTGCTTCCTGGCCTAGATCTTTGCACATTTTCACCTCTCAGGTGTTGCAAATCCCCACAGACTCCCCCTGAGTGTAGACTCTGTACATGCTCTCTTCTTGGTTCTGTTAGTCTTTTGTATTTTAAACTTTGTAAGAATTTTTTTTATAAGCACTTTTTGATTTTAGACCCTTTTAGTGCAAGTTTAATGGAATCACAGAGAACTTGTGGGAGGGCAAAGTGTAAGGGCAGTAGTGAGGATGGCTGAGTGAGCCCAGCCTTCGGAGTTGCTGGATAAACAGTTTTTGGGGAAGAGTTGCTACATCCAGGCATTTCAGGAAAAGCATTTCAGTTTTCAGAGCTGAATAAGCTGTGGGGAAGCCCCTCCTGGAGCTCCAGGTGGAGGAGGTGTGTGTGCAGGAGCAGGAGGCAGACACCCAGCTGTGGAACCTCAACACCTTTCCTGTGGGATGGATAACAGGGAGGAAAGCAGCACCTGGAGAAAGCAGCCTCGGTGGACTGACAACATTATCCTGTGTGTGAGGATGCAGACACTGCAGAGCAGGGAGAGGAAGAGAGAAAGAGCAGGCAGCTGCTCTGTGGATGCTCCGTGTATTTGGCTAATGATGGTAATAAAACAGGATTAGCTGCTAGTCCTGGATTGATGGCCGTGGCAATTGCCAGACACCCCGCTTCCCTTCTGTGAGCAAAGGAAGGTGGCTGCATGTGGGAATTACTTTTAAAAGCTCATTAGCTAGGTGTTAAGTCTCATCAAACAGTTAACATTTCAAACAACTACAACCTGGGTATAATTGCAGCCTCTCTAAATTTGTTTGCCCCATTAATACCTGCCACTATCAATTATTTAATTCCTCCTCAGCTGTTTGAATGCTCGTTTCAAACTGAGCCTTATATGGCTTTATTTGTTTGCTTCTGACCAGAAGATAGCAGAAGCTTTTTTTAACCAGAAGAGATGTTTTCTGCTTCACGAGCCCTGTAATCTGAAGGTAAGAGATTAAGTGGGAGACAATGAGGATGGTGAGGTTTGGTTTCATGCTGCAAAATCTATGGGAGATTTTGAGGCCAGGTTTGAGAAGATTGGTTTGGAGGACCTGGTTTGAGTGTCCCAGATGTGCCAAGGAGTTCCCACCAAAGCAAATGGAGCCTGAGTCATGCAGGAGACTCCAGCTCGTGTTTATTCCAGCAACGGGAGAACCATAGCAGCAGGAAAACAAACTTTGGGACAGAGGACAGATAAATGAGACATTCCTGGGCAGCAGGAGTGAGTTCCACAGGGATGCCAGAGGGGAGAGAGGGTCCCCTGCCCTGGAACACTGGGGGAGTGTAAGAGGGGTAAATTGTCCCTGCCAGGCTGATAAGGAAAATAATAACCTGGAAAAACCTTTATTAGTGCTGACCCAAACATTTTTGCCATTTCTTACCTCGGAATATTTGCTTTTATTGCTGTTGATTCTCTTTTTGTCTGGCTGCTGTGTCTCTGCTGAAAGTTTTGTGGCACAGATGGTTCCCTGGTAATTTCTGTGTATGTCCTCCAGGACAGCTATTTAAATTTTTCCATTTTTTTTAAAGTGGCACCTGTTGTACATGGGTATTAACTGGAGAGGGCAACAAAGTGGGCTGGCAGGTGAAAGCCCTCCTCTTGATCTCCCTGTGCTTATCTTTAATGCTTTTAAGCACAGAGAATCAAAATAATTAATTAGGGCGGCATTTCTGCGGTCAGAGGGAGAGCTTTGCTTTGGCTCCCAGCTCCCCACAGCTGCTCAGCTGCCACGTGAGCAGGCATTTCTGTGCAGTGCGTATGTGGCACTCTGTGCTCCTGGTGACTGAGAAAAGGGGTTTATTTTGGAAACTGCTAATGGCTTTGTTTGCACGTTTATTCCCTTTGCTGAGAGAGGCTGCAGGCTTGTTGCTGTGACCTTTTGTGCTGCTGTGATAAGAAGCTGTTGTGGAGGAAAGCAGGTCTGATGCTTTGGGCATCCGGGGGCCTTTGGAAAGGCCTCCAAACCATCCAGGCAGAGGGAGGCAGGATGCTGATTGCAGCTGGAATCCATAGGCTGGGCAATGTTTGCTAGGGTAAATATTTGGAATGTAGGTGTAGGAATTTAGAAGGAAAGAGGTTCGTGTATGGACTTCTTCAAGGCACTGGGTTGCTGGTTTTGAGAGAGCAGTTCTGGAGGCATCTCCAGAGGCTGCTTCCAGTTTATTGCCTGTGCAGCAGAGGGATGTACATGGAGGGGAATGTGCCTTCCTCCCATCTTCAGTCAGGAACCCTGCAAAGCTGTCAGACACCAGCTGAAAAGGGGCTTTTGCGTCCTGGAAAGGGAAATTCAAAATCACCCCTGAAGACTGAGCAACAGCATTCTCAGTGTTCTCCCATCTCTTAAATATAGCTGTAAAATAATTCAAGTTTAAATGTTAATTTTTATATAAGAAGCAAGCTATAAATTGTTCTTGCTCTTTATTTTGACACTAGAGCTGCAAACAAGGCATGTCATATTGCCTTTATAAATTAACCCCCCAAAAGTGGCTCTAATTGACTTTCAAGATTTGGTTATATTGGTTTCCATACATGTTCCCAGGTTCTAGTAGTAAAAAAAGTCTACATACATGAATCATAAGTTATGAGAGGGAAAACTGAATTATGAAGATATCCATGTTGAAAGTACAACATTTTTTTTAAAATTATTATTCTTGGTTAGATAAGTAGCTTGGAACTGGTCATTTAAAGAATAAAAACAATGCTGCTTGCTTTTTCAGTGTCCTCTTCAGCTTGTGCATGTAATAATATATAAAATGAGGCATATTTCCATGGCTGCCATTCTGGAGTGAACAAAGCTTGTTATTAGCTTGTCTAGCCTGGTTTGTTTGATTTGAACTTCAGTCAGGGGATGAGTGCATGCTTGACATTTCTTCTGCACTAAAATGTCTAAAGCAATGCCAGCCTGGGCTCCATTATGAGAAACAAGTAAAATCCATTCAGTATGTTCATGAGCAACTATTCTGACTTTTAATATACTTACAAAGTATATAACCACTCTTGGCTGCTTATGCAGCCAAATGTTTTTGATATTTTAAAGAAAAAAAAAAACAAAAACAAAACAAAAACTAGTGTAGGCTTTCTTAGATATGGAAAAAGTACCAGCAAAATCCATATTTGTTTTATGTGGCTGAACCTGTTTATATTGCCCATGCTGAGGATTACATGCCCTTAAACAGGAGAGGAATTTTATCCAAAGCTGTTGAGCCTTCATTATAAAAGATGACACAGAAAAAGTGAAGAATTTCCTTAATGAGTGTGTTAGTCGTGAGAATAGAAGACAGATCTGTGATTTTTAGCTCATTCCTCGAACTCTGGAAATATTTCAAGTACATCCCTGATCTGATCCATGTTGAACAAATAAATTGAGTATATCTTTGAGGTTATTAGTTTCAATGGGGCTTACACATGTGCTCAATAACTATGTACAATAAAAACTCTGCTGAGTTCAGGTTCCAGGTTTGCTTTTCAGGTCAAGAACAATGGCATTTGTCCTGAGAGCTACAGATAAAACCACTCTGGGTGTTCAAAGTACTGTTCTCCAAGCTTAAAAATGTTAAAGAAATAGACAAAGTGTGTTTCTAGCTCTTGGATTCCCTGGAGATGTCTGATTTGGCTGATGGCTTGCCATCAATGTGATCATCAGATAATCCCAGAATGAAAGCATCATTAAGATTGGGAAAAGCCTCCAGCGAGCCTGAGCATGGCCAAGGCCACCACTAACTCATGTCCCCAAATGCCACATCCAGATGTTTAAATCTTCCAGGGATGATGACTCCACCACTGCCCTGGGCAGCCTGTGCCAATGCTTGACCATCCTTTAGATAAGAAACTTTTCCTGATATCTAAACTCCTCTGGCACAACTCGAGGCCATTTCTTCTTGTCCTGTTGTTTGTTACTTGGGAGCAGAGACTGATCCCCCAGTGATGTTCATCCCTTTAGATATTGCTGAGCAAGCTCCAGGCATCTCTTTTAATTAATGGCATTTTTTGTCTCTCTAAGTATGCCCAAACCTTTTTTTTTTTCTCCTTTTGCCACAGCAATTAATTAGCCTAAAGGATGATATAAATGGCAGTGAGTGTGACCAGAAATCAGTGTGCAGAAGCAGCCTCTCCCACACACCTTCATGCTGGCTCTGCTGGAACCCTGCTAGGGCTCCTTCCCACAAGATGTGTCCGAGCAGGAGGCATCCAGGCTCTGCCCTTTTCCAGCAGCAGCAGCAGGAAGCGGTTTCAGAGTTCCTCCTTTGGGTTCATGCCACCCAAACATGGATATTTTTCTGGTAAATACAGCTTGCATGCAGCCTGCTTGACCTCAGTAAACACTGAGTGAGCCTGTGTGTAAACTTGAGGCCAGCGCGCCGTTGGTGACTTGGAGAGGCCGCTCTGGCAGCGGGGACCTGCCATCAATCACAACCTGATTTTAGGGTCAGCCCTTGCAAGCAGAGCAGGCTCTGTCAGTCTGTAAAAACTCCAGATGAGGAGGAGCTGACTGGTGACAAAGCAGCACTGCTGTGTGAGGAGATTCATCTGTGGCACTGCAATGCATGCAGAATAACAACAAATACATACCTTTCCCCAAATTAGTCACTGTCAGTTTTTTTCCTGGTTGCTGGCAGATATCACTTGAATCTTCCTAACTAGACTGAGTCCCAAATAGTTCCAAACTGTCCCCTGGTCAGCTTGTATGAAGAAGAGAGTGAGTTCTTCATTCACAAACTCTGTAAATTTGTGTTTCCTTAATGAAATCCCTACTTTGGGATATCCATGAGGTCTTTAAACTTTCTATCTCCAAATCTTCCTATAAAGGTCAAGGTTGGCACCTGGTAGTCAATGTTTTCCTTAACACTTCACATCAGACAGTGTAACTAACATCCTACTATTTATTGTTTTGTTCTCTGGGGGAAATTTGATTTTTTTTTCTTTTTTTTCTAATTATTAACCCAGTCACCCGAACCAGACATTTCTGTGATGGTTCCTGTCAGAACATTTTCAGTAGTGGCACAGTAGTGTTAAAGATGGAGATGAAGCAAGACAATATGGTTCCAACAAAGCTAATAGGAAAAACTCCCATGAACTTCAGCAGAATCAGGATTTAATCCCTGCTATTGTGGAGTTAAGAAAAACTCCATGAGAGAGAAGTCTTTAAAAGAAATTATTAGAGAACAGTTATGATCTCGCATGTCAAATGTATTTAATTAGAAGAATTTTTCCAGTACCTCTAGAGATTTAGGGACATGCAGTGGGACCTTTTCTGTTTGGAAAATACTTTGCCCATTGTGGGCACTAGGAGAGGAACAAAATTGAAGTAATCTGTATCCAATTGCAGTTAGAAATGTAATACAATGGGATAGGGCTGAGACCCACAGGGAAGCAGTGGCAGCACTCCCACTGACCTTAATGGGAGCTGGACCACATCCCACACGGCCTCAGAGACGTTTGTGGGGGGAAAAAATGTCTACTGCAAAGCTGAAAGATGAGAACGAAGAAACGCATGGATTTCAAAACTCTGTGGCTCGAGTGGGGCCAGAGCCAGAACCTGCTGGAGCAAGCACAGAGTCAACGGTCAGGCAGGCTTGGTTTGACTCGTTCTGTTGGCTCCTTTGTTTTGCAGAAAGTTTTGTGGGTTTGTTTGCTCCCACTCTTAAAAAAATACCTGTTCATCAGCAGATAACGAACATCAGTAACTCCTCTGTGTAACTGATACGCTGGGTTTTATCCAAAATCACGGGTTTTATCCAAAACCACAGTGTGTTTTCACTAATGAAGTCCAGCAGGAGCTGGTGACCTCCACTCTCAGCAGTTCCAGTCCTAGAGAAGAATGTGTCCCATGGGATCACCTGAGCAAGGGCTGGGAAAAGGCTGGCAAAAAAGAGTCTTACAGTAGTGGGGTTTCTCTTGCTGCAAGTGGAGGCAGATCATGGTGGTAAAAATGCCGCTGTCTCACTGGCTTTGAAGACAGCAGAAAAATGATGAGGGGGTAAAATTTGCTAGAGGTAAAATATTTTCTGGGTTTGAAACACAGATGAGGAAAGGCTTAATGGTGAAAAGGCATTTCCTTCATGTAGAAGAAAAGGAAAGCCCAAAGAAAGAGAATAAAAATACCTTCAACTTGAACAGGGCCAGCAAAGGCCAGAGAGCTCCCAAGCTGCTGTTGCTTCCTTGCCATTTTGTGACCATGAGGAAAGAGGTCTCCACCATGGCTCAGTTCACAGAACTCTGATGTACAAATGTGGAGAGCTAAAGCCAGGACAAACACAGACCCTCTTCTGGATACCAGGATGAGCTTTGCTCTGTGTCTCTCCAAGTGCATTGGTTCTCCAAACTACATGGAACAGTTTCCAGAACTTTCAGCAAAGCAGGGCTCGCCAACACCAGCTTCATAGTGAATTAGGAGGGTCCTCACCCCCAAAGAGCTCTCGGAGAGACAACACACAGGAGGAGCCCAGCTCCTGAGCAAAGAGCTGCCTGTGCTTCCAGAAGAACTTGCTAGAAGCCACAATGCATCTTGGAAGGAGCAGGGATCATATTTCAGCCCTGGATTTTAGGCACACGTTGTGACAGCCGGCGGCAGACATGCCAGGAACTTCATTCCATAAATCACATTTCTTGCAAAGGAGGCCTCTGTGCTCAGTAGTAGTAGCGTTTGTTTCTTCTTTTTCTTGGCTGCTTTGCTTGGAAGTAGTGTAAAGACTTAACCCTGGTGAGAAGGACCTGCAGAGAAATAATGGAGTATGTGAGAGCTCCGGCTTTTGCCTTGTTAAATGAAACTTTGTCTATATAAACACCCTTGAAAAAACCCACTGGTAATGCTGCAAACATGGGATTCAGCAGTGGGCTGTTTTCATTTAGCCTCTTGGCAGCATTTTTAACAAGAATATGTTTTTTTGCGACTTTCAAACCAGACACATCATCTTGGATGAACTATAATGGTAATAAAAGCATTGCAAATATCTCTATTTCTAACCCAGGTTTTGCTGGAAACATCTTACTGCTCAGAGGAGAAATAGAGCCTTCATGTACTGAGTGCAAATTGCTTAGAATTGAGCATATTCCTGTCTTTACCTACACCCCAGCTCTACTCTTGGTGTTCTTTGGTTGGCCCAGTATCACCCCCCTTGTTAAGGGTGGCTTTTACTTTCATCCAGCTGTGCTGCAGAAACTTCAGAAGCTGCTGACCTGATGTACTTTGCCTTTTCCCTGTGAAGTGTGTGATGTGTTTAATGCAGCAGTGTTTTGTATACACAAAGGCTATCATCACCCCAAATTACCTGTTTGTAGACAAATGTTTCCTCAGTCACTTGCTGAGGGTGAGCAAGATCTCTGCTGTCAGGTAAGAAAAGGCCTCAGTCTGGAGCCAGGCCTGCTTTGAACATTTCTGAATGAATATTTTGTAAAGAAATGTATATTTGGAGACATGGTGTTCAGCTTGATTATAGTGGTGACCCTAAAAAATGTAAATGGAAGTGGAGATAGTAATCACAAAAAGGGTTTAATTAGCAAAGCACTCACTGATTTGTAGAGCAGACATAAGCAGCTTCAATTTGAAGTTCCTGCTCATACCTGAGATGCTGAACCCCATCATCAGCTCATCATAACCTTGTATTATTAACTGTCAGCCTAGGGTTAGGAAGGACTTTACCCTCACTAGTATCTAGAAATTTACTCCAGAATCTCTCTCAATAGCTCAAAACTTTCGAACTTCCATGTGTTCTACATTTTCTTGTCATTGCCAGCTGGTAAAGTTTGGCATAACTGTCACTGTTAATCCTGAGCAGCACAACTCCATTCATTGCACCAGTGAATTCAGTCTTTCTTTTTATTCTTGTCTGATCTGATCCCATTCTCCCTGAACAGACATTCTCATCTTCCTGTGTTTGACAGTCCTTGCTAGTCTTATGCTATCATTAAAATTCAACATGCTCCTATTTTCTGTGCCAAGAATATTAATGAAAATGTCTAATATTGATCTAATATTACTATTAAGCTAATTATCTAATAACCCAACAATCAGTGTCTGGGAACTCTCCTGTTCCACTCTCTCTATCTTGATGTCCTGTCAGTTTGAGATGACACTTCCAGTTTCTCTAAGAATTCCCTTCTGGCTTTCTGCTGGAAATGCTGGGCTCTGCCCCTTGCTCTGCTCAAAAGCTGGGTGAAGACCAAAAAGCACATTTCTTTAAAAGGTACTTGTAATAGAATCACAGAATGGTTTGGGTTGGAAGGGACCTTAAAGCTCATCCCATTCTACCTTCTGCCCTGGGAAGGGACATTTCCACTGCCCCAGGTTACTCCAAGCCCTGTCCAGCTTGGTCTGGAACTCACAGGGATGGGGCAGCCACAGCTTCTCTGGGCACCCTGTGCCAGGGTTTCACCAACCTCACAGTAAATAATTTCTTCCTAATATCTCATCTAAACCTGCCCTCTGTCAATTTGAAGCCATTCCTTCTTGTCTTGTCATTACATGCCTTTGTGGAAAAAAAAAAAAAAAAACCCAAAACCAGCAGGACTCTTGAAGCTGGGGTTGTCTCTGAGCCAAAACACATCTTAATAATAAGAAGTTGAGTGAAAAAATGAATTGTGCCTTCTACAAAAATGCTGGATTTATAAGAATCATAGGTAATGGGATGTTTGTCACCAAGAGTCCCCAGTGCCTCATTGACTGAGCCATCCGTGAAGATATAGATTGGGTGTGTTGTCACACAGCTGCTGTTTGCCAGTGCAGTTTAATTCCTTGAAGATGTGGCCTCAGCACCGAGGAGGCTGCCCTGCTTTGCAGCAGAGGTTCCTCTGGGAACGCCGATGGCAGCTGCAATGCCACCACCACTGACCACAGCAGAAACCATCGCCTCCAAACACGTTCACGTGGAACAAACACCATGTGGAACACCAGAGCCCATGATGTTCTCAGGGGCTTTGCTCTTTCACCTGTGTCCTCCTTCACCCAGCAAAGCGACCATCAGCGCACCACAGCCCGCTGAGGGCCCTCACCAGAGGAAGGAGCAAGGCAGCAGCACCATTGTGGTGCAGATCATCCTTCCAGCCCGTGTGGTGCTCCAGGAGGCAGCCATGGAGTTAACTTTGTGCTCTGGCATGGCTTGGAGCTGCCAGCCAGCCCATGAGGAGGAGCAGGGCCCACGCGCCGGAGCCGTCAAGCTGCAACACGCCAGAGCCATGGCGGCGCTCCCGGCACGGCTGGGCCTCACCCCGCTGCTCCTTCTGCAGCCTCCCAAAGGCCAGTGGAAAATAACAATCAGGTGCTGCATTGTTTGCCTTCAAATCTCCCGTGCCAAGCACAACAGAAATTCCCTGAGCTGTGAGGTGCAGACAGGCACAGGAGCGGCCCACTGGCAGTGCGTGCTCCTGCTGGTTTGTGACTCCCCAGCCCAGGGCTTTTTGTACTTTGGGGTTGTGGGGACAGCACAGCCATGGTGCTCCAGGTTTGTGTTGGTATTGTCATTTCATGGAGTCACAGAGTGTGCTGAGTTGGAAGGGATCCATCAGGACCATCAAATCCAGCTCCTGGCCCTGTGCAGGACATCCCAGCTATCCCATCCGGTGCCCAAGAGTATTGTCCAAACACTTTCTGAGCTCTGTCAGGCTTGGTGCTCTCACCACTGCTCCTGTTCCAGTGCTCAACCATCCTCTGGGTGAAAAATATTGATACCTAAACCTTTCCATAAATATCTCATTTTAATGATGTTTGATGCAGTGCTGTCCCTGCTGTCGGTGCAGGCTGAAAGCACAACTGACCATGCTTTCTTTTTTTCCAAAAGTTTAACTGGCCTAAATAAAAGACTGGATAACTGGCATTGATTTAGATTACTCAGGAAATTCCTGTAAATGTAGCAAATTTGCAGTTTACTGGCTATTGCATGCAGTCTCTTCCTGACAGTATGTGCATCACCCCATGCTTCTCTGTGTGACAAACCATTAGTGCCAAGGGGTTCTGGTGTGGGGAAAGGGCTCTTTAATGAAGCAAAATTATAATGAGGTTTTGTGGCTGAAAGCTGAAGCTGAAGAATTCAGACCAGTAATAAGGTGTGCATTCTTGGCCACTGGAGAATTTAATATCTGAAACAATTTGCCTAGGGATATGACGAATTCTCTCTTTGAAAACTTAAATTAAGATGGGGTTATTTTTTTTTTTTTCTAAACAATCTGGTTCAACCAGAAGTTATGGTCTTAATGCTGGAGGTTCTGGTAGCAAGTGCCTGACCCAGGCAATGCAGGAGTTCAGACAAGATGCTGCAAGTCTCCACTTGGGTGAAATAAAATGTTTTAAATACTGTACTAAAGCATTGCTTACCATCATGCTTTAAGTCTTAACACAATCTTTCCTGCATCAAGAAGTGGGGGAAAAGTGAGAACAAATGGCATTTTCTGAATTTTTCTGTGATGTGCTTTTACTTCTGTATCTATTCCTCCAATAACTTCTCCCTGACATTAAATATGACTTGGCTTAAAGGGAATTGTCTCACCTTTAGAAAGCCTCCTGATCTCTTTTCTTGTCCTGGGGAATGGGTTACTGCTTGCCTGATGGAACACCAGTGCTAAGGGATAATTCACCAGGAAATACCCCAGGCCAAGCAATGAACTGCACAGCAGCCCTCTTTCTACTCATTTTCCTGCAAAAACAATCCTTGTGTGCTTAGATATTTAAGGAATGCAAAATACAGTGGTGGTAGTGACTTTTGGAGTTGCTAAGTATATTTTTCTTCGCTTTCCTTAGCATAGAGGGGAATTTTACAAAAGCCCCTATGGTGGGCAGGGCACAGACCTCCCTGGCTGGAGCAGGATT
Organism: Melospiza georgiana; assembly: GCF_028018845.1. Classification (NCBI taxonomy): domain Eukaryota; kingdom Metazoa; phylum Chordata; class Aves; order Passeriformes; family Passerellidae; genus Melospiza; species Melospiza georgiana. Next base: position 32,765,812 of record NC_080437.1, on the reverse strand, counting down.
TCTCCCCCTGGCCTCTTGTGGAGGAGCTGTGGCTGAACTGCAGTGGCATCCAAACCACTGCTACCTGCCCAAGTGGCTCCTGACCCTTTGCAGATGAGCTGGGGAGGGTATGGACATGGAGAAGTTTCAAATACCTGGGCTGGCAGGAGTTGCCAAGGCTGTCACCACAGCAGTGCTGAACAGTCAACAATAGGCTTGTGATTAGAAGGGGAAAAAAAGGCAAACAAGAAGAGGACCTTTGATACAATCCCATAGAAACCACCCCTCCAACCCAAGAGCACCCTACAAATTCATCCAGCACTGTATAAATCAACTAAATTAATCCAGTGCTCATGATCTAGATGAGCCCTCGTGCTCATTTCAGCTCTTTCTGTACAAGGACCTTGAAGGAAAATTAAGATAAAGGCTTGTATGTGAGGCCTACTTGACTTTTCTCTGTCTCTGTGATAGTGGTGAATGAATGTCTACAGGGAATGCCAAACTTAATTATGTTGTCTGTGAATAATGAGTCTTCTCTTAATACTCTGGAATTAGTAGGTAAACAAGAAGTGTTTTTTGGGGACATAGATGTAGTGACTCCAGTATTGGCCATGATTTTACACTTAGATTTATTCAGTCAGTGGGTTTGATGAACCCTCAGACCATGTCCCCAAAATGACATCAGCCAGACTCCCTCTCTTGTGCTTTAGGAGCTCATCCTAATAAATGTTGTTATTTTTTAACCTGTGAGCAAAGCAGGGTTAGAGGAGAACTGAAATACCAATTTACCTCATGTGAAAAGCAGGCAATGTCCAAGAGATAAAATACTGGAAAATTATTCTTTCATTTGTCAGCATGCTAAAGCCAGGATTCATCCTTTTGCTAAATTATTCTTCATTGTGTACAACACAGCTTCACAAATTATTGCTTTTTCAACCTTACTGCCCAGTAGTTATTGAAATTAACAGAAAAATTCATGCTTTCATTTAGAAAGTTGCTAACTTTGGAGAAACAAATTTATTTACCAGCAAGAATTTTACTTTTTGAAGCAAAACCAGTACTTTGCTGGAGAGTGTTTTGGGGAAAACTGCATATGTTTATCTCCCTATGTTTACTGAAAATAGACAGAAAAATCTTTCTAACAGAGGTTCTCTTTACTGGTGGTGAGGCACAGACCTGAAAATCTCTGGTGGGTTGGGAGCTGGCAGCTGTGAAAGTTCTTATTTTCTTCTGCTTTTGTGGCTTTCATCAGCAGAGATGCACAGGGTGGCATTTGGAGATTGTAGCTCACCAGGAGAGTGGGAATAAAACCCTTTGGATAGGCGAGGAGATGAGATTTATACAAGGAATTTCAAAACCTGCAATTGAGGACTACATGCAGGTAAATTTTGCTGGGCAGATGTTTCTGTCTTGGCCTGAAACACACACACTTTACACTGCTTTGTGTTTGGCCAGTAAATTATTTAATGGAACAAACAGTTAATCTTCAGTCCCAGCCTTGACTCTGGCTCTGCTCTTCAACCTCATATTCACTCCAGAGCAAATGTTCCTGCTGACAAATTCACAGTGATTTTTCACATTGTTGGCACGGTCTGGCACATTTCTTCAAGGAAAATAAATCTTGATATCAAATAGGGAATATTCACCTAAGGAGGAGCTGAGTAAAGGTTGGCTATTGGTTATTTGGGTGTACCTTCCTTCAGGGGAAGAAACTCATCCTACTGTTTAACTCTTGAAAGATATTATTGACTTTAAATAGAAAGAAAAAACATTGAGAGCAGACTACAATCTCCTGACAAATATGTAAAATCCTGTCCATGTGTATTCACAGAGCAGAGCTGGAACCAAACAATGAATAAAAACCATCAGAAAACTTGCAGTAGATGAGGCAATGAGCAATGGCCCAGAATGAGTGGGGATGAGCTTTTTAGCAGGGCTGGTTGTGATCAGACAAGGGGAGGGTGGTTTCAAACTAAAAAAAGGTTGATATAAGGAATTTTTTTTACAATGAGTGTGTGAAACACTGGCAGAGGTAGCCCAGAGAAGCTGCCCCATCCCTGAAAGTGTTAAAGGCCAGGTTGGTTGGGGTTGGAGCAACCTGGTCTAGTGGAATGAAATTATTTTTAATGTCCCTTCCAACCCAAATATTTTAGGACTCTGTAATTCTAGAAAGAATAAAAGAAGATGTGGCCCTGGGGTGCTCTGTAGCAGTAATAAATTCAATTATAAATTTCTAGGACTGGACAGGTATATAACTGAGCCTTACCCCAGCACAATGACATCCTGGATGGAAAACTGCTCAAAGGGAGATTTGTCATATGGAAGTGGTACCCAGTCCTCACAAGGAAATAATTTCTGCTGCTTATCTACAGGCTCTTCTGCAATGTGGGGTGAACTGAAGTCAAATATTACACTCTAAAAGACAATTACGTGTCTTTCACTTCCTCAAGTCCCTTGAAAGCCAAACAGTGCTATCTAATCTAAACCACCCCAGCTCTTCTCCATCCCCTCAGACACATGCTGTGCATTACATTTCTGCAGGAATCCACTGCAGTCTGCTTCAGCAATCCCTTTGAAGTCCTTGGAAGCTTATCGGTACTCCAGCAAGCAAGGGTGTGTCTCCAGGCCAGCTTGCGGGCGACCATAAAGCACAAATTTATCCCAGAGGCCACAGGTGGCTGTCTGGGGATTTTTTTTCTCTGAGTATAAAGAAATCTCCAGAAGTTACCCCAGAATAAAGGGCTTCTGGGGCTGTCAGTGCTGCTGAGTGGGAATGTAGCGTGGGCATGGCTCACCAGGACTTAAACAAAAACCTTCAAGAAAGCAGTGAAAATGGTCACAGCTGCCTTGTGACAAAACCCAGCGGGTAAAAACAAAGAAGGTTGGCAGGAGGCATCTGCCTCTCTGCCCTCCAAACCCCAGCAAATGCCCCAGGTGCACCCACCAGCACCAGGCCTCACCTGCCCAGCTCCATTCCCACTCTCCAGAGGAGGTACAGACCCCACTGCCCCTGCTCATCACCATTCTCATCTCCCTTTCCCAGTAACTACAAATGCTTTGCCAAAAAATAAAAGCTGGAGAATGGTTTTAATGCCACAAGAGAAAAGCAAAAAAAAAAAAAAAAATCTGACATTAATCCTGAGATGAAAATGGTTGAGCAAGTATTTATGTCGATTTAGGGCTGTTCTTGTTACATTCTTGAAACTACTGAGGTTATCTTGTAATCCATCTGAATTGCAGCTTGAGGCATTTTGAGCTAATTTTCAATTGTGCTGCATTTAACTATTCTTTACCTCCTTCTGCCTCCCAGTATTTGTGGAAAAACATTCATCAGGCTTAGGAAACCTAAGCCTAGAGCCTCTGAGGTGTCTCTGCATCAGAAAATGGAGACAGGATTTCTTAAAAATACAAATTTCAGGGTCTGATGAGATTTTGGATTCTGTTGAGAGATGACACTTTTGCAGGGCTGTGTTTTGGCTGGAGGAGGGTTTACTGAGCAGCTCCCTTTCTGTTTATTTTCTGAATGTTTGGAGTGAATGCACGTCTCTATAGATGTTTAGAAAGCAGCAGTGCTGGAGATGAGGTTTATTTATTCCCAAGACATGTATCATGCAAACAGCTGTGCACTGCTTCTCCTCACTGCTCTGGTGATGAGATTCAGCTCCCAGCCCACAGATCCCACAGGGAGAGGCAGCACAGCCCCCCAGGAGTGGGGTCTGCAGTGCCTGGAGGCTCCTGCCTCTCCTCCAGCATCAGGCTTATCCCATTCTGCAGCTGGAGCTCTGTGGAAAGGGGGAGGAAAACTGGACATGACCCAGCACTCACAGAAGCTGTGGCTGCCCCATCCCTGAAGTGTCCAAGGCCAGGCTGGACAGGGTTTGGAGCAGCCTGGGACAGTGGAAGGTGCCCATGGCAAGGGAAGTTGGACTAGCTGACCTTTAAACGTTCTTTCAACTCAAACCATTCCATGATTCTAATAGGGAATGTTAGAATTTATTCCCTTCTCCCACCATTCTCTCTGTTAACAGAAGAGCTCCAAATGGGTGGCAAATTTGCCAGAGTTTTGGATGCAAGGGCATTAGGAGGTTTTTTTTCTGCTGGGCCAGTTTGGTGATCTTCTCAGCATCCAAGAAAAGGAAGTCTCAGTACCAAACCCAGCATTTAACATATCCAATGACCAGAGAGATTTTCCTGGAGCACAAAGCAGCTGGCTGTCTCTAAGCACATGGGATCATAGCATGATTTTCCTCTGGGATCTTTTACCAGTTGCTCCCCGAGGAAAGTGGGGGTTAACCCCATTTTTCACATGCCTCTGGAAAACACTCCCGATCTCCTCCTTACCCCTTAAACCAACAGAACCCGGGGTATTCAAGGCAGGAATGAAGAAAGAAAAGAAACCTTGTATTCCCCAAAGAAACTTTGTATTTCCCCATCACATCCTGGCTCCAGGACAGTTTTAGGGGGAGCACCATATGAGCCCCTTCCTTTCCTCCTTCAGCTTCTTTTCCCTTTTGTCCCTTCTCTTGACCCCTGGGCACCCCTGTGGCATGGAAAGAGACCCATTGCTTGTAGTTGCTCCTGCCTGTTTGTTTGCAGAGACAGGGTTAAAACTGCATTATTTCTTATCTATAAATGATGTTTTTCCTGTTGAATACTATTACAAATGCAGCTCCTTTGCTTTTAGCTCAATTTTTCACTGCTTGTTCCTCCCCCCACCCCCCTTGGTTGTACTCTGGTGATCACAGCAGTTTCTGTTTAAAATGTTTCAGTTTCTCTGTTTTCTAGAATTAACCACGAGCTTGTTGCTACATGTGGAGCAGGGCGGGACTGCTGATGCCTATATTTTCTTTCTTTTTTTTTTTTTTTTTTTTTTTTTCCCTCAGAAAGTAGATTGCTGAATGTAAGGCTTCAGGGAATAAAATTTACAGGAGAGAAATTGCCTTGTATGTTTTTAAGGCAGAGCTACATTGCTGGCCAACACAGGATTTCACCCTTTGCATGCCATGAAAAACTCTTTTTAGAGCTAATGCTTTCTATAAATCTGGGATCAGTGTTTCTCCAGTTCCTCACTCCTTACTACCCTTTTCTTGTCCTTTGTGGCCAAAATTGAATTTGTTGCTTTCAGATGTGCTGCTGCTCTAATTTGCAGGTAAGGAGGATGAATATTCCAGTAAAAATTTGGAGCCCTGTGTAAAATCTTTTTCTTAGAAGAGATTTTTGAGATTTATCATTTGTCACCAACCAACATCATGATCCTTTTCAAAGGACCTGCAAAATTTTGTGACCCATCCAGCTGGGGGAGGTAGGGAGAGGCTATTTGTCATGAAACCCCCATGGGGGACACCTGTGGGACAGGTCTAAAAGGGTCTCCTTGGGAAATTAAAGGAGCACCAGGATTAAAAACCAGCAAAAGCATTGCTGCACATCCTCACGGACCTGCTGTATTCCTCCCACTAGAGGACAGCAGCTGGGCTCGGCAGCCACCAGGAGCATTTCACAGCAGAAGCAAGAATAAAACAGCCCTACCCTTCCTGTAGAAACTTGTTCCTTTCTAGTGGTTTTCACATAATGAATCCCAGTGAATATTTAACTAAGTCTCCCCTGTAATCAAGTTTCTGGCCTCTTTACTTGTACCCACAGTGCAAAACATTTCCTGACCCACTGAGCTCAGCAGCCCTGGGAGTCTCCAGCAGGATCTCTGCTCAGTTGGCATCAGGAGAGCAGCATGAGGGGTTTTGGGTTTTTCTCATCCAGCAGTCACCAACACGACCTTTGCTGTCCTTTAAGAAATGGAATCTGACCTCAGCTTGGCTATCTAAATCAAAAGCAGGCCTTCTCTTCAAGCCCTGAAATATGGCTGTGTGTTTATACATATATGAATATTCATTCATATGCATATGAATATTCAGTAATGCAAGTCTGGATTTCATGCAAAGCAAGCTTCCCTGCAACCCTTTATTTAAAACAGAGAAGAATGAAGGAGAAAAGGGTGTTTCTGGGTCTGTGGGAGCAGGGAAAAGGACACTTTGGGTCTGAGTGTGGGAAACCTTTCTGTGACTTTGCTTTAAGAAACTCTCCATTCTTGAATCAAATTGTCTTTGGACTTTATCTACCTGACCATCACCTTGCCATCCCATTTTTGGGGACTGCAGCTTGTGAACATGGTTACAGAGTTAACAAATGAGGGCTGTTAAACCTCGATGCATCTCTGTTTATGTGGAGACTTTCTTGGGCAGATCACTGGCTGCTTTCCAAGGCAATCCAGAGAAATTGTGGGTACCACAATCACCTGGCAAATAGGAGGAGGAGGCCATCCAGTGGGGACTGGAGCTGATAAAAGGCATGACTTTCACTGAGAGAGACACAGAAAGGAAGAAGCAAATTCCTGTGAAAACTATGGTAGGAGATAGGGAAGGGAAATTATGTGCAAAGGATGGGGAGAGGAGAAAGAATATTAACTGCCTGGAGAATGCTGATTTGAAAGATGTTTGAGGGTTAAGAAGAATGAGGCAGGGAAATAGTTGTAGGCATTTAGTGCTTTATTACCCAAGGTGGGAAGTAGGAGAATTACTTTTATTTTACATTTTTAACTGCTACAGAGTGACTGTGCCTGCTTGTGTCTGCACCTGGGCCTGTGGGAGAGAGAACTGGAAACGCAGAGCTTGGCACTGCAGCAGAGGATTTGGGAAGCAGGAGGGATCTGCTGGGATTTGGTGCTATGGGACAGCTGGGTCCTGCCCAGGAAGAATAGAGTGCCCACACTGTGGGTTCCTGCCTTCCAGTTTGCTGCTCCTTCCAGGGTTTGAGCTGTAACACGAGCCCTGGTGTGAGGCTGACTTCACACCTCCCGCTCCCAGGCTGTGCCTGGAAGTTGGAGCACCTCTGCTGAACCCTGCGGTGTCACCAGAGAGGAATCTGATCTGATGTAACACTGCAGGGGAAGCTGCCACAGCCACAGCGGGTCCAGCGAGACACAGGGCTCCAATAAAGCAAACCAGTATTGATCAGCTGGAAACAGAAATGAGAAGTGCTTGGGCCAACAAGCAAAATATACCCAAGTTCTGTAACAGAGCGAGAAATTTTCTTTGCAGCCTTTGTCTTCTCGTTTTTACAAGTCTGGCTCTGTTTTGCTGTGCCCTGCTCGGCGCTCAGAAGTTTCTTCACAGGGTTTCTCTGCAGTCTGCTTTAAAGGAGATCACTGCTAAAAGATCTTCTCCAATGGATGCTGCTTTCCACTGTTTAGAAATTATACTGCTCCCCAAGAGTCAGGGGTGCTCTACCAGGACAGTGTGTGACAAATTCTTTATGAGGGAATACATAATAAATGGAGGATTTTCTTTTATTTTGATTAGTTAGTATTCAATATTTGCATTATGGAAGCGCCTGGAGGTTCCAGCTGAGATCAGTGCCCTATTGTTCTAAGCCATGCATAAAAACATGGTCAGAGATGAGGAGCTTACCATCTAAATAGATGAACTGGATAAAGGGTGGGAGACAGGAAGCATCTATTATTCTCATTTCATAGCTGGAGAGCTTGGACACAGACAAATTAAGTGCCTTTCCCAGGAAAGCCAATGGAGAAGGGCAGAAATCATTGAATGTCCAGGATCCCAGTGTAATACCCTGCTCAAAACACATCATATTTCCTGTTTAAATATATCTTGCAACACTGCAATGAAAACAACAAATATTTGTTTGGAATATTTTCCTTAAGACGCACAAAATGAGAGGAGCAGCAGAAAGGTTACATGGCTACAAGGCATAACAATCCAAGGGGAGTGTTGATACTCAAATGCCATTACAAGACATTGACAAAGCAGCAGTCAAAATAAGATTTTTTTTTCTCAACTACTTAGCCTTACTGCCTGAAGAAGTATTTTCTAGAATATTCAGCTGTTCATAATGTCGAGGAAGATCAAAAATTGATAGACAAAAGCACTTAATTTGCCCCCTTCTCTAGCTTAACCAAAAATGAGGTTTCCTTGTTTGATAAACACCCAGTAAAACTATCCTTTGTTGGGCCAGGAACTGCAGCTCCCCCTTCCCATACACATTTTCCAGCAAAAGAACTTGGTAGCCCACCTGTTCACACTTTCATGGATAACTATTGGATCTATTTGCATTAAAATAATTAATTGTTATCTCAATTTTTCAGTTTAGCAGCCTCTTGAAGTAATACCTGATGACAACTACTCGTGGAAGCCTCTCGTTTAGCAGTAGCTTTTATTTTAGAATGGGGTTGCTTTTGTATGAAATTACTTTTCCTAAAGACACTGAAAAATCTATAGAGTAACTTTGCCTGTCTCTGAAAAAAAAATATTTTCAGAAGTGGGTTCCTATGATTTGCTCCTTGGTACCCTAAAAACGAATTTGAAGATGCCTGGAAAGAGAACGATAAACACTTTGGAAACCAGGTAAATATTTTAGCTGCCAAAGGTTGGGTTTAGACACTTAGCTTTGGAAGAACTTCAAAGAAAAAAAAAATTAAAAAATAAAAAGAAATCTTAGACAAGCATTTAATCATATTTAGCATGGGGAGGCGAAATTTTTGGATGGGACAGTTGGAATAACAGGGAAGAATTGTTGATTCCCATTTTCTTTCATGGAGAAAACCCTCAGTGATGTGTGAGGTTGAATTTGGATCTAGGGAGTTTCTCCCCTTAGACCTCTAAGACTTGAATGTATGGGCTTTCATTTTCTTTCATTTTTTCCCTAATTTAACTTCTTGTATTTTATTCCTGCTTTCATCAGATGGAGCTGCGGCATGTTAGCGGGTCCCGCACCTGGAGAACAGATCAGTGCTGCAGAACTTCCTTCCCCGGGGTACCCACGGCCTCCCCTGCCATCTGTCTGCACCGTGCCAGGAGCCGGGGCCGCTTCCTCGCTGCAATTCCATGGAAGAGCCGGGTCCCCTGGCTGCCCTGATGTCTCCACACTTGAAAGAAATGTCAGAGAGTCCGCGAGGAGCAGAACTGAGAGCGCTCAGCAGCTCTGTGCTGCGCTTTTTTCCGAGGTGACTTTTCCCACATTACTCGGAGGGGCTGCTTGCCCATCTCACCCCGTCTCTCGAGCTGTTCGTCACCTGCTGAACCTTCTGCCTTCATCCCTTCCAGCCGGGCTTTGGTGGGTGAGCTGGGCTCTGCTGGTCCAGCCCAGGAGCGCATCTTCACCGTACCCAGCAGGTAACAGAGATGCTGGGCAGCACGAATCCATCTCCTCCCCTCTGCTGGGGATTTTGGCCGAGCCCAGCTGTGCCCTCGCTGCAGCTGGAGCCGGGCTCGGACCCTGCCCCTGTTGAACATTAACTGCATCCCTGCCTGCGTGCGGAGGGAGGACCGGAGCTGGGCTGACAGCAGCCACAAAGAGCTGGCAGGGCTGAAAGATTCAATTTAACTTTCTTTCTCCTCCCCCGCTTCCATATGCGAGGGCACACAGCGCTGTTCCTGCTTTTGAAACTTGCGGGGCAAAGGAGCATTGGTGTCCTCATTTTCCTTCCTCCCTATTGATGTATCATTGCCAGGATGAAAAAGGACGTCTCAAGAGCTTTTGAAAAAATGGGTGACTACTCAAGACATTTTATAAAGGAGGAAGAATGGGAGAGAAAATAGGACTCGGTAGGGGGTAGAAGGAGCCTGAATGTGTGCCTTGTCTGTCTATTCTTTCGCTTGAAACCTGGAGCTGTTGTTCCTATTTCAGCTCAAACTGTCACCTTTAGTTCATGATGGCTTTACTGCCCTTGCTCCTGAACCTCAACAGATTGGGGCTTATTTACCTATTCACACTCTGCTGTGGAACCTCATTAATAGGCTTATTAGCCACACCATTCACGTGCAGGAGGGCTCACAGAAAGGATCCCAGCCACTTTGAGAGGAGGAGGAAAAAACTGTAAAGAGATTATGCTCTCATTCAGCAGCCTAACTGCTATGAAAGGCTCCCTGGGCCCACTGAGATCTCTTGAAGCCTAAATATGATGACAGAATTGATCTCCCCCCCCACCCCTTTAATTCCAAACATGCTTCTGCTTTTCTCAGATTGAGGAGCTGGGCTGTTGTGGGCCACTTTAGGAGAATGTGGCTCATTTAAGAGAAAAGGCTGCTATTGATAGACTGCTATCTTTTCATCCTCCAAAAGAATAAATTCTGACAAGTGCTTCCAGACCTTGGAAATAGGTGTTCTGATTTGTCATTTTTAGTGGAATGCTTCCTTTTCTTTCAGAGCATGCAAAGATATCGATGAATGGGGAAAGGTATTGCAGCTTCCTGTGCCAGACAATAATTTATGTGAGAATGTGTTAACAATGTTTTCAATGGGCGATGGACATGCCCGGTGCTGGGAAAATTGGATCTTGACTGTGACATCTCAGCTTCTCAATTAGAACATTCAGATGTCTGTTGCTTTAGGAACAACAAAAAACCCTCCACAAAAACAAAAAACTAAACCTGTGTTTCCAATCAATTACAGATTTGTCTGCCATCCCTCATAAAGACTGCAGTAGTGGTGGGAAAATACATGCTGGGAGGTAAGTACATACTCTACAGAAAACTTCTTTTCAAGTTTTTGGTGTCTAGGTGTGTGTAAATAGTCTTACACTATGACGTGTGGCCTCAGTCCTTGAAAATCCCCTTGATCAATACTGCACACACCATATAAAATGTACAGTAGAGCTTAAATAAGGTAACATTAAATTGATCAACACTGATTAAATTTGAGGCAACCACCACTTATTGATTTTGTTGTCAAGCTGACTCTACACAAGCAAGCATTACACAGACTCCATATTCAAAACCTTTTAGTTGATGGTATCTGAGGCAAATGTTTTATTAAGCAAGGATCAGGCTAAGCTATATTGAATTCTGAATACCCATATTATGCAGTTTTAAATCTGTGTGTCCAAACAAATGATGTTTGCATAACTTTTCGACAACTTTTCCCATTTGGGCACCACACAGGTATTAAACGTGCACTGTCAGACCAATTCACGGCGCAGCTGCAATCAAGCTTTGGACTGAGCAGCTCATGAAGGTGACTTTTGGAGCGGGTGTTATCCGACCACCCTCTCTAGATGGAACTGGCCACAGGCCAACCATGGCTTCTGAGCCAGAAACACTTCAGGAGAGATTTCGAGGACCGCTTTAGAGCTGGTACCATTTTCGTGTGAGGATGCAGATGCTGCCCAGCGCCGGGGTGCCGGTGCCGCAGCCGGGGCTCACCCTCAGCGGGGGCGCTTTCCGCGCTCCCCACTTTCCTTTCCTCTCCTTTCCAACCCGCTGGAAATCTTTCAGCGGAGCGCCCGTCCGGGAGCTGCTCGGGGTTCCTCCCCGGCAGCCCCGCGGGATGAGCTGTCCCGCTCCCCGGGCAGGCAGAGGCAGCGCCCGGAGCTGGGGTCCCGCTCCCCTCCCGCCCCTCTCCGGTGCCGCCGAGCGCTCCGGCTCCGCGCCGCGGGGGCATCCGCGACCCTGGGGCGGGGTGGGCGCTGCCGGCTCCGCACCCCCGAGGGCCGGGCGGGGGAAGGGGCTCGGCGGCGATTGGCAGAGCCCGGCAGCGCCGTCCAGGAAACGGCTCGGGTTGCAGCGGGGGGAGTGACCGGGGGAGGAGGAAGGAGCCGGAGGAGTGCGCCGAGACGGGGAAAGGGGGGAGAGAAAACCCACCTCCCACCCGAGGGGGCCGTCGGCGTGACAAAGCTGCGGCGGCTCGGGGCGGGCGGCTGGATGGAGCGGAGCGGGACCCGCGGCGCGCTGCTCGGCGATGCCCGCGCGGGGGAGGAGGCAGCTGGCGCCGGGCACGGCGGGCTCGCCCCTCTGAGGCGGTAGCCGCTGCGGCCGAGCCAGGGCACGGCACGGGACGGGGCGCCGGGCCGGCTCCTGCCTCGCCTCGCCGCCCTCCTGCCTGCCCCGGGCGCGTCCCGCGGGGGATGCGCGGCGCTGCGCCGCTGCGGGCTCGCCAGCCGGGGCCGCCCGCGCAGTGAGCGCGGCCGCAGTGCCGGCACTTTCGCCCCGTCCCGGGAGCCGCCGCTCGGCACCGCGCCCCAGCCCGGGAGCCGCCGCGCAGCGGAGCCCGCCCGGCGCTCTCGCCGCAGGTAAAGGCAGCGGGCGGGCCGGGGAAGGGGCGGCCCCGGGCAGGGCTGGGCTGGGCTGGGGGTCCCGCCGCGCTGTCGACTCCGCGGGGCTCGGGGATCCCCCGGTGCGGGGCTCGGAGCGGGATGTGCCGCTGCGGGGCTCGGAGCGGGATGTGCCGGTGCGGGCTCGGGGATCCCTCGCTGCGGGGCTCGGAGCGGGATGTGCCAGTGCGGGCTCGGGGCGGGATGTGCCGCTGCGGGGCTCGGGGATCCCCCGGTGCGGGGCTCGGGGCGGGATGTGCCGGTGCGGGCTCGGGGATCCCCCGGTGCGGGGCTCGGGGATCCCTCGGTGCGGGGCTCCGCTCTGCAGGAGCTGCGGGTCGGGTTGTGGTCACTGTGGCCGCTGCGGTGCGGGGGAAGCCCGAGCAGCAGCGCTGTTCCCCTGCCTTCCCCGCATCCCCGCGGGTGTCTTTGGGGACGGTGACAGCAGGACAGGCAGCCCGGGCTGAGGAAGGGGAGCTCGGCTCCGGAGCAGCAGCCCCGGCTCGGAGCCCCGTGCTGCCCCGCCGTGCTGCGCCCCGTCTAAGATAAGGGGGGGAGAGAAATCAATGAAATATATATTTAAATGCAAAACGGCCCCTTCAAACCGGGACCCATTATGCGTTCGGTGTGAAACGCTATCAACATTTAAAACTTTATTGTCTCCTTTGTACCAAATCCCTGTAAATCTTCCACTAGCCTTTTCTCATTTTCATCTGAAAAGCCTGTTTGGGCTGAATAGACAGCAATCAGCAGCCTCTGGACTTCTCCCGCTCTCTGGAATGTCAATTAAAATGCAGATTTTTTTTCCCCCCTCCCCGATCTCTTGGTGGCAAAAGACTTGAGAAAAACAGGATAGTCCTGGAAAGCAAATGAAAGAAGTTCAAACAATGAAAAAGTACTGAAGCTGCCAGCCGGTTCCCATTAGTCCTTCAGAATTAATGTTTAATAGCTGTGATGCTCAGATTTGCTTGGAGATTGAACTCTGCTGAAGAGTCTTGTTAGATATATATGTGTATATATGTTTTTATAGACGGTTGTATATTTCTGCATTTTCTGTCCATATACAATTCCTCTGTCAGTGGAATCGTGTTCATGAAGCTGTTAGCTTCAAAGCTTCATCTACGTGGATTTTTCTGATGAAGATACTGGGCTTTTAGAGCGCTTGAGGTTTCTTTGTGGAGGGAAGGTCCATATTTCACTCACATTTTGCTCTTCCCCGCCTAATTGAGAAAGATGCTGAAAAGTTATACAGTGAGCAATGTATTGATTTGGTTAACATACTCTACAAATCGTACTGTCCCTGGGGAGTGATAAACATCTTATAAACAACAATGCAAGTAGATTAAAAAGAACACTGAGCATTGAATTTAATTAATGCCACTGCTGAACAAGTACTACTTGTTTGTGTGTGCGAGTGTGTTTAAACTGAAGTACAGCTTGGAGGAATTTGGTTGGGCTCCCAAACCAGTCTGCTTTCCCATGCTTGTCAGTTTGGCAAAGAAAATTTGGGCAGGTATGTGACGAGGTGAAAATTGACTTGATGAGCGAGTGGCAAGGAGAGCCATCAATCATTGGGGGCTGACAACTCCTCCCCAAAGTGTAGGCTGAGAAGAGAGACAGAGTTCCCTTTCAAGGGGAAAAATAAACACTACGTGTGGCTTTCACTGAGTCTGAGACTCCAGGAGGGATTATGGTATTGTAGTCAGGAAGCCAGAATTGTGGAGGCCAAAAAGCATGCTGGGGCTGTGTTCCAAACATTGAGATAGAGGTACATAATTATCCAGCACAGGAGGTCTTTCCAGGGACTCGTCCCCCGGCAACTCTGGCAATTAAACTACGAAAAGAATTTGCTTTCGTTTCATCTTCGCTGGACTCCACTTCTTTTGGGAGAGGGCAACCCTTGAAATTGAAGCCTGTTTGCTGTCCTGGTGCTAGAGTGCTTTGGCTCCATGGATGGGTGCAGAGCTCTGATTTTTGCGTTGTTGCACCTTCACAAGCCGGGATTTTGGCTTTGCTGCTGCCCTGTGGGTGAAGAATCCCTTCTTTCTGCCGGCAGATGTTGAGGTGCAGGAGGCAACAAAAGTCTTCAGGTGAGGAGACGCGGGGCCAAGGAGCCTTGTGCTCCACTTCAGGCTTTAGGATGAGGATAGGAACCACAAATGTGCTTTCAGTGGGGTTTAGTGTAGCCTGAAAATCTGAAACTGAAGGAATGTCAGCGGAATTAATGCTCTTGGAGTCTGAAATACACACTGGCCTTCTGGTATGTTTTCTTTCTGCAAAACCATGATGGGATTTTGCATTTATCAACATAGACCTTAATCGGAGTTTATAGGATGATTTATGGAAATTAAATCAGCATTACAGCCAGGCTGTTAATGAGGGGTTTCTACCCACTTTACAGCTGGATAAACTGAGCTGCAGGGCAGTGGAGCTGGGTGGTGGCATCCAGGGGGGTTTGCTCCATCCTGCTCCACACACAGACTGGTCCCAAAGACAGAGCTCTCTTCAGCTCTACACCTGCTCTGTGCTTATTTAGAGAAGGGCTGGGCAAGCTCTTGGCAAATGTTTGTGCAGTGGTCTGGTGGTGTTTTCACTGGAAATTTAATGGCAGTTGCTAGCTTGTGGTCTGGGGTGCTGGAGCCAGGCTCAAATCTTTACAGGAGGGACAGGGCTTTGAGGTGATACCAGCCGAGTTGGGAAAAGCTTGTCCTGAAGTAGTAGGGATTCACCTTGTATTGTTTTCCTCAGGTGACTTCTTTATGCCATCCAAAACCTGTTTCTACTGACTCCAGAAGTTACTGAGTATAGTACCCAAGATAAAAGATGCCTCAACAGCGTTTGTGAACTTTGTTGCAGCTAGCACAAGGCTAATAAAAATCAGAATCAGCTCTTTAAATGGTTGGCTTTATAAAAGGAGAATCTGTGTCCCTGTTTCAGCTTGTTGAGGTATCACACCAAATCCCGATGACAAGGAATTTGGAGAAGGTTTATTTATCTCCACACTCCCTTACTTTTTTTTTTTTTTTTTTTTTTTTTTTTTTTAATTTTCAAGTGTTGAGGGCAGGAGGGAAAAAGAGGTTTTGTGTTATTTTTTCCCCTTCCAGACAAGCGCTCTCCAAATTTCAGTTGAGTTTCATCACATCTAAGATGAATCATTGACCAGATTAGAACAATTGCTGCAGTTACTTGTTTTATCCATTTACTGAGGTTTTACTTTTATTTCTGAAGCGGAAAATCAGGTCTAATTTTCTGCTTGAGCTGTTTAATCACCCTGTGAGGAGGATGCTCTTCTGACCCTCACCTGGCATCATCTCAGTGTGGAGGCAACAGGGTCCCCTGAAGGGAGTGCCAGTTCCTTTGGTGCCACTTCTCTGTCAGACCATGGCTGGATTACCACTTAAACCCATCCATTTAAATTAATTTTATTATGAATAAGATATATTTTTCGGAGGTGGGGGAAAAAAAAAGTCTATCTCAATAAGCATCATTGAGAGACTGAGCAAAGAAAGTTTTGTGCACATGGCTTGGCAGGTATGGATGGAAAGTGGTGCTGGGCAGGTCTCCTATGAAATAGCAATCTATACCATATTTTATCCAGGTTTAATTGCCTGTAATGCAGCGTAGCAAACCAATATCACTGCAAAGACTTGAGCCTTTCACCTGCCCAGGACTCAGGGGCTTCCAAAGGACACTAAACTGAGTCAGTAGAAGGTACCTCCATTGGGGAGCTGGAAGTCCTGAGTTGAAATAGTCTTACAGATTTTTCCAAGTCTAAGCAGTATATTTTTTCAACTGTTTTCCTTGTGGAAAATTACTGAATTCCTGCAAATTCATCTGGCTGCAGAACTGCCTAGGTGAAGGAATGAAAAACAAGGCAAACTTACATAAACCTTCAAACAATAACAAGAATATAATTTGTATAATTGTGGTAATTTTGTAGCATTACAGGTTATGTGCCTGCACATGTGGGTGCCTCTCATTTTTGAAAACCTGTATGTTTTTCTGTCAGTAAAATAGCTCTCAATATGTGCTGAGAAGTGATTTTGTGAAAACAAGGAGGACTTGGTTACGCCTCAGGTGATGATGGAAACTGCTAACAGAAGATGAAAAGTCACTCACTTTTCACATATTCTTGAAGCTGGAAAACTATTTTTCCCATCCTCCTGCTCCCCTCCCTCTCACTTCAGCTCCGTTTGAGGCTTTATGAAGGTTTTTGGTTTGTGTTTGGAGATGTTTTTGCTGACAGCGTTCAATCTCTCTCCTCCCCGCAGCAGCAGCCGTCGTTCCAAGGGAGGAGGCATTACCCTGGCCGAAGGCACAGCTTTCTCTCCATGCTTCTCTAGAGGTGCTCAGATGGGATTAAAGTCCACATGGAGATATGGAAATGGACCAGGAATTTACTCTAAAAAGATGGTCAGCTGGGATTCGGGTTGCCTTATCTGCCTGGTGGTGGTCACCATGGCTGGACTTTCCCTGGCTCGACCTTCATTTAATTTAGTTGTTGAAGACACCACGGTGGAACCCGAAGGTAAATCACTCTCGAATGCTTCATTCCTTAAAAGAACTTAATTTTAAATTCTTGGACATCTGAAATAGAAGTCAAGATCTTTTCATGTGCTCTGGTAAATCTAAGGCAAGGAACAGAGCAGCCCTGGAGAGTTACGGTTTCTGACTTTCCCTGCTCTCGCCCGGGCTGTGTTTGTACAAGCGTGAGTTTGTTTATTCTTGTGCAAGCCAGTGGTGTCAGTGATTTCACTTGGGACTGTCATCACGTTGTATAATCAAAGTGCACAGATGAAAGTTTTCAGGAATGGGTCTTTAAGGAAACCAGTCCGTGGCACTTTGGTGCTGTTGTGTGTTGCTGTCTCAAGGAACGAAGCGGATGAGTGGCTGCTCTGCTCTTTGGGATTGTCTTAACCTGAGGAGTCCAGAGAAAAATGAATCTTGGTAGTTTTCATTTGTGAATGTTTAGTTTTGCAGGCACTCTGCAAAAACGGTATTGCAGCTTTGTTGGTGTTTGCACTCGGGACAAACTTCCCTGGTGCTGTTACTGTCCAGCACAATCGGTGGTGCAGTGTCTGGATCACCAGTTCTGGAGGTGTGAATGTTGAGATCTCAATAGAAGGGCTGGAGTTTATTGCTGTGAGAGCAAAGGCCATTCTAGACCTTCACGTTGAAAGAGGTGTTTTGAAAAAATCTCCTATTTTTAGCCTGCACTTGTTGGTATGTTCTTGGTTTGTCTGTTCCTCAAGCTTTGCAAAGTGGTTTTCTTCTCTGGAGAGCTTAGGAGGGGCTGTTTTTTTATTGTTGTGGGCTGATTGTGTTGAAGAATGATTTTGCTGTGTTGTGCTGGATCATTCCTGCTCTCTGAGCATCTGGGGGAGGAAGTGAGGCTTCTTTCATAAGGTTGTATCTGTCTTTTGGAGGAGTGATCACAGTTCCAATAACTCAGCTGTCAAGATGATCTAATAGTCCACAGAGCATTTCTGAGCTGGCAAGCTTGCTGCAGAGAGTTTGGCCTTTACACATTCTACTACTCATGTCCGTGGACGCAGCTTGGTTTTTATTTAATAATTCTTCATGCAAAACTTATTTGTTTCTATCCACTGCCTCTAAAAATAGACGTCACTAGCTAACACATTTTTAGAATCCACTCCAAGTACATTTTTATTGATGGCAGGGGATGAGCTATTTAGAGATGATGAGCCCTCTGCCCTAGCAAACGTTCCTGAAAAAAATTCTCAAAGTACAGCAATATTGTCATCTGTCAGCCACAGAGATGGTTGATAGCAAAAATGCCTTTTTTTTTCCTCTCTTTAGAAGGTAACCCGAGATTTAAAAAAGAAAAAAAGCCCAACTCTTGTTGCCACTTACTGTATGATTTGTTAATTGAACATCTGGTGCCTTTTTGGCTTTTCAGGAGAATGACAAAATCATGAATAATTCTGGTTTCAGACTAGCTTTGTAGTAAGGTCCCCTAGTTTTTGGGGTTAAGTCAGAAATAATGTATTTGAAGACTGGTGAAGTGTTTTACAGGAAGAAAAGTAATATTTTTTGGATGGTGACTGGTAATTTTGTAACTTTTCAGGGAAAGAATAGCTTTTTTTATTTTGGAAAGCACTGTTTGAGTTTGTCTCTTACACACTAAATATGTTGGGGGTGGAATCTGGGTTTTATCAAAGAGTAAATTGTTAGAAAAGATTTAAAACTTCTTTCCTGGGCAGGAATGGTACTGATGTGAAACAATTTTAGATGTGAGAACCCAAATCATTACCAGAAACAAGAAAAAAAATCAGAAAACGCTTCTAAGTTAATAGCATAATAAGAGCTTTTATGCTGCAGAATACAGGGAATTGTGTGGGATTTATATCTGAGATTTGGGAAATAAAACCTCCTTTATGTATTTCATGAAACCCTTTGATAAGAAAAAACAAACTAAAACACAACCAAGTTTTTACACAGTCACCTTCTCTGGGTTCTGTCACTGCCACCCACAAGCTCTCCAAGCCCAAACCAAAAAAACCCTTCAAAAGATCTCTTCAAAGAAAGAGCAGACTTCTTTTTTAATTTAGTAAATGCTGTTTTGGACACAGCTAATTTGGGGGGTCAGGTGCTGCAATAATGCAAATTTTCAGTGGGGGTGCTGACTGCAGTCATTAGAGCTATGACATTTCATGCCAGCTGAGGAGGTCGGCAGGGCCGTGACCTTTGTGACATTTGCTGATCTGCTCCTGACTCTTCCTTCACAGACATGCCCTGAATTGTCTGCTTTTATTTATTTATTTTTAATACAAGGTGCTTGGATTGTTATTGTTTATTGTCGTAGTGACTCAGACTATTGGAAGTGCTGTAGACAACATCAACAGGAATTGAGATTTGTTCCTCTGGGTGTAACAGAGAAAATACCTTCTCTCATCTACGTGCACCTTCAGGATCATTTGAAATAATTTTCTTTAGAGTGTATGGCTATGTATAAAAAGTACTGAAGCATGTGCTTTAGTTCAAGCAGGATTTATCTAACAGGGTAGTCAGCTGGTGGATATGTGCAAGATGTCATGCATTAAGGGGGTGTTGTGCTTTTTGGCTCTTCTCAGTCACTCTTGAGTAAGTAAATCTCCCTCTGCGACCATGGGGTATCACTCTGGTCTGCATGAAAGTGTTTACACTGAAAATGGCATCTTGATCCATCGTGAGTGGTGATGTTGGTGCTGGCACTGTGGGATCCTGAGCGTGGTGGATCTCAGCTGTGGTGCTTTGTTCCCGAGCAGTGATGGCCAAACCCGGGGCTCTTGAGCTGTGTGAGCAGAAACAGGACCTGTAGGACTTCTGTGGGGACTGTCAGCTCTCAGATTATATCTCACACCAACTGTTTGCATACATGTTTTCGTCCTAGGGGAGCAGAGGGACTTTTCCTGCTTTTAAACATTTAGAAACAAGCCTCCCCCAGTGTGCACAAAGGCAGCATTCTCTGAGCCTGTGTGTGCCCAGGCCTTTGATGATAGCCAGCGTTTCACAAGGGCTCTGACCGCACACACGGGCTCAAGGCTTACTTTGTGAACTGAATAATTAGTTTAGACAGATATTTGATAAATAGTGAGCTCTCCCTTGACCTCCCCTTGCCCAGGCTGTGTGTTATCACCCTGCTGGGGAGCTAATTTGGTCTCTTACCCTCCTGCAATGCCTTGACACCGTCCTTGGAGCACCCACTCGGAGCCCCTGCCCGGTGTGGTGACGACGCGTTTCAATTCTTTTAATTTAGGTCAAATTTCAAAGGATTAATTTGAGCTTTCCACAAGGGACAGCCTATTTCTGTGTCCTGTGGAAAACACAGTAGTTCAGAATGATCCTAAATTTGGGAGGTTCCCAGGAGCAGCAGGGAAGGGGAGAGATCCCCTTTAAGGGGTGATGTGTGCTTATGGTGGAAGTGAATAATGGGTTTTTCTATGGGATTTACTCAGTCATAACCACTTGCTCACACTAAACAACATCCAAAAATAGGTATGTTCAGCACAGCACCTTCCTTTCTGCAAAAATGTTGAGTCATATTTGCAACGTACCTTCATTTTTGTGGAAATGTTGGCAGTGCTTAAAGATTAATGTCACCTGTGGTCAGCACTGTCCACTTGGAGATCCTTCTGTAGCTGCTGTGCCCTGCCTGGGTCAGGATGTGGGATTTTGTGAGGTCTCCAGTGTGTGGAGGAGGGATGCTGTGGTGGTGGGATGTCCCCTGTCCCACTCCCCAACCTGGTGTCCCCATGGGTCATCCCCAGCCAGCGCCACCCTTCTGAGAGGTCACAGGGCTGGGGGGACCCTGCACATCCATCATTTTCCTGGGACAGAGCACCAGAATGCTGCTTCTGGTTTGGTAGGAAAAAAAGAAAGCAAATGGTTCACCCAGGGTTCCCTTTGGGCTGTTTTATTTTGGCTTTTTCTTTTTCAAACGTGAACAGCGGCTTTGATATCTGCGAGTTAAATTAAGAATTCAAACCTATTAGTTAAATCAGAGTCGGCTTTATCTTTTTAATTTCTTTTCCTTTTAATTTTATTTCATGGAGGGGCAATTATTAAAGCCCATTATGGAGGAATGTGACATCCCCACAGCTTCGGGTGAGGGCTGGCTGCCCTTTCAGGGATCTGGTTCAGTAAGTTATTTGGCCCAGGACAGGATTTGCTAGCTGAGATTCTGGGGAATTGTACAAGCAGCCAGATTAAATCAGTCTTAATGTGTCCATTCTGTGTTTAAAATCTGCAGCCCTTTAGCAGGGGCATGGTCTTGAGCTTCAAACTAATTGGACATGGGTAGGGTTGTTATTTACAGTCAGTGTTGATGAGACACTGGGAGTTGGTAGTCTCTCAGTGTGGCTACTCTTTTGCAAAGTAGCAGAAATAATTGCATGTTTTAGGCTTATCTGCCATACAGCTGAAGCTTTTTGAAGGAGTATAATAGTTATTAACTTTTGGGAATTTGATTCCTTTAGTGAGGGTTTGGTTTTTTGGGATTTTTTTTTTGAGCCAGAAGACTTTCAAAGATGCTGAGTTGTGAGGTTTTTTAATCTTTTTCTTCTTTTTTTTTAACCCACTTGTATAGATAAAACCCCAAACCAGTGGCCGACTCCAATGAATGCATAGTTTCCTAATATTAAAATAGTTCTTCCTTGGCAGTGAAATAGCAACAAATTTCAGGCCATAGCAGCTTTTTTACAGGCAAGTTTGAAACCTCTGAAAGCAGAATTTACAATGAAAATGCTGACATCTCCAGTTATGCAAGGTTGTGTATGCATGAGAAGATGGACTATTGTGATGTTTTAATAATAACCATAGCGTAGTCCTTAATGAGCTTATTTCTATATCCAGCTTCCCAGCTTCACTAGAAATGATCTTTAAATGACTTTAAACAAAAACATTCAGAGATTAGTGTTTTCTTAAAATGAGTATTTAGTTTTGGATCGGATGGGAATGCTAGAAAAATACTGAGCTATGTCTTTTTTATGTCATTTATAGAGAAAAGTTCTGTATTGGAAGTGTCAGATTTTCAAGTTTTTAACATTGTGCGACTCTTAAAAATTGAAGCTTTAGAGTAAAAGAGACTTTCTTCAAAGCAGCGCTCCTGAGCAGTTTTACTCTTGTGTTTTTAAAAGAACCATCACCCACTTCAGCAAGTTGTGTCTTGTCTGTGTGTAATAGCACACCTGGTTTGACTAGGGGAGAAAATTTATTTCAGTGTAATTAAAGAAGTGCAAAATTCAGGCTGAAAAGGGACCATGAATCCCAGCTGGACAAGTGGGAGCACCTTCTGCAGAGGACACTGATTTGTGTGTTGGTGGTGGGAAACAGGGCAGTATTTGGTTTGGCACGGAGCCTCCCAGTGTAAAATCATCCTCTGAGCAATTTGGGGACTGATTTGGAGCTGAGGCCTTTGGGTTGGGGTTCAGCACACTGCAGGGTGTGTTTGCAGTGGGTTTTTTTTGGGGAGATTTGGCACAGCACGCTCCCCAAATCGTGGCCGCCGTCTTGCAGTACCCGCGACTAAACTGACTTTTAGGCTGATTGAAAGAGAAGTTGGAGCAACTGAGCAACTCTGGAGCGGCTTTGTGAGAGTCAGATCTTAAATAAGGACCAGATTTGCAGGAGTTCAGCAGCCAACAGCTCCTGTTATAATTACGAAACGTGCGCTGGGAGTGCCAGAGCTGTTCTGGAAGTTTGGCCCTTCGGGTTTCAGTCGGGGCTGGGAGCGTCAGCAGAACTGCCTTGGCATTTGTTCCTTGGGGACTGTGCTTCCCAACCAGGACAGTTGCAAAACAAGATTCTGTAAGAGCAGTGGAATTTTTTTTAATGTGGATTTTTTTTTTTAAACTTTCAAAACCATCTTATAATTCGTAAACTGATTATGTATGTCTCCAGATTGTCCTTTCCCATCTCTTAATTATCACTGGTGGTTTCTTTGGTGGTTTTTTTTCCAAAGAACCCTTTTTTATGGTTTTGTTTTTCCTGGACTTCTGAATATCAGAGTACCTGATACTGGGACGTGTTGTGTGGGCATCATTTTCTGCTGGTTCAGGTTTTTGTGCCTCTTGTCACCACACAAATGCAATTATCCATATCAAAGAAAGGGACAGAAAGCTGAATTCTACAGTGCTGCTTTGTTCACTTGCTGTGCTATTATTATTTTAATTGTATTTTTAAAGTGACTGTAAGTGAAAGCATTTGGTGAACCCCAGTGAAGCTGAGGAGTTGAGACCTGACCTACTTTCATTCCCCTCCTCACACGTTGCAGGTTGTGTGTAATTATTGCTTTTCCTCCCCCACAAAAGAACTGGCTCATCAGTTTGGGACACTGACCCTGTCAAGCAAAGCCACAACAACTGGGAAGAGGGGAAAATTCCTCTGTACCAAAGAAATGGCTTGCATTTGTGAGGGTTTACTGGAAAGGGAAATGTGTTGGAGGACGGGAAGGGAGAAAAATGAGCATGAGAGGCTGGTTGAGAACAAGAAAATCATAGTTTGGTTGTACTTGATTTTTTTTTTTCCCTCTTAGCTGTTCTATTTTGAATAGAGTTTTGTTATGTGGAAGGAAAAGGTAGGAAAAGAGTTTGGTGACATCTCAGGCTTTCTCCCAGGGGATTTGTGTCTGATTCTGGGTGGGGTTGGAGTGGGATGCTGTGGCTGGGGATGCCTTGGTGGGCTGCACCCACCAGAGAACAAGGCTGTAGGAGGTTCCAGTGTGGTTGGACAGACAGAAATTGATCAGAACACCACGCAACAACTTAGTTTTTAAACTGTAATAAAAAGTTGTGGGGTAGAAAAAGTCATGCTAGGCTTCCTTTAGGATGGGCTGTGTGGAGAGGTGAGCTGCTGGCAGGACCTGCTGCTGGGCAGCAGCAGAACCTGCTCTGGGAGACTGGCTTTGCAAGTTTGGAAAGTGCTTTGCTCAGTGTTGCAATATTTAATTTGTTTCAAGGAAAGTAACATGACATCTAATCCTGAATGCCACCTGACAGTTCTTGAAAATAATTTTTCACACCCAGTTCAAATTTGGAGTAATTCTTGAGCATGGTTCTGTTAAACATTGTTTATTTATGAAAATCAGTGCTGTTGAGATACTACAGTATTGAAGTACCCAGATTTCCCTGATATTGTTTACTCAGCAGGGTAGCACAGGTATTTCAGCCGTGCAGGATTAACATGGAGACTCTCCAATAAATCTGCAGTGAACCTCAGCTCAGTAATAGCTCTCCTGGCTATTCAGAAGGTCTGAACACTCTTCCATTAATATGGCAAAGTGCCCAGGAGCCAGTGGTGCCATCAGGAGTGATGGAGGTGTCTGGAATTTCAGGGGTGAAGCTTTGTGTGCCACCTGGAAGGGCAGGTAGCCAGCCTGGCTTCTCACTTCAGGGCTTGTGCTGCTCTTTCTTTGTCCCCACTGGAGACTGTCCTCTGTGTGGAGCTGGAATTAAACAAGCTGTGATGCCTCTTGCCTAAATATTGCTCTGGGTTGAAAGGGAGCCTGGAATGCCTTGAGGCTTTGAAGTGTTTGGAGAATATCCCGTGGTTTATACCCCAGTGTGTTGTGGATGGGACTCTCAAAAATGCTGAGAGGATGTTTTGGGGATATTGTTTCCAGTGCCTATTTTCAAATCCTGCTTTAGGAAGTGGGGGGAGATGGATTTCGGGGGAACAGGCAAGATGAGACTTCCAGACGAGCTGCTAAAATTAAGAGGATTTGTATAGTCAAGTAAAAATGGGACCGTGTACAAAAGAAACAACTGCTGACTTGCTTGTAGGGAATCTGAATAGATGTTCTCTGCATCCAGAACTAACACTGCAACATTGAATTGTGCAATTTTTAACCTCCCAGTTGTAATTTATTTCTTTTGCACATTGAGCAGTAATAGTCTTGAGCGTGGACTTTGGCAAACCTAGAAGAAGAAGGTTCTGTTTTTATGTTTGGATCTATGCTACGTTCTGTTCAGGTTTTATGTTGCTCTTGAAATGCAAATAAAGAATCTGAAAAAGTGCTACAGATTGGAATAGATGGAAGAAAATACTAAGCCCAAGAAAAACCTTTTGCAACCAAATATACGTGCTGGTACGCTTTCCCAAGGCTGTAGATCTTATTATGGAGCCTTTCCCAAGCACACTTTAAGGTTGGGTTGAACAACAGGAGCTGGTTTAATTGCTCTGCCACTCGGTTACGTGCAGAGTTCAGTCAGGGAGATTTGAAATTCTGCTCTTGCTGAAAGAAGAAACAATAAGAAAATGTTCCTAGTTTCAAATTCTGCTTTTTTAGAAAGAGAAGATTAATTTTTTTTTTTCAGCTTTTCATTTGAGGTTCTGGCAAAACGTGATTCATTTCCCCTTTGTATTGTATAATAGATTACATGAGAAGACTCTTCTGTAATGAGTTTGAAGAGCAGTTAATTATTTTTGAGATTGTGTTACATGTGTCTTAGGTTTGTTGTACTTCTCAGTTCACTTAGCAGAGAGACTCCCACTCTGTTACTTAAAGCCGATGGTGGAGTTTATGACTTGAACAAAAATGGTCAAGATTTGGTGAATGCTGGAACCAAGCATTCACATCCTGAAGATGGCCTTTAGTTTCTCATCAAACGGATGAAATTACAGAAGGCAGCACAGTAATTTTAGGGGGTTTGGTGTGGCTTCTCAAGGTTGGGTGTGCTCTTTCCCTCCTTGGTTGCCAAGTCTGTGCAGAAGCCATCCTGGTGCAAGATGGTCAAGATTTGGTGAATGCTGGAACCAAGCATTCACATCCTGAAGATGGCCTTTAGTTTCTCATCAAATGGATGAAATTACAGAAGGCAGCACAGTAATTTTAGGGGGTTTGCTGTGGCTTCTCGAGGTTGGGGGTGCTCTTTCCCTCCATGGTTGCCAAGTCTTGGTGCAGAAGCCATCCTGGTGCTTTGCTGTGGTGCTGCTGTGTGCAGAGCCCTTCGTCCCGCAAGGAGCAGCCCGTGCGCAATGGGACGAACAGGAAGAAGTGGCAGGGCAGTTCCCAGCAGCAGGAGGTGGCCTCGCTGGTCTCTCTGCTGTTTACTTTGAACTTGGCATGCTCTGAGTCTTCCCTGGCCTGGCTTCCAGCAGCACAGAGCACGGGGCCAAGCCCAGGAGCATGTGATACTCGGCGATTTTGACGCAGCTTGTGCAGCCGTAACCAACAGCCACGGCTATAAAGACAGGTAGGAGCAAGCAGGCTACGAGCTGTAGGAATTTTTCATCTCTTCACGAAGCCTAGACAAGTATAATTTATTTTTCTTTGGGAATGAATCTTTCCTTAACCAGGGGGTGGGTGAGACACATCCACCCAACTGCTTGGCTTGGTCAAAGCCCTGATGAAACTTTTCATGTCCCTCACCCTGTGTCAACCAAAGTCCTCGCGAGGTTTGGTCCCATTGCCCTCCTCTGCTGGCTGTGATGAGATTTGGGTGGCTGCAGCCAGAGCCAGATGCTGCCTGGGGATTGTTCCCTGCTGACCCAAGACAGATGGGATATAATCACATGGGGATAATTTCTGGTTTTAGCAGAGATTTTTTCTTGTCCACGGAGTCCACAAGTGGCAAAACGCTTTGTTGCTCACCAGAATTTTTTGTTTTTCTAAGCCTTCAAAGCTTAGGAAAACAAGATATAGTGCAGTGTAATATTTTCCCTTACCCATGATGACATTGGCAAGTTATTGCAATTGGAGGAGATTCACTTTTTTTTAGATGGTTTTAGTATATGTAGCACTCACTAGGAGTTGACATGGTCCAGGTCAGTGTGGCTGGAAGCTCAACACTTGCTGGAGCACCAGCCATGTATGATGTGGCAACTTTTTTTTGCAAATGTTCATTTCCAGGGCAAGAGGATTATTCCTGTTCCTTACGTAATTTTTTATTTTTTTGGCCTGGTTTCATTTCTTTACCATCAGATGATTATGTCCTTATTCTATAAGGATGACAATACTAATGAACATGCCAGGAAAAAGTTATTTTGGAGAATCTGGCCCTTTGTTTTGTGAAATTCTGTCAAATAGAGCAGCCCAGGAGTTTCTGTTAAAGGAACAAGTAAAGATGTAGAATCTGCTACATATTTATGTTTGTAACTATCATGGATAGCTCTTTCAAGTTTTGTGTTGAAGCTTTTCTACAAGGCCCAGATCTTTTAAATCAGATTAGAGCAACTAATGATTTTATACATTAGATGGGGGGAAATGATTCTTGGTCTTTGGAGTCTTGTTCAGGGACAAGGGATTTAAAAAAACAATGAATTGTTAGTGTTTTAAAATTATGGGAGGAACTGTAGCAATTTGGAAAGTGTTTTATCAGAACAGAGACTTCCTGATGGTGCCTGGCAGAGGCAGAGCTGGGCAGAGCTGGCAGCTGGCTGATAGTGGCAGTACAAATGGGACAGCAGGAATGCAGTGCCTTTGGAGCAGCTGATGGATGAATTGCAAACACTGTTTTGTGCCCCTTTGTCTGAGGAGCCTTTGTTTTGCTGTTGGCTAATGGGAGGTGGTCACCATGGCCAGGAATGACTCTCTGCATTCTTAAACTGGTGGCTGTGTCTTTTGCAGGCTGATTTTATCATCCATTGTCAGAAGAGGGCATGGAGATCCTCTTGATAATGGTCTGCCAGTTTAAATTAAGGGATAATCACATCACCTTGTCTCTGGGAGGTGGGAGGGAAGGCTGCACACCTGACTGGTGATACCTGGGCTGCCTCCTGCAGCCTCCTAAAGCCTCGGGCTTGGCTTGCAAAGTCATGAGACCTATTTGACATCCCCATTGCATGTTGTTCATCCAGTGTGGTCTTGCTGGACTTCCCTCAATGGCAGGAGAACCATGAGGAGGGGCAGGAGATGCAGCAGCAGTGGTGGTTGGCAGCCTGGTGTTCCCTGTTGGGACATTCAATTTTGCAATGAACCTCTTGGATTCTTGACAGGTCATGTCTGTTGACCCTTCTGGGCACACTGTGGTGAGTGTTTAGTTATTTACTAAAGCCTTTTGAAGTGAAAGTGGCTTGATGGGGTCTGAGGCTTTTGTGTTCTGGAGAGTTGTGTGAGAATCTTTGCTGGGGTTAGCTATTAGCTGATCGTTTCATTATTTGGCTCTGTAACTAAGTAACTAAATGACTTGAGACTTAAGATAAGCAGCTCTTTGTTAACTTTTTAGTAAATGGAGACTAATAATTATGATAATAATAAATTTTAAACCTAAGGAAGTATAAACCTCTCAGTGACCGAATTTGGAACAGAAACGTGATTTGGAATACAATTGCATATCTTAATCATCTGAAATAGAGCAGTCAGAGTGTCCCCAGTCCTCTATTGTGGTCACGGCTTTTATGCAAACAGTCTTTACCCCACTTGGTGGCTGGATGGCTTAAACCATGCTGTGAGGCTGTATGAGCAGGCAGAGAAAAAGTTCACAGCTGTTTATTTAACAGCAGCTTGGTTTTCCACGGCGGTATTGTTCAACAGCTCCACCTATAAAGTTTAAATACATTGTGTGCACCACTGTTATCAATAAGGATGTGGCTGAGAGCAGAAAATAGCAGAAGCAGTGTCCCCTGTCCTGCAGTGTTTTGAGAACACACAGAGTCATTCTGCATGTTACTTGTTTGGTGTTCTAAGGGGTGACAGGTGTAATTCACGTCACGTAGTGCACCTCTGCAGGAGGAACCAATGCCACAGTTACAGGATTTGCTTAAAAAGGAATCCTGTGCCTCCCTAGGTGGTTTGGAGCTCCCTGCAGTGAGCTGGGACATCTTCAGCCAGAGCAGCCTGGCCTGAAATGTTTCCATGGATGGAGCATCTACCACCTCTCTGGGCAACTTGTGCCAGTGCCACCCTCATTGTAGAAACTTCTTCATATCTAACCTGACAAACCCAGCAAAGGGCTGGTTCACAGCCCTGTGGTGATGGCTGAGCTTCCAAGAGGGCTGGAGGAGCTGGATGTGATAGCAGGTTATCAAACCTTCCCTGTGGAGCAGGGACAGAACCCTGCTGTCAGCCACAGGGGAGCCGCTGGTTTGATGGTACAGCATGGACATGAGCTCAAAATTTGTCCCTAAATTTCAGAGCAGCAAAAAAATCCTTGTGTAGTGTCCCAGGGAGAGTTAACTTGCAGCATAGGTTGTTTATGTGCTGAATTTCTGAACAGTTTGAACTGGTTGAGTTTCGCAGTGAAGCTGTTGGGTGGATTCATGCCTCGGAATCCCACCTGTTCTCTGTTTGCTTTTGGGCACCATTTCAAACCCACACTGGAAAAAAAGTTTATAGGCAAACATTATAAAAAGTGACAGTCTTAAGTGCTGCTACATTCTAGTTTGGCAACACAAAGGCTTACCTGAAATAACTCACAGTTTCCAAACATGACTTCATTATATCATGACAACACTTTGCTGCATCTTCCCTGATACTCTAAAGAGAAAGAAATGGAGGAGGATAATATATACCAAATGCTAATACCCGTTTGAAACTTGTTTTTCCTTTAGTGTACCAGTGATTTTCTTTGTAAAAGGAATTTTTTTAAATTGTAGTTTTGAAACTAATTACTGTTCTTAAGTTTGGATTTGGACTTGTGTTGAAAGACTCAGTGCAAATTTGGAGTTAGTGGTTTAAAAAGAGATGAAATCAGGGATGTGATGTTAAAAATTTATTTTCATTTTCATTTCCTTTTAATTGTGTGTGGGCTCATCCTGTGAGTTTCCTGGCACTGTTCAGCAGAAGGCTCTAATGCACTTAAAGGAGGTTTGAGGTATCATCACCCAAGGTGGCTTTTAAAGAAGTTTAAACAGACATTTTTAGAGTCCAGTACATTGCTGGCACAGTCTCAACTTTGTACAAGAAATTTTTTTGCAGGTAGAGCATTACAAAGAATTCTTACTAGCTTCAAAGTAAATTAGGTAACTGGCATCAGGTACCTTTTTTATTTGACAGTAAAATCTAATTAAAAAAAATTCTCAAGCAGACTCTAACACACTCATTACTATGATGAAATATATGTAGAAAGGAGCCCATGCCTCTTCTGGAAATTCTGTTTCTAAGAGCATAATGTAGCACTCAGTGAAACACCTGCATTGCAGACCTGTGGGTTCGTGATTATATCAGCAAGACTGAATTAGTTTATAAGAGGTATAAATCTGTATTGGAGCCTGTCCTAGACTCTTGAGATGGAACTCGGCATGATGGAAAGTTTAGAGACCTCATTATAAAATCTAAATCCAAGAAGCTTTACAGTCTCTGTAACTGGTTGTGTTGGGATGGGTTTCATGTGCCACCCTGATGTGTGTGTTTGTGTGTGAAAACTGTTCTTTGGGAAAACATGTTTGCCCTAATGAAAAAGGCAGGAGAAGCTTTGATAGGGCACATTCCTGTGATGACAGAATTGCAGGATGAGTGGGAGGAAAATTGAGTCTCCAAGTCCTTCAGTAGAACCTGATACCTAAAGTCCCCCACCGTGCTGGACCCTTCTGGTGCTCATGGAATCATGTTTCAAGTTAGAAGAGACTCATGGGGACCATCAAGTCCAACTCTCTGTTCCTTTCAGGGCTGCAGAAAACTCAACTACTGACAGAACTTCAGTATTTCCAAGCTCCCATCTCCAGCCCTGCTTGGATGTAGTGCTTGTTTCAGGCTGCCCTGTTGAAAGTGTGGTACAAAAAATGACAATCCAAGGAGGAGGAACACTGATTTCAGGGTTTTGGCATTCTTAGAAGGAATTGTGGACATTGAAGAGCCACCTTTCAGTGCTCCCTGAGAGTCCCAAGCAGCCAGAGAGGTGTTTAATTGATTCCTGGGCACACAGGTTGTGCCTGTGCAGGGCAGGACGTGTCCGGGGTGCGCGGGGAGCAGCTGTCTGTGCACTCTGACCCTCCCCATGAGCAAACAGAAGATGCCTCTGTGCTTCTTTTCATTATTTACCATTCCTGCCTCCCTTGGCGAGGCCCTTGGGACAGGGATAGTGTGGTGGTAGGGACACACCAGTTCCAGAAGCAGTGCCTGTCTGTGGGACAGCCTGAGCTCTCGTGGTAGGTGTGCTGAGCCTTCCCACTGCACTGTGGAGACAGTGTGCAGTGCCCGGGGCTGCTGCTCCTTTCCCCCTGCTGAGAGCTGGCCCTGCAAGGCAGGGATGAAGCCCAAGTAACTATAGGCAGATGTAGTTTTCCAAGGATGTTTTTTTGGAAAAAGACTGTGGTTTGACATTCTTCTTGTTACCAGAGGGAGCTGACGGATGAGCCATTGCGCTCGGAACTTCTGCGCGTACTGCGACTCTGAAAGCTTTGCCTGTGCTCCTGGGTTTCTGCTGTGTTCACTTGGGACAGGTTGTGAAATAAGTAATGAAGCAGAAAAGAATTTAAAGGGAAAAGTTACTGCCATGGAGAGAGAAGTGCTGGTAGTGCAGAAGGGAAATGTAGAGACTTTGTGATGGGCACAGGGAGAAAAATAAAAGGCATCATGTGTACTGTGTATAGGAACTCATGGTTATTAGCTTAGTGAGTGAAGGGGGTTTTGGACATCCTTTTCTTTCAAAACAGCACTTCCCAGGTTTTAAAAATTGAAAAGCAACTTATAATAAAATCGGGTGGGGAAAGATAATTATTCATTGGAATTGTGGACCCAAATGCTAAGACAGAAAATGGATTTGCCTTTTGACCCCTCCTTCTCCTACAAGTCCTTTGAAGCCTCCAGGTTCTGCAACCCTCATTGTCCCCTGCTCTCTGTGACCGATGAGAAGTGTCATATGTTGGTGTGGTGCTGGGGACAAGGGACATGCCAAGACACTGATCAAAAGTGCCTGAGCTTCACTTTTGGTGAACTTCTTGAAAATAACCTGCATGTGGTTCAGTTTAACAACACAGAACACTGGGCTAATCTGGATGAAACTTTTTTTTTAAAATTTAACATAACTTGATTTCTGTGGATGAAAAGGGCCTTGACTGACCTGTGTTGGAAATTCTCTCCTTTCCCTTCTCTTCCTTCTACTTTTTCCTCCTTTCCTTCCACCTTCGCAGAGCCGCCAACCAAATACCAAATCTCTCAGCCAGATGTTTACTCAGCACTTCCAGGAGAGACGCTTGAGTTGCGCTGTCAATTGCGAGACGCCGTCATGATCAGTTGGACTAAGGATGGGCTCCCTTTGGGGCCCGACAATAGGACAGTGATTATTGGGGAGTACTTACAAATTAAGGATGCCACAGCCAGAGATTCGGGCCTCTATGCTTGCACTGCTGTTAGGACCCTAGACAGTGATACTCTGTACTTCATTGTAAATGTTACAGGTGAGTGAGTCAAACACAGGTTTTTGCATGCAGAAGCTGTAAGATGGGATGTTAAGACACTTTATGAGCTAATATGAAACGGTCCACTAGGGCACAGTGAGTTGAGTTCTGTAGCTGTAAATTTTATCCCCAAATTTTAAATTTTATCCCCAGATTTTTGGGGATTTTTCTCCTTGTCCTGACCCTAAAATGGACTCAGTTTGTATCTGCTCCCTTTTGCTCCATGGGCTCTACAGAGATTAACAGTTGCTGTAGAGCTATCTGTTTTATGCTACTCTGACAGGATTAAATTAGACAGAGTTGCTATGATGATGATGATAAAGCCAGTAGAATGAATACAGGTTTTTCCCCATGCCTCAAAAGAGGAAAATGTGTGTTCTACATCCTTCAAGTTTAGAGAGTGTGTTCGACATCCTTCAAGTTGTTCTGGAGATGCTCAATTGTGTTCAACTGCATTTCTGTAACAGAAGTTAAAATATTAAGCAGAAAGAGATTTTTGCAATTAGCAAACTCCCTTGGGAAACTCTGTAGCACTTCAGGACTATTAGCTAATTTTGTTACAATTTTACATGGAAATGGCAGATTTTGTGGCTGGATTTTCTTTTCTCTAGCTTCTGCACAACTAACATAAACACTTGTTCTTCTTAATATACAGTCTAAGATGTAGCTTATCAATTTATTTTTCTGTGAAAAAAAAAATAGGCTGGTTTAAAGACTTGGTTGTTTTTAATGTGCAGATGCTCTTTCCTCTGGGGATGATGAAGATGACAATGATGGGTCCGAGGACTTTGTGAATGACAGCAACCAGATGAGTAAGTAACAGAAGTCACTGCCAGAAGTCACTAGCAAGATCCACATGGAAAATTTTGTCCCATCTCTTGCACTCCTGTCTTCAGAGCTTCTTGGTTGTTAATTGCATGTACTGTCAAATATCTTTGTATCTTGTCCTCCTCTGTTTTCTGTTTCTCGTAGCTCATAACTTGGAAAAGAAAAATAAAAATAAACTAATATTCTTTTGAACGTGCTTTTCTGGTCTGTACTTTCTTTTTTTCCTTCTTCCTGGCATTTCTGCAGTTTCCTTTCTTTCTGAATCGAAGTTTGGTCTTTGTCTGGTTTAGACTCTGACAGATGAACTAACTTTTCCTGAACCTGAGCAGAAATTCAACAGAAGAAACAAAGATCCAGCTCATTTTGTTAAAAGGTGATATGAAAACTTTTAAAAAAATTAAGATGTAATGAGGAAAATCTTTAAACCCTAATCTCAGCAGAAATCTCACCAGGGAAGATGAATTTGGAGACAATGAGGTTCTTTTGTCTGCAAAGGACCTTAAGGTTTGTTGCAAAGAAGGCGATTCAATGCTAAACCCACATTTTATGCTACTTATGTGTGATGAAAATGGGCTAAAAGAATCTTAGACCTATCTGAATGCGTTAAACTCCGTCCCTTTAGAGAATTCATAAAGCTATTAATAAGCTCTAAATAGAGCACTCTCTAAGAGGAAAAAAAAAATATGTAAAATTCACATTGGCTCCTGACGCACTGTGCAAAACCCCCTCGATGACTGGTGGTTTTCTGTCACTGGTGCCTGGTAAATTCAATAACAGAGAGAGCACAGAAATCCTTTGGGGGAGGTGTCAGTGAGCAGCACCCACAGTGGGCAGGGGGTGTATTTGCTGCTCAGCCTGGTCAGGAGCTGCAGCTTGGAGCAGTGTCCAGGTGAGGAAGCACAGCCTGATTTGGGCTGCCCCAGTGGTTTGTGCCTTTTGTGTGCGGCTGCCCCCAGCCTGGAGCTGTGAAACATTAGATGCTATTTAAAGTGATATAAGTTCCTAGCTGCCTGTTTGGCCTCTGCCATCTGTTAGTGTGATTAACCCTGGGCTGATGCACAGGTGCCTCTGGAAAGGGCTGAGATCAGGCAGCTGGAGGCTGCCCTGACAGAGGAATGCAGTGACAAAGAGAATTGGAGAGCTTGGAAAAGGGACACTGCTTTTAAAACAAGTTGTCTAGGCAAAACTCACCAATCCAGGCAGTGTTAGCTCTGCCCTGAGATGGACCCATGGTTAGAAATTCCTGTTAGGAAGCACTTCTGATGTTTGCTGTTCCTTAAAGCTTTACTGGTATTGGTCAGAAAAGGGCTTGTGACGTTTTCGGTGACAATTGTGCTTCTGATCTGCAGTGATGGCTTTGGTGATCCCTTGTGAGCATAAATGGCTTTTGGGAGAAGTGAAGGACCTGCTCTCAAGGCAGCTGTGCTCTGTTATGGCCTCAGAAGGATTCCTGCCCTTCCAGCCACAGGGAGCAGTGCCCAGCGGTTGCGCTAATGACGTTCTTGTAAAACGAGCTATCATTTTAAGCTACTGTTAATCAATCTTGATTGGGGAGCTAGTGAAAGGCCCTTGACAGTGTCCATCTGCTGGGACAGGGCTGTGTGCTGCAGCAGGGGCCAGCACACTTTCCCTGCTCTCAGTGAAAGATGCCTCTCAGGCGGGAACGTTCAAACATCGCGGATGCCGTGGGGATGGAAGGGAGGAAACTGCAAAAGGAAAGATTTGGGCCTGAGCAGAACGTTCCAGAAACAACTCCTTGTTGGATTGCTCTTTAAGAGGTGCCCACTGTCTGCTGGCGGAGCAGCACAGCCTCCCAGGCTCTGAGCTGGAAGCAGGACAATGACTGAAGGGTCGTGGCACCGCGTCCCTCCAAGCATTCTGTGCTCAGTGAAAAGCTGCATCACAGCAACTCCCTTGGATTAATACAGGGCTGCTGAAAGAGGGTTGAGATTTGGCAAACCATGTGTGGAAGTCGGGTGGGACTTGGTATGGTGTGCTTTGTAATCCTTCTTTTCCTCTTCCAAGTTTTCTATCACATCCAGGAGGCCACATGTGACTGAAGGTACTGTGTTACAGGGCAGGTGGAGGAGTGAACCAGGAGCTGGGTGTGCTGTGGGGCAGGCAGTGCACACAATGGCCAAATGCCCTTCACCTTCCCCGCCTGTGAGATGCTGAGCCTGGCAAAGTCCACGACCTCACAATGGTCCCTGGCTGCTGCTCTTCTACAGAAGTCCTTTAAGTGTTTCCTCAATCATGGTTTGAGCTTTGCAGATCTCAAATGATTTAACTGATAATTTACATACAAATTATAGCCGTGATCATTAAGGATAAGCAATGGAAATTGGCCTGGTTATGCCTTTACTGATGGAAACAAAAGGCCATAGTCTTCAAAGGTTGTTGCTTTTTGATGAAACAATTCTGATAAAGTCCAGCTGTCTTGGCATGTTAATTATGATGAGATGAGGCAGGAAATGGCTGTAGTGCCTTCAACAGGAAGCTGAACCTTGGCATTCTCATTCCTGCATACTTAAAACTAAAACAAACCTTTTAGAGCTGTTTTATTTGCCCTGCTAAGTATTCTTTTAAGCTGTTTTATTTTCTTTGCCTCTGTTGCAGATACATATTTCAGAGGCCACGGTTTCTGAATGCAGGTGGAGAGGCTGTTGAGGAAATCTAGTGCAATTTTCAAGGCAGCCCAGAAAATACAATTGCTCTTGGAGTCAGTGGAGGCTGTAGGTGACTCTGTAGATGTGAGGAGCAGCTCCTCCTTGGGAGAGGAGGGCACTGGTGTGTACCATGTGCATTTGACCACTGGCCCTGTGTGTATTTTTCAGTGAGAGGCACGCAGAGCAGATCTCACTCTGTGTTTGCTGTCCCTTCAGCTTGACAGATACTTTAACTGTCTGAAAAAACACTGTGGTAGATTTGTTCCAGACTGCATCCTGAATGGCTTTTTATTACTTCCAGCTTTTGTTGAAGGGATTAGTGCTCGTGGGGAAGGTGCGGGATTGGTTCCACTGCAAAACAGTCCCCTTTCTCCACAAAATGCCTTTGTTGGCAACTCGAGATTTCCCCTTTGTTACCCTAAAGATGGACCTTAGCTTGGTTCTTGGAGGGTCATCTCCAAGGACTTGCTTTTACAAGCTTAAGTGCTGATCATCATTCTGGCAGCAATGGAAAAGACATTGCTGGCGCTTACTGCCTTGTCCTTGTTGAGATTTTGAGAGGTAGCCCTAATTTGAGGGGTTTCTATACTCCTGGCCTGATACTGGCAAGGCAGCAGCTGTCGTGGTGGTTGCAAGCAAGCCCACCAACTAATTTATTCTGTAGACCTCTGGGTAGCCCTGAAGATGCTGCTGCTCTGCCTTGAATTCTGGTCAGGCAACTGGAGGCTTTATGACTTTTTTTTTTTTTTTCTTATCGCCCTTTAAACAATTTCTTCTGGGCCAAGCAATGGTAAATTGGCACCAAGAACAAAAAGTATCTAAATGTAATCCACATGCTGTTCCTTTCATGCCTTGAAGAGTTTCAGAAAGGATGAAACAAGGTTCAAATTCATCAAATCCTGTAGAGTGGAAACCCACTCAGGGGAGCAGCAAAAATTGGATGTTGCCTAGAAGTGTTTTTTAATTAAAGGTCAAATACAATAGTACTGCAAACCTTGGAGGGGTTTGATGTGGTCACTTATGGCGCTCTATTGCCTGCTTGAGGAGCTTGTCAGGCAGGCTTGGAGTTGACTACTTTTGTGTTTCTTTGTATTAGAGAAGTCCAAATAAAAACTGAAGAGTCCTGAAGTGAAGTGGTCCCCTGGGCTTCCTAATTTCAATTTCACATGCAGGAGATTTGGCTGATTAGATGTAATGTGTGTGCAGTGTGGGTCAGCAGGATATTTTCCTCACTAATGAGAACTCTGAGCAATCAGGAATTCCCACCCGTTCCCCTGCTGCTCCTTGCTGCTTCATGCTGGAGTCTGCCCTGTGGTCACTGTGAACTTTTAGCAGTGGTGGCACCTACATCACCTGTGCTGGTGGCAGTGATGGGATGTGATGGACGTGGCCTGTGAGAGAAGTCAGCACCTGGTACTCATTAACTGTTCATTATCAGTTTCAGTGAAGCTCAGTGTTTTTCCTCTCAAGACAAATAGAAGCACTAAAAGTTGTTTTAGGTTATGATGATTTAATCTATAAAGAAGAAAGCTGTGTGTTGATCAGATCAATCACTGAATGAAAGCACAATTTGAGGGTAAGTGTGATGGTTTGTGCTGTTGCTGCCTTTTCCTCTTGAACATGCTGAGGAGCTGCCAAACGTAGGATGTCTTGAAGCATTTTCAGATGGTGCTTTCCATATGTGATGTCTGCATGTTTTTCTCCAAGCTGACCTGTAATTTAGGAGCATTGCAGGTTATGCTGAGGGTTGTGTGAGGAGAAGCTTTCCAAACAGGCCTTTCTCCCATGCTGGGGTGTTCCACAAAATGGAGCTGCTTCTCTTCATTCCAGCCTGCATCTGCCCGGCCTCTTTTTTGCACCCATCTCTGTCAAGAGATTTCCCTCTGTCCATTTGTTGTATTGGGGCATTTTCAGGAGCAGGTTGTTGATGGAAAGGATAGTTATTTTCAAGAAAACCAGAGGATGGGCAGGAGAGGAGTGGCCCTTGCTGGGTTGGCAGTACCCACCTGGGGCTAAGCCAGCCCTCTGCTCTGGCTGAGGTGCTGATACAACCGGTTTGGATGGTTGGTTGTCTCTGACCTGCCCCAGTTTGCTTTGACTTTGGGGGAGCTGCAAGTAGGGCCCAGCAGTGGGAGACTTTTGAGGAGTCCAGGGAAAACAGCTTTTGAATCCCTCAGTACCAGCATGTAATTCTGCCTTTGCCTGGTGTACTTGTCATGCAATTTGCGTGTAGCAGTTAATTCCTCTGCTTGGCTTTGTTTAAAGTCTTCTGTTGTTTTAATGTGATCCTGCTTTTAGCAAATAATGTTAACAGTGATTTTCCTTGCATCTCTAATTCACTTTAGTCTGTGTAACAATTTCTTAGTGTTGCAGTTTAAATTTTCAATAGTTACTTGATTTTCTATTTTGATTACATGCATAAATTTGCTTTGCTTTTCTACTTCATTAATTTTAACACTAATTGCCACTTCGGGCAAAATAAAAACCCAAACACTTATCGTTCATAGCATCATTATAGGACTTGCTTTTAGAATGTTTTCTTTATACTGAGAGAGACTTTGTTAAAGGATTTATTCCTGTATTTTCTGTCCAGCTGTATTTTTATTTAGAGAGGGGGGGTAGCAGGATTTCTGAGTTTGCACTGATTGTAAGAACTGCTATAAATATTTGAGGAACGGAAGAATTTATTTATAGTGGAGTGTTGGCCTGCTAATGAAGGAAATGAAACAGGG
Source organism: Melospiza georgiana (assembly GCF_028018845.1). Classification (NCBI taxonomy): domain Eukaryota; kingdom Metazoa; phylum Chordata; class Aves; order Passeriformes; family Passerellidae; genus Melospiza; species Melospiza georgiana. Next base: position 32,727,734 of record NC_080437.1, on the reverse strand, counting down.
CTGAGAGAAATGGAGTTATTTTTCTGGACCCCTCTAGTCCTAAAAATTCCACGCTAATCTGATTTGCTTCAGGAAACCTCCATTGTAAAAGAAATTAATGTTTCCTACTATTAAATAGATCTTGAATCTTTAACTTAGAAAAAAACAACTGTTTTGGTGAGATGACTGAAGCAATGCCATGAAGTCGTTAAGAAATGTAGATGAAGCTGTGCAAGGACCCAGAGCATGGGATAACTTTGTCTTTGGGTCTGTGTGTCCAAGTTTACTTCTGTGAAGGTAAAAACATATGGGCAGCAGTAAATTTTGTTCTGCTGTGTTTCCTCTGCTGGTACATGACAAATGTGCTTCTCATGATGTTCATGTGGGCACAGGCTGGGCCAGGACATGGCAAGGGGTGAGGGAGAGCCAGGAGAGCCATGTCAGGGTCTGGGAAAATGATCACCTCCAAAATGTGTGTTGAGAGAGAGGCACCCTCACTTTATGCCATGGTTTGGATGTCACTGACCCTTTGGACTTCAGGAGGCTCATTAGTGTGGGAAACCCCTCCAAAATGATAAATGTCTTTTGGTGATCCACATTTACTCGTTTGGTTTCCTCTGCTTGGGTTAAGATTTCAGAAGTATGTTCCATTTGTAAATACATTTCTGTGGTTTCTATGCACAGTTCACCTTGGCATCACACACTGCAGCCTTTCGCTGCTGTCAGACTGGTGGGTGTTTTTATCCCCCTTCTCACAGAAGGGAAAAGGGCTGATGCCTCCAGCCATTTTCTGTCTTGGTCTCTCTGGCTTCACAGCTGAAGGCCAAAAATTCTGAATTTGAACCATTGCAGTAACTCAGCTTGAGATCCAAAGTGTCTGATGAAAACCCGGTGCCCGTGTCTTACTTGACGTACGCAAAACAAAAGTTGTCTGCTTAATTATTGGAATTTTGTCACAAATTAAACACCCAGAGCAGCAGACTGAGCCGTTTGCAAAACCCTGGCTGGCACTTGCAGCAGCCGATCTCCACTCTGTGCTCTTTCCAAACCGTGCTGACGGCGGGTTCCTGCGGCTCTGTGAGGGGCTGGAGGGGGAGCTCGGTTCCCAGTGCTGATGTTTCTGGACGTGTCCCTTTGGAACAGGGGCGCCCTACTGGACACACACGGACAAGATGGAGAAGAGGCTCCACGCCGTGCCGGCCGCCAACACCGTCAAGTTCCGCTGCCCTGCCATGGGCAACCCGACGCCCACCATGCGCTGGCTGAAGAATGGGAAGGAGTTCAAGCAGGAGCATCGCATTGGCGGCTACAAGGTAAGGGCTCACCACGGCGTTTTGTGGTTTCTCTTCTTGACCAAAGCTGTTTAAAAAAAACCCCAACCAAACAACCCAAATCCAGCCCTCCTCCCTCTCAAAAAAGCTCAAAAACCTACCAAAAAACTTGCTGAAGTTAACAGAAAATATTTTAATGGCTTTGGATCAAACGTGGAAGTAAAAAGAGGTGGTTGTTTTCTTCTGGGGAAGGGTGGGTGGTTTCTTTGGCGCTTACTGAGCACTAATTATTTATTTTTTTCTGAAATTTAAGCTTCTAGCCTAGCAGTGCAGCTAAGGATTATTTATAGAGACGTATTTGGAAAACTAAAGACTGACTTAGCAAAGCAGATTAAGACTGTTTTTCTCTATTCATTTTTGGCTGCATTGTTAAAAACATGGCCATCCGCTTTGGTGAGTGTAAGGCAGTTTAATAAAGGAAGCCTTGGAAGTCAAAAGTTATTATTTTCTATAGAGTTTATGGCCTGTGAAACTGAAATGGGAAGAAGAATTTGAGGGGAAAGTAACAGCAATTACTTGGAAGGGTTTGTTTGAATTTTAAATAGCTTCAGATTAGATGTCTTATTCTGAGTTGGTGGTTACTGATTAAGAGAGAGTTTTAGGGAGGCCAGCTTGCTCTGTGTGTTAGTGCACAGACCTTTAACCTTGTGGTATCTGCCTGGGTCAGGTCAGAAGTCAGGATTCGGTCATCTGATCCCTCTCCTCCAAGGAGCCGGCAATGCGTGACTTTGGTGGCAAATTGCTGCTCAAGCATGGCCATTTCTCACTCCCCTTCACCTCCTGTCTGGGTCTTCTCTCAGCAGTTTCCTCATGTCCCCAACACCTCAGCAGTTCCTCCCCCAAGAGGGGAAGTTTCTAAGGCAGTTCTCTTGTGTCAGGGTTGGAATTCCCATCCTGGAGCTTGTGCTGAGCTGCTCCGAGCAGCTTGCAATGGTTGTTAGACACAATTGAATTGTCGTTGTCAGACACAAATTAATTGTCTTTGCTAAATAGAGCTCAGTTCTGAGTCCTGAGGCTGCCCCGCATCCTGCACCACTGCCTTGCCCCCATGGTTGCAGTGTTTTTGGGGAGCTGCCTTGGTTGAGCCATTGCTTTGTGAGCTGTTGATTCAGGCCCTGCCAGTGCACAAAATCTGTTTTCCAGTGCAGAGGAGGACAAACCTCAGTCTCCTTTCCTCTCTAGCTGGATTTACTGTAGAAAGTGTCAATTTTTCCAACATTTGTGTTAGCAGAGAGCAGAGCCCAGAAAGTCTCCCTGCATGAGCACTAATTATCTAAGTAGACTTTTCCATCTATGTTTGCTTACACCATAAATTTCTGTTGCTTATGAGTGTACACCTGGCAACACCTTCTGCCTTTCATAACGCTGTGGAGTGTTAACGAATTGGCTCCCATTCAGTGATTTTTGCCCTTCTCAGTGCTTTTTTAAAAACAAAAAAAGCACCAATTAAGGAAAAAAAAATCCCCAACCAAACTAATCCTGTCTTGGAAAATAATAGTAACTGTTCTGGTAGTAACCAGGCTGTTATTTTGAACACTTTGCATCTGATGGAGGGGAAATGAAGATATCACTCTTGAAGGCCATGAAGGAAAATGTGTGTCTGGAGAGGCAGGATGGAGATACCTGGTGTCTGCTTTGGGAGGGGGATCTTTGGTGGGGTAAATCAGCTCGTGTGGGGCTCTGTGCTGGCACTGCTGGTCTGTGTTAGGGAGCTGGGTGAAATCATTTAGAGTTGTGCCCATTAAGTGGCACAAATTAAGCTTTTGGTCACATGTATTAAATGTATGCAATTACCCAGATATATATGTACTCTGGGAAGGAACCACAGATGCCTGTTCCTAAAGCCAGCTGGATACCTGTGAAGTCTGTACCTCTAATTCTAAATCATAACTTCTTCTATCTATTTAGTCCAAAGGAAAAAAGAGGTCACACAGCTGAGGATTTCAGACTTTTCTTGCTGCTCATAAAGACATTACATTTTAAATTATCTTGTAGGATTTACTTACCATTGTCAAATCAACCAAATCCATTCTATATTCTGTCACTTTGAATAATCATGTTTGAAGATGGAAGCTTGTTCCCAGTGAAGGGACTCCAGGTTTTTTTTTTGAGCTGTGTCCTCATCCTGTTTGAGGGGCAGGACAAAGTCACTGTGGGCTCATGCGAAATTATACTAGAATAGAGAGAATTGTATTTTCCTGACATCTCTATGCCAATGAACTTTTAATGAAGGAGTCCTCAGGAAGGACTGAGTCTATCAGAGTTGGTCTGTGTTTAACCAGGTGTCACAGCAGCTCATGCTAAATCTTGCACATTAGCTTGTCTTGAATCTGGGTGTTGCACTCTGTAAGGCATTTTTGCTGGAGATATTCACAATATTTAGGATAGAAAACTGGATCCAAACCTGGCCATATCTGGCAGGAGACAGTCATCCCTTGAAGACTTAAGGGACAAAGAGAAAGGAAAGAAAATGTGAGGCTTCCCAGTAATGCCTCAGCCACCTCTTTCCTGCTAAGAGCTGAGAAATCCCATGGTGTATTGTTTTTATCAGAATCAGATAGTGGCCTGTAGCACTTTGTCCCTGGGACTGGGGAATGTCTTGAGTCAATTTGCACTCGGGCAGGCCAGCAGGAGGGTGTATGTTCTGGCCAAGATAGCTTCCAGGGCGGAATTCCTGCACTCTGACTAATTCTGGGTGGTGAATTTCAAAATTGATCTTTCAAGATATACCCAACCTCCTTAAAATAAAGAGAACAGGATCAGTTATTGAATATCTAAATACGTTATACTCTGATTTTTTGAAGTGATGATAACTCTTGTTTGTGCCTTTAGAGGCATTTTATATTTTCTTTGAGGTGATAATCTAAATCCTCTCTGAGACCACAGGAGCCTTTTCTTTCCTGTACACCACCCAGAAAGCAAATGCACTTCTATCAGCTGGTACTGTTTAAGCATTAACACGTGTGTGTTTGCACCTATGCATTTGGATAAGCTTCATCACTGCATTTGTCTTAAACACATTTAAATTCAGCCAGGTAAATACAGAGTAAGAACATTTATCATTACAGGAACAACTGCAGAAGCCTATGGCCTTTGCCAGGGGTGTTCTGTGCTTGTTCTCCTAGTCTGAGCAGTACCTCTCACAGTCTGAACTGTGCTGCTTTTGTGGAGAGTTGTATTTTCAATTCTAATCCTTCTTTCCCTTGAGATTAGTTTAAAATTGATCCATTTTTAGCTGACAACTTTTCATGACATTATCTCTCCGGTGAAGACACACATTTCAACACTGAACAGAACTATCCACTGTTCTTTATGGGATACTCCAAAAGCAAAAAGTTTACATGAAAAATTCCTTGCCCTTTCCCAGTTCTCTGACCAATATTCCTTGGCATTTTGATTCCAGTTTGTTTCCCACCTCCAAGCTATAACTTAAGAGTGCAGTTTGTATGCATTTGGTACTGATAATACAGTTTAAAAATGGAATCTTTTGGAGAGATGGTTGTAACTGTCCCTCCAAACTTTGATGGAGAATATTCCCCCCCAGTAAAGTGCTGGAAGTGTCCATAACTAGTCAGGAAAACACCTGGACTAAGGGATGTGGCATTTCCATAAAAACCCACATTACCAAAGCCCGTGTTGCAAGCTGTGTGGGTGCAGGGATGTGGCTGCCCTGTTGCATGTCTGAGAATGAAATGTTGAATTTGGAACTCTTCAGTGAGACAAGAGGCTGCTCATCCCTGGCAAAGGGGGATTTTCCTGGGCTTTGCAATGCTGCACTTGTAGCCTCAAAGCACCAAGCCAACACTCTCGTTGGATCCAGATCCCTGCCATAAATCCAGTTGTCTGACAATGTGTCATAACTGCTTTGGACCTCTGCAGAAGTTGTTTAGCTTAACCCAAAGTGGCTTAAGCTGTTGTTTTGTTATAAAGATACTATCTCTGTCCACGCAGTTACAAGAAGGGAAATTGCACAAATACTTTTTAATATTCCCATCCAGTATATCCACTTGTGGCTGTAAGTTATGTTTTCTTATTGAACATAAACAATTCCTTGTGTTTTCCTGTCAAATTAATTACCTGCAGCTTGTTTGCAATTTTTATTTGTTTTAACTTTAGTGGAACTGTGATCTGTTCTTCCTGTTTTACAGACACATTGGTTAAAAACTCTTGCTCTGATTCCGAGAAGTGTGTTTTAACTTGTAATGGCAGAAAGTTCAGGCCACTTTGACCAAGTGTCCTTCAAAATAAATCACAAAGAAGTATTTAATACTCAAAATATGTAGCTGTAGTATTTGTTATTTACCAACAGTTTATGACAGCAGCTCTTCCTGACCCAAACTTTGACTTTTAGAATTGCTTAGCAGAACAACGAGATGTTAAAATAACACTGATAAACTCTTTCTAGTCCTATAAACTTATCCCTTAGCTCTTCACAGCGTGGAGAAAAATCAAGATATCATTTTGATGAAACCACTATAACTGTTTGACCAACAACACGAGGGGCTGAGGAGAGAAGCCTTCAGTTTGGGCTGGAGATTTTGAGTCTCTGTCACACATTTCTCTGATGTTAGCTTAGCACCTTCTCCTGCTGGAGTCTTGCCCACACTTTCTTTGCTTTTCAAAGCCCACATGGCCAGTCATTAGCTAATATTATTAGTCCACAACTGAGCAATAAGAGACTTATCCAGTTATTGAGATAATTACTAGCTGGGGGAGCTAGGAAAGCCAGGAACTGCCTATAGAGAGAACTTCTCTTCCAAGCTTTGAACTGAAGGCATTTTTACCTCCAGCAAGTGCTCTTGGCACTGGGATGTGGCCCTGTGCAGCTTTTTCTGCTGGATAAGGACCTGCAAAACAGTCAGGCACGATGCAGGATTTCATAGCTATAGTTGTAATGGTGTTTTAAGAATGTATGGTTACTGGAAGCATCACTGAATGGTCCATAAATTTTTCTGGTGTACAACACTGAATTACTGCTTTCCATTTGGCTGATTAAAATGACTGTAGCAGATTGTGTTTTATTCCATTTGCTGAAATATGTACTTTGCAGTTGAAGAATTGTACATTGCAGCTCCAGAGAATGTTAAGCTTTCTGAGCACTTTGTCAAAAATGTAATGCTAAAACAAGGAATTAGTCCATAGCCAGCAAAAGGTCATTTTGGGAGCCAAATTCTGATGCAGGAAATAAATGTATGTAAAGGATGGCTCTGTATCCTTCCAGTACTGGGCTTGATCCTATTTTCTGTGAGACCAAAGCCAGTGCTCCTTTGGAGTTCAAATGGGAACAGAATCAGTACCTTCAATAAATTCTGTCTTGAGAGGCATTCTGTGAGATAAATGTGTATCCTTATGCTCTGTTTCCATGAGGATTTTTTTCAGGCATTTTTCATGAAGCAGCATGATTCTAGGATTCATTTCTTTCTTGGGGTACCCCAGAGCAGCAGGAAGTCTGGGGCAGGAATCTCAAACATCACCCCTCAGTATCTCTAAAATGTGAGCTGTGTCACTGAGCTTTTAGGAAGGATGAAGACTTAAATGTTTAGGAGATCATGTCCATCCTGTCTTGCTGATGGGTATTTATTACCAGGTGTCTGTCTGGAGACAGATGGGGAATACCCTGAGGGTGTGCATTCACTTTGGAGTGGATTGAAAGGTAAAGCCCAGTTGTCTCACTGCTAATTGGTGCCATCCTGCTCAGCCTGGGAGGACTGAGTGTGCACTGACATCTGCAGTGCTTGGAGCAGGGGCCAGGTAGATTTACAGCAGAGGATGTGAAAGCTTTCACTCTGCAGCCATGCTGTCCTGGATCAAGCATAAATCACTTCAGCATCCAGAACTGTCAGACAAGTGCAGAAGAGGCTTCCTGCTGTGGATTACACAAGGATGATTATCCAGGGAACAGTTCCCTTTGGAAGGGGAGAGGGTAAAACTCTGCTTGAGAAGATCCCAGCGTGTCTGTTTGCATCCCCCAGGTCCGTAACCAGCACTGGAGCCTCATCATGGAGAGCGTGGTGCCGTCGGACAAAGGGAACTACACGTGCATAGTGGAGAACCAGTACGGCTCCATCAACCACACCTACCACCTGGACGTGGTTGGTAAGTGCAGCTCCCGTGGGCTGGACACTGCTTTTCACCAATGACTTTCTCTATGAAACCATTTGGAACTGAGCTGATGCGTTCCGCGTTTATTTTGGAGATGATTTCACAGCGCTCCAAAGATAAGATTTCACTGCACGGCCAATTGCTGCATAACTTTATACATTCATCTGTCTCACTCGTGCCTGTAGGATTAATCTACCTCTGCCTTGGCAAAAAGTGTAATATCCATGTGCAACATCCACCCACAAGTTTGCCATGACGACCAAATAATACATGCTGATGCAACTTTAATCATTAGTATTACAATTTAATTATTACTTGTACAATTGTACTAACACAGACTTTAATAACTGCAGTTATGAAAGCTGTCAAGCAATCCTTTAGAGTCCTGTTATTATAGTATTATAACTGAAATGATTTTTTTTTTAAATGAAAAGCCAGATATTGACTTTGCAGCTTGAGCAGATCTGGAGCTTCAGGAAAGGCAGTTTGCATTCACAGCAGTCTAAAATCTGAAATCTGACTGGAGCTTGTTGGGTGGGCTCTGAGCAGTCCCCAAAACACAGATGATAAAAATTCAGAAGTGTTTTACCTGAGGACAAATTCTAAACAGCTGTATGAATTTTTAAGTAGCAGCAAAGCTGTGATTACACAGGACTATTAAACACAGGCTTAATAATATTACCTTATTAATACCTAAATCCTGTTGACTTTAATAAGGCTTACAGATATTTATTTAAGTGGTTAGCTAAATTAGAGCTTGAAATCTCAGAAATAATTTCTGTTCACCACTAGTCTTGCTGATTAGCCTTGATGGGCGTGAGCAATTTTATTGACTTTGAAGGCATTGCTGTCCAAAATAACCAGTGTGGCTTTTCTTATAGGCCCTTTAGGGATCTGAGCCATGGTTTCTGAAGTGTGTCTTGAATGGGCTTTGCTCTCTCCACCTTTGTGAGGTGATCTGAGCATTACAACCTCTGTCAGTAGGACTTTTGATCAATCACTACTGAAAGCAAAAATTAATTTGATTATTGTATGCTATTTTGCTGGTGACAGCCCAACTCCATAGATTCTTTGTGGAATATCTTACTGTAGGTGTTATACCTTACTGTAAGGGCTTATAGGGCTTAAATGCTGACAAAATGTTAATTTCCCTAGTTGTTGACTGGTTTTACATGAGTAAAAATATATCACTTGTGCATTGTTTTAGATGGTCTTTGGTGTCTTGTTTCTGTCTGAGACCACCTAAATATGCATAAACACCCAAATCCAAGAGAAAACAGGTGCCAGCTTCTTGGATGGCACAAAAGGGAAACATTCCCTGTGAAAATGCCAAAGAGAGCTAGTCTTTGTGGAGCAGAGGAGTAGAAAGATGACTTTGGGATGAGGATGCCCTCAGACCACAGCCCCACCATCAGCCCTCATCCTTCAGAGCCCATGAACCATCCAGCTCACCTATACTCGAGTTTGGGCAGCCAGCACTGAAAGCAGTGAGGATTTCCATGGCCATGGCCGTATTTGGTCACAGGGTGAGCTCTGGGTATGGTTGAGGTGAGCTGGCAAAGCCATTTTTGTTTGAACACTTGTTTAAACAGAATTTATGGAGGGCGCAGCAGCAACGGCTGCCGGGGTGGGTGTCAGCTGCTGTGACTGAGTTCTGCATGGTGTGGTCCTCTGCTGGCCACCTCACCCTGCAGGGGCTTGCCAGGCTCTAAAAACCTTTCCTTGCTGAGATGAAACTGGTTAAAAATTCCCCTTCTCTACCCCCTCTTCGTTTTCCTGTCCCAGCCTGGCGTGTTTCATGTTGACCATAAATTTCTTCACCCGTTTTTTTTTTTTCCCCTAGCAAATGTGTTCATGGATGATGCAGTCACTTGAGCAAATATTTGTTAGAAGCCCTCTCACCTCCTCTCCTGCTTTGAGCCTTTTGAATGTCTTGCATTGAGGAATATTTTGCAGAAGTTTATTTTTCCTGGCAGTAAATTATAGCGACCTGCATGAATGAATGGAATGGTAGTAAGGATTATGTCATTTATTTAAATGTCTAGTCCTTTCCTATAGAGAGGCAGGAAAGTAAATAATGGGGTTTTCAAAAGTGATGAGAGGTTTGGGGTGGTGGGTACCCAGCTGATGGCACGGAGGACCCTGCTTGTGTCCTGTAATAAATGAAACTAGAAGTCCAAAAATAATTTTTGCAAGTCACAGCCTGAGTTTGGGAGTCCTGCATACTTAGTAATTTCACCATTTTTAAAAAAAATTTCATTTGATGAGTTCGAGGGTATAGTTGTGAGTCTGTTTGAAAACCTGTGCATGGGAATGTGCACATTGGGGTGAGTTTAGTGTGAATCTCTCAATAGATTGGGATTTTAACCTAAAGGTGGGTTGATGTTGGAGTGCTCAGCCATTCTTCTGTGGCTGGAGCTTTGCAGTAATTGTGGAGCATAAAATTGCTGAAGCAGTAAATTAAGGCTGGCCAGAAGGGGAAACTCTGACAGTTTTTCTAGTTGAGACAGTTCTACAGAGTTACCTTTATGCCCTTTTTTTTTTTTTTTTTCTGTTTTCCTATGAATTTTCAGTTCCCTTTTTCTGTTTTCCTATGGATTTGCTGTTCCCACAGGGTTGTGGAGAGTTATGAATGTTTGTTTAGAGGCAATTGCCTGCGTAGACCGCATCTTACGAACTTCAGGTCGTAATTTTAGGTCAAGTTCTGTGTAGAAAACTGTCAGTTGAAAGCCTCTGAAATTACTTTTCCTATATGGTTTAACTGGTTCCAGAGCTGATTAAGTGTAAGTAATAGCAAATGGTATTAAACATGGTAACATATTACACTAACATGAGCATCTGACTATATGGTGTAATGTAGAGAACCCTCTGATTATGTCACAGAGTTGGGAGGTATCCCAGCAAAAATCGTGCCAAATAGTGACACAATGCTAGTTAGGAATATGCCAATAACTTTCCAAACCTTGAACTCTTTTGACAATTAAAAGCCTGGAGCCAGCAAGGCTGAGAAGTTTTCAGTCAGAATGTAGGTGTGAAGTATTCTCATTTTTACCTTGTAATTACTTGCAAGAACTCTTAAGAGTCAGCTCAGATGGTCTTGTTCAAATTTACAGACCTGGCAAAACCCTTGCACTGATTTTTTTTTTTCTTTTACAGTGAGAGTAGAAAATACAGGAGAAAAAAAAAAGGCAGTAAGCCATTGGCAGCCTCTCTGCTGCACAGGATACTTGTGCACAGTGACTGTGTTAGCAGGGAATGGCCCATTCCAGTTGGCCAGGATGTTCTGTGCTGGACAAAGTTACTCTTTGAATGTTTGGGATACCCCAGTCAATGGCCTTTTCCTCCCTTCTCCATTTCCAAGTGGGGATTGAAGCAGGGCTTTGCTCAGGGACTCAGATGTGTTTGCAGTAGTGGCAAATGGTGGTGATACAAAACTCCACCAGGATGCTGTGAAAGGGAGACCAGTCAATTTTAGCTTTTTATTAGAGTAGTGCACAGAGGCTTCAATTAATATTGGATGCTTATTGTCCAGGGCAACATGCCAGCACAGGGGAATTGCTTACAACAGAAATACAGCAAGGCCAGGAGAGGGAAATGTCACTGTCCATTTTAGAGATGAAAACCCAAGCTGAGGAGTGATGAAATTTCTTGCCCTGGGTCACACAGGAAGCTGGTGACAGAGCCAAGAAGTAAAGCTGGTCTTTGAATCCTAATCCAGTACCTTAATTAAAAGAACTTTCTTTCCCTTGTATAGCTCAGCCCATTAGCTGGTTTTTTACATGCAGCTGAAGTGCCTTTTCTCCTCCTTTGTATTTAACAGTAGGTAGAAACTTGGGTTTTTATGGCAAGCTTACTAATAGACTAACTCCATTCTCAGTACACATTTATAAAGTCGTGCAACCTTGAGGGAGAAGGGCTGAAAACGATGTGGTTTTCACTTATGAGTTGCATTGTAGTGAATCCGGGTTGCAGGAAGCAACGTGGGAATGCAGCCACTGAGACTTGTATATAATTAGATCACTCTTGGATGGCAATTATTGCTGGAGTACAATTTCAGCAGCAGCAGTTCTGTTTGAGCATGGAGGAGCTAATTGAATTTGGGTTTTAACGGCAGAAGAAAAAGAAGGTTACTCTTTGAGCAGTCCTGCTCCAGGTAGCCATTTCTGCCCTATTTAATGTTGTCATCCTGGGAGAAAAAAGATGGTTTGCTTTCAGGTGAAGTTTGCCACATTACCTCATTTACTGAGATTTATAAGCAGCTGCTATAGCACAACACCTCTACAAAGAATATATGATGACCCTGCTGTTTGCTATAAAAATGAATATATATAAAAATATATTTTGCAAATATATTTTTCCCAAAAGAAGCCCCTTTTCAGCCAGGTTAGCAGTACTTTAAACAGTTCCTAATTTGCCTAATAGCCATGCCTTTGGCTCTCTTTGCTGAGGAGTGAGCTCCAGGGGTGGCAGAGCACCATGCAGCTGTCCCTTAACAGTAATTCATATTTTCATATAAAACCAGTGTGAGAGTAACTTCTCACCCAGAAAGCATTTTAAATGACTCTCAGTTTAAAGCTTGTGCCTAAGAAATCTCATGTATGAGTGATTTTACTGTGCAGAAAAACAGTTATTCTGAACTCTTGGTGGTTTTAGGGGATAAATTTTAGGATATTATAAGATACCCTATTTGCTATAGGATAAATTTTGTTCTTGTTGTTTTACAGCATGCCATTAAAAATCTTGCTAAAACAGAATAGACATTTTGCTATTGGTTCTTCACTGTTTATGTTTCCCTTCATTTAGACAGAAGGAAAAACTTCTGCTTTTGCTTCTAGTCAAGTTTTATTTTTGGACTTTCATGTGCTCTCCCAGTCTCTAGCTGCGAACATGGCATGAGCACTTTTTTTTTTTAAAGATATGTTTCCATTTTGTCATTCCCAAATTCACAGAAACATATGGATTGCTGTTTGCCTTTTGCTGAGGCTTGTTGAAATAAAGTTCAGAATTAGTTTCACTCCAGCGCAGTCCTCCCCTTAATTTCCAAAGAATTGTTTTTAGGGTTCGGGTTACATACGAAAAAAGGAACTGACACCAACTCAATAACATGCCTTGGGTGTTGCATCATTAATGTCTGGCAGGAGTTAAGGGCAGGTATTAGAACCAAGCCTAAACTTGCATTTCTGGCAGATGTTGCTGTAGTTGTTGACTGGCTCTTTACAAGGACAAGCTTTGGCTTGATGTCTTCGCCCCGGCGCTCGCGGCGCGGGGCAAGACGAGGCAGGGCCAGAAAGCGCGAAGGAATCCAGGCTGATGCCTGCCCTCGGGTGTCTGGTTAAGGCTGAGAGGGAAGATGCTTTCATTTAATGTGCTGATAAGCCCAGAGTGTGGACTTTACACCTGGCACCAGGCTTCTGGCAAGGTGTGTGCATCTCGGGAGGAATTACGCAAATTGTTCAGCGCTGGGGGCTGCGCGGTTCGCTCCCGAAAACAAAGCCCACACTGTGATGGTTCAGCTCAGGCAAAATGGAAGCTTATGGGTTCCCCCCCCTCCACTTCCTTAATAAGGTAAAAATATTCCAACCCTGTAGTTTTATAGCATTAAAGCTTCTGATTTCATTGGAGTAGTCTGGCTAAATTGCACTTTATGGACAAATACTGGTGTCATTACTTCATCTGCTGGGTGAACAGTGAATTTGTCATGTTTGGAATGCTTCCTGCAGAGTCTGCTGGGGAGGACTGGTCTCCCTGTCCCACTTTCTGTCTTATTACAGCCCCAAGGCAGTTATTTCTCTTTCTTTTGATGAGTGATGAACAGGATATTGTTTCAGCTCTGTTATTATAATTTTTAATCATGCCTTCTAATTTGTGTTGTATCCTACTTGTGGAAGTGCAAGTAGGAATTTGCAGGAGTTGTCTGAAGATGCAAACACAGGACCGTTGCCTTGTTAATGTGCACTTGGCACGTGTCAAAAGCCATATCTGTGCCTAACAGGAGGGGCTTTCTGACCTGAGCCAGGCTTTTCTCACAGCTTTATTAGTGAAAAAATGGAAGTGTAATTGGCAGTAAATTGGTAAAGCTATGTATTAAAAATACAGAAAAAAACCCAAGCTAAACAAATTATTAAAAGTATAGAAAAATTGTACATGAATTGTGATACAGGTTGGGTGATGACATATTGAAGACAAACGCAAGGTTTACAATCCAGGAGAAAAACAAAGTTAAGGGCTGTTACCAAGGTGAGAAAGGTGAGAGGAATCTGGCAGCGGAAAAGCACAAATAAAGCAGTAAACTGTAAAATTCTGTGTCTAATGAAGAAAAAGGATGCACTTCGAATGTTAGTGTTGGTCTCCTCTCCCCTCTCTGCTCTGCAGACCACTCTGTGTGACCTGACATCCAGAGGTGGCTGTGATTTACAGTTTTTGAGGGTTTTAAGCCATTATGTCATTTTTGGATTGCTACTGTTCCTGTGGCGCAGCTTCCACAGCTGTTGTTCCATTTAAACTTAAAAAAGCACATTAAAAATCAGAGCTTGGTAAACACATTTGAATATTGAGCTGCTCTGTAAATTTAAGATACTGAGTTTATTTTTTTCAGATTGCTCTTTGAAAGGTAGCATGAATATGTTGAAATTGTTGACTTTTCACGAAAGTGAAACACTGATGCTGTCAGAACTTTAGCAAAAGGAAGAACCCAACATGACAGTATATTACTTGGAATAAAGCAATTTATAATTTTTACAAGATGCTTATAAAAGTCTAAAATTGCATATCCTTTTAGGAGGTTTTTAATCACCATCACAAATAAGGTGATCAAAGCATCAATTGTTTTGCATTCTGAATTTATAAGTGAATCTCCATGCATCCCTTAGTGTTTCTAGCTGCAGCACTGTTTCTGCTATTGAGTTGGATTATGTG